>NC_047148.1:13608538-13963538 GCF_009829125.3 Periophthalmus magnuspinnatus
GGGCCACAGAGGGAGTGACTGTCCCCCCTGCAGCCACCACACCCCCTGTCCCTCCAAAGTCTCCGAGCCAAGGCAAAGGCATTAAGGTCAGTGCCATTACAGTATAGAGAGATAATGATTCTTTATGCTGCGTTAAAATCTGACAATTTTGTTATCACATCTTATTTTAGATAAAAGAAGAGAACATCACCCCACAGATAAAACTGGAGCCACATGAAGTTGACCAGTTTCTAAATCTTTCTCCAAAAAGTAAGTGTGTCAAAAGCTTCCTCCTTCCTTCCTTCCTTCCTTCTTTTTTTCATTGTATTCAGTGTGGTTATGACCCCTGCTGGTGATTTGTAGTTTGGTCATTTAAAGCCATGGTTCTCAACTGGTTTAATTCTGTATACCTATATATCTATCTTTGTCAATTGTGGCCTGATCATTTTACTCAACCCATTTAATCTTTTTTTTTTTTTTCATATGCTCTCTCATGTGCCCATTAATGAAGCTTTTCATATTTAACCTATTATTATGTAAATGCATGGAAGTTATATTTGGAGTTAAAAGAATTGTTGAAATTTTAGGTCTGGAGTCTCTACAGATGCCCCCAACCCCTCCCAGTTCCCATGGCAGTGACTCCGAGGGCAGTCAAAGCCCTGTGCATGCTCCAACAGGCCTCTCCAGCCCCACCTCTCCCACCAGCCCCCCACCATCACAGGCCAACCTCAAAGTGTCCCCACGAGCTCATTCCTCTTTGTCCAACTCCCCTCTTCTAACCGCACCCCATGTGAGTAAAACTACTGTTTAGTGTTAACAATTAGATCATTAAATTTACTCATTCATGTTGGATGTTCTGCTCTGTAGAAACTGCAAGGTTCGGGGCCTCTGATCTTGACTGAGGAGGAGCGTCGTACCTTGGTGGCTGAAGGTTACCCTGTTCCTACCAAACTGCCCCTGACCAAAGCTGAGGAGAAAGCGCTTAAGAAGATCCGCAGAAAGATTAAAAATAAGGTATAAAGAAATTGAAGAAAACATTTTAATCCCAAAATTGAAGAAAACATTTTGATCTCATCTAGAGTAGTATTGATTTATCTATTGTCACTATCAGATTTCGGCTCAGGAAAGTCGCAGGAAGAAGAAGGAATATATGGATACACTGGAGAAGAAGTAGGTTTTTTCTTGATTATTTTTGTTCATTGTGGTCAGACTTTAAAACCACAACTCTGCACTATCTCTCTTTGGCCACAGGGTGGAGAACTGCTCCAATGAAAACAGTGAACTGCGCAGGAAAGTGGAGACACTTGAGTGTACCAACAAGTAAGACAAATCAATAAATGTCTGTGTATTGTTTGTTTATGCTGTTTAGAAGGATTCATGACAATTCCAATGATGAAAAGCATAAATTTAGCAAACTGTAACTGCTCCCCTATTTATCAGTGCAACCAAAATCTTCAGCAGTGATGACAGGTTTGACTCCTGTCAGTCATAGAAAAATTAAACATTCTTCTGACAGTGACAGGACATCTCTCGTCTCTTGTCACCTCAGGCTTTTTTTATTTTAAGACATTATCTGGTTTTATTTCAAAGCTCACATGATAAATAGAAATGACAGATGATACAATGTGTCTATATTTTATTATTAGCTACCTCCCTGTAGGTCTGTTCAGCTGCAGTTTTGCATCAATGCATAACCATGAGGGTATTCTAATGTAAAATGCTCAAGCTGTTTCACATAGATAGTGCTGTTTGCTTTTCACACATGGATGGACAGTATTGCCGTGTGCTGTGTGTTGTGTGCAATCAGTGGATGTAATGTGTTAAGTAAAGTTGAGTTGAACGCAGCTGTTTTTGGTCTCCGTGATAAACTGCTCAAATGAACCAGTTGCATCTGTGTACACTGTATTTGTGTTAAGTTGGTGGAGGGGGGTGATAAAAGAGAGGGTGTTCTGCGCTGCACAAACAGTTGCGTTTAGTTCTAAGGGAATTCTCTTAAGCTATGGATTAGTATTCATATAATGTAAGTATTTTTTGAGTCTCTGCAGGTCTGTGTTTAACTTGCATGTTCACTTCTGTACAGGTCTCTGCTACAGCAGCTCCAGGCGCTGCAGGCCATGGTCGCTGGGAAGGTCTCAAAGTCCTGTAGAGTTGCTGGAACACAGACCTCCTCATGCCTAATGGTAATACTGACTGTGTGTGTGCACGTTAATAAGCAATTACATTTATGAAATATGGATTAAACTATTGAATTGGAAACATAAGTTTTTATATTTATGAAGAGCTCATTGAAAACTGTAATATAACCCACAACCTCTGTTTGTCTGCCTCTTTTTGTAGGTGGTTGTCCTGTGTTTTGCTTTGTTCTTGGGGAGTTTTTACCCCAGCAGCTTGGCCCCTTCCTCCACAATCACTAACACAGACCACACATCCAAACAGATGGCTGTCAAAGATTCCTACACATCCATAGGTATGTGGGGTAACACTGCACATTCATACAATACATGGGGCTATTGTGCCGAGTTTACCACCAACTTTCAAACAACTCTTATGTGAACCCTGTCATATACAGCTTATTTAATTAAGTATTTCAAAGCACCAGTGGAGTGCCATAATTCAGTTAACAATAATTACACCCTACTATAGGTTGTGTAGGGACAAATCACCATAAACAGTAGAATATATCCTCTTGTACTTCCCAAACACATAAGTGGCCGAATATAATTTGATCAAATTGAGTTCCTTTTTCCATTCTGCCCACACATAAGTGAACATGGAGAGCATTTGCAGTGCTTATACAGCACAACATGATGTTCTTTTTATTGACTGAAATAAGCTGTTTTATTTTTTAGTAAAATCAAGGAGTCTTTTATCAACCTTTGAGGATGAACAGCCACAACTGCTTGGACTGGGAGGGGAATATCCGGACCAATGGGAGGACACACCAGCTGTTGTTATGGCAGCATGGCGTCGTTCAGAGCAACAGAAAATTGCAGTAGAGCCCAACAGGATCGAAACTTATCCTCCTTTCAGGAATAAAAACAATGACACTCAAAGACTTTTAGACATACACAGGTAAATGTGTAATAAGCATTGTGTCTGAAAGTATAGTAAAGAAAGTGAAAGTAAAGTAGAAGACTTATGCTGTGGCTTTCTTTAGGTCTCTGGATCCAAGGCCAAATGGGAGCCGGAGTAAAGTGATAGAGTTGGAACGGACAGTCAACGAAACATCTTGAGTCCTCGTCAAGACTGTATGAACTTTGACCTCCTCCTTTAAGAGCATGGACCAGTGTCCCAAAGGAAACCTCACGTCACTGCTGAATACTGAGGTCCATCTGAACTTTTACGATACTTACACTGTAGTGATGCAAAACATCACTATTGATAGTGGCACTGGTTGCTAACATTCCTGAAGTAAGTTGCACTGAATAGTTTTCTACACAAGTCAGGTTTTCATTTGTCTCCAGTCTTAAAAAAAAGGCTAAAGGAATCACTTGAAAATGAATTTAAGACCTGTTTAATAATACGGCATTTACTCCACTGCAGAGTGTATTTAACAAACTATGGCATGTGGGGCTTTTGTAGGGGACACTGACGTGCTAAAAACATGGAGGATCTATATATTTATAGAAATTATTGCTCTTTAAGTATGAATTGTATTTCATTCCAGCAATGTGTGTGTCACATTTTGTTATTTGCCTGTTCGTTCTTTTTATAATTGTATATTTTGTATAATTTTATTATTATCTGTTATGAAGCATCAACAATGATGCTTGGAGGCTCTTCATAAGGACTTGTGTAAAAATGGGAATTCAAATAGGTAGATGTTACTTTGTTTAACTTTGTGGTAAAAGACCACTCTCATGTTGATGTTGTTTAAGGTGTGTTAGCATTGGCCTCAATACAACTTATTTGTAAGCCAATTTCAATTTGCATATTATGACAAATGAGCTCCAAGAAAATACAAAGGAACTACACAAAATTCTCAATGTTTTGTAAATATAGATTTGTTTTGATATTAGAATGTCCATATCTAAATATTAGCATAATCATTTCGTTACCTACGCCTAACAGTCCATTTCAAGTGTATTACAGTTATTATTTGTATGCTCCAAATTGTGACTTTTTGTCACAAAGTTATGTGTGTGTGATGTGAGGCCAGTCTGATCCATAGTTTGGTTAAATTAATTAACAAACCATCAAGTTAAAATAGAATCAGCCAAAATATCTTTATAACTTATTTATGAGTTTTGCGTCAATTATTTAATTTCTCCAACACAACAGAAAACAAAGGGCCAATGTATATTTTATGAATTCTTTAAGTCTTGATTTTTCAGTTTTGCTATTTCTTGTGCTTGAACTTAAAGCTTTTCTACAGTTTCACAATAAAGTATTTTCAGTAGTAAAAGCATAGCAAGCAATGGCTGTGTGTGATTCTTTAACATTAATTTGATGCTGTATTGTTTCTTTGTGTATCAGGCTGTGGCTTGCAACAAACAGACCTAACCATGGTACATGAAATTGTGTTAATGCATGTATCTTTGCAGATAGTTATCTCTAAGTGGGTTTAGAGCAGGTAAAAGATAAAAAGTGGAACACTGTTAATTTCAGTTATCAAATGAGCTAAATCTGTGGAAACTTCAAAGCATTTTTGGATTAAATTGGATTAAAATGTATTTATAGACCCATTATTTAACCAGATATAAAGAGGGATTTCTGTTTTCCCTGGCTTAACAATAATCTTAAAATAGATCAGTGGAATGGAAATCGCTCTGACAGTCCCAAGACAATATGCAGTCTCAGGGTAATAACACAGTCCAGTCTCACAGCAACAATGGGACCTCATTTCTGAAGCTATGCATTGTCTTCGACTGTTGGACTAAGGACAATAAAGCAACCTATACTAAGCCATTTCTCATTTTGGTGTAGTTCTTAGTTTTTAATGACTTTTTCGGATTAATTATAAATGAGGTAAAGGACAGGTTTGCATGGTATATTTATTGGAGGATTATATTATAGGGTATGAGGCTTTATAATGCATTTTATTTTTGATGGTAATGAAATTTGGGCAATAGGCTTATTTCATGGTCCACAAAGACCATGGACACCAGAGCATGGACGTCAGTGTGTAATTATAGCCATATGATTATAGCAGGAGAGTGAGATGGAGACAGCATCCATGCGCTCACTAAAGTGGCCTACTTTCTCACTGATGATGCTGCAGAAAAAGAGAGATTCCTTAATGCCACACTGCTCGTCCCTTGGGCTAAATGCATGTGAGGGATGAAGATAAACAGTGAGTTTGAAAGCCTAGACTTGTGTCGTCTCTGTGTGGTTCAGTTAAACACGGAACAAGTCCTGGCGGATGCTGTTCTGTGTTCAGACCCGCGCGTTTGACAATGCTGTCAAGTAGCCTACAACAAATTAATAACTTGCATTTTTTCCGTTGCAGGAGTAAAAGTGTAAAGCTCATTTTGGCAGGCGGATAGACATGGTTAATGACATCAACGGATAAACGAAAATATAGCTTCTCTTTCTAAAGCGATGCTAATTAGCTAGCTTGTTGTAGCATTAGCTGCAGTGGGCACCGTTTAAGAAGAGTGTACTACTAACGGCTTTTTAAAACATAGACATATACTACATTGCGGGCGGAAAGTGAAACCAATCCGGATACATTTTGCTTTTATTGTGGCTGAATGAGCACTTAAGACTTCCTGTGTACCCGCGCAGACTTGACACAGCGCTATCAGGCTTGTAGTGCAGATCAGTCTGCTGCTCAGGCGGTACCGCGTCGTACCTGGCAGCCACACACAGCGGTCAGTGGTCAAAAAATTACGGACCAACAAGCCGCTTTGCAACCCTGCTCCTGTGTTTATTTTCACCTCCACCCTCCATGCGACAGGTACACTCTGCTACCAGCACCTGTGTCCTCCTACCAGCGGGATCAGAGGGGGTCCAGCGCGGGGCGAGAGAGTGAGGAGGACAGACCAGCATGGACCCCCAGGCGAAGGACCACAGCAGCTCGGCGACAGGCGGCTTTAGCGGACGCCTTTCTTCTATCGGGGCCGACGGAGGCGACTCAGAGTCCGGAGCCGGGTCTGAAGAGGCTGGGGGCTGCTGCAGCGACACGTTCAGCAGCCTGCCCGACATGGAGCAAGAGAGTCTGGAGGAAAAACTGAGGGGACTTGCATTCAGAAAACAAACCTCATATCGGTGAGTACAGAACAGCCCTGTAGCATATTTTGACTTGTTCTAACCAATTTACTGACAAGTTTCGACGCGCATCCGATTATGAGCTTCAAATGTCAGACATGTGGTAACATTTATTGGAGATTATCGATCGTGACGGGACGTAGACTTTAACTGCACGTGAGTGGTTGTTATTGTATCCTCGTACGCCAGGTATATCCCCGTGTCAATGAGTGTAGCTATTAAATGATGTCAGTTCTGTTCATGTGTAGGCCTAAAAAGGATGAAATAGCCTGCACTTTCCCGGACAGTGCGCTGTAGTCCATATGTAACATGCCCACAAGTCTACCCTTTACAGTGGGCTATCTAATGTACACTGGACAATGGCAGATAGATAATGATATGATTTTACCTGCGCAACAGTTCGTGTGCATCAATCTGCCCGTGGTGTTGTATCCTTGTGCTGGAGCATGTGGAGGGGGAGGGGGACCGGGACCACTATTGATTTTCGGTCAATGTCTGTGTGTTTAAGTGCGTGTATGTGAATGCCAGCAGCAGCCTGACACCCCAGTGAGATTGGCAGCTGCTGTTGAAAGTGAGCATTGGCCATAGACACAATTAGACTCCCTTGTTCGACTGAATAGCCTATAGGTCCGAGTTAGGTTTATGTCTCTCAGTCAAGTCAACAGCGTTTAATTAGTAATTTAGTTGAGTTTCATCACCTGACTGAAACAATTATCATATAGCTTTCATAATACACTGACCTCTGTGCTGTGCATTTTTCTAACCCTGTGTCTGGGTGGGTTTCCTCTAGGCACTCTTTTCCTTCATCAACCCATAACATGCACAACAACAGGTAAAATCTTCCAGCTAGGGAATCCTGACAAAGCCTAGCACAAGATGTTTATTCTATTTGTTAGGTCAATAAATAAATCAAAAGTTACATTTCTGTTTTGTGTTTAAGTTTAAATTTATGTATTTAGCTTCAACTACTATATGCAAAGAAATCTGTCCTGGCTGATCAAGCAAGAGGAATTGTGAGGAGGAAGCCCATAGCTTTGAAGTGCCCAGTGCCAAGAAGAGAATTACCATATGTGGAAGTATGAAAGCACAGAAAATTAAGCCATGCTGTAGGAACATCAAAGGAAATGTATATGCTATTATCTTTTGGGTCCTGTGTGTTTATAGTAGAAATGGCACGTGTAACTAATTCAGCAGACATTGGTTACACTTTGTATGTTTCCAGAGTACTGTCCTTCCTTTTATCTATTCTTAGATATCTCACCCCTCTGCATGCTTGACAACCTTTTCCTGAGTCTAAAAGAGATGGGGTGGTGCTGGTCAATGTGGAGGCAGCTGTTAGATCAGTTCACTAAAACCTGTTATAATTATTCATTATTTGAAATTACTTCCCAGTACTTCGTGAACAACAAATTTGGGTTTTTTTGGGGTCTACAGCCAATCCTTTGTCAGTAAAAGCATTTGATTTGGAGTTCAGGCTCTGGCAGAAAAAGTTGTCTTAAATTCTACTTACTTAAGGTCTGCCTTATTTATGTTCATGAAATCAATATTTCACAAATTGCATTTGTTTTTAAAAAGGAAAAAACTCCAATAGGAAATTGTCATTGATCACTAGAAGGAAAACATCTCCTCCCTATACTTCTCTATACTATAAAGACGAAAACTTTGATTATCACATTTGTATAAGGTCAAATGAGGAAATCAAGTCACTAGTGGCTATGAGTAGTTTTATTTTTAATTAGTGCATATAATTATTTATGACAGTTCTATTAATACATAATCTTTGCATTTAAACTTCATTAGGTCCTAAAACACATAAAACACGTACTGTACTGCGTGCTGTTCCTGGTGTGTGCCACCTGCAGGCGTAAACACTGATCAAAGGCCTTTCATCGTCTGATGCTGCCCGAATATAAAACATGCTTCTCTCACTGCTCAATTTGCACGAATAAACAGAGAGAGGTAAGTAGCACAAGCAGTGCTACTATGGACAAAGTCAACTTTTTAAGTAATAAACGATTAAAGTAAATGTAAAGACTCCAAGTGGATTTGGGCATAATGAGAGAAAGCAACAACCTCATGGATCCTTCATAGGGATGCTCCAATATGGATTCATTTTCAAGTAGAAAATAAATTCAAGTAGAGTTGTAAGTTCACATTTCTCTTTTGTTGAAATTGAAACAAAATGTATACTCTCGGATATGTTATAACTGGTTGGTTGTATTTTTTGTATATAGCTACCACTTAAGCTTTATTGAAAGAACCCACTGAGATCGAAATCTTTTCAGTCAGTCTGTTCATTTGCCTTTTGAACATTGTACATGCACAGGCTCAGCAGATCTTTCACATTTAGACTCATGTAATGCCAGGCTGCCTTCAGTAATTGTGTTAGTGAACAGTGCGTGCATCATGCTGCAGTTGGCCACCACAACATTAGTTTCCCCACTAGTATTACTGGTACTTTCAAAAAAGCAATCTGGGAAAACACCTTTAGTACTGACTACTTAAACATAGTTAATTATTGTAGTTTACTAGTTGTAGCCTTTAGTTTTCCTTGACCAACAAATAAATTACTATTATTCTATTCGGGCAGTGCAACTTATATTTTGGACATTTTAATTTGGGTGAACAACTGGTGATTCTTAGACGGGTAAACATAGCACTAATTATTGATCGTGTACAAACTTCAACACATGTTAATGCATATTACAAACTACCACATCAAATCTCATCTCCAATAAGGACTATGTCTCCTTTTTTCAGTAGATTTTAGTGCTGAGCCGATCTGAAGTCCAGCAAGTATTTAGTATTTACGACTCCATTTGTTCCAAAACTCATTGACAAGTCTGTGGCCATATTTCCATCTTCTGGTCAGCTCTTCTTTGTTTGCATTTGTGGTTTGACTTGCAGTGAAAAACTGCTTTGGTGGCAAGGAGGTGAGTCTTTTTCCTATTTGGAAGTGAGGTTGTGGTTCTTCCAAATCATTGTACACAAAAGTGAATAGGTTATGTGTTTGATCATAAGTTTAACAAATCTGTGACTGGGTAGTAACAACCAAGAGTGCTGGTCTTTAAAGATCATGTCCGATTGCTTGAGCCTTCGGCCCGCACAGATTAAATCATGTTCGTCCAGAAATTTTTGAGTCCTAGCACACATTTTTACCAGTTTTCGTTTTAATTATTTCTCTTTCAAAACTGTTGTGCTTTGTGCATCCATACCTCTGCTGTTGGTTTTCCCCTTTTCTTGTCCTTTGAGTGGCAATTGTGGAGAAAGTTTTGTATCCAAGCAGTTACTCTTAGTATAGTTTGTAGCTTCGTGTATTTTTCCAGCTGTAGCAGAGGTTCAGATTGCACCTTTTCACTGTTACTGAGATTTACTGTAACATGACTTGCCTTTAGTCCAGCTTTCATCTTGTCTTCTGTGAGTGCCTTTTCTGTTGTTTCTGACTGTCGTTTGAAGCTCTTTAGATTTCAGTGGTGGGCCTGACCACCAGAGCTTCTCTTCTATAAACTTTGATGCAGGTTGACTTGTGAGATCTGTTGGATATTTTTTTTTGGAGCATTGTGACCGCAGTTCTGGTGGTGTCAGTGTTTGTATGTCCATCACTCTGTTGGCAACAAACTGTTTCCATTTTTTAGATGAGCTGTGTATCCAGTGGATCACGATCATGGAGACCAACCACATTTGAAGTTGAGTGATTTGCATGTTCAATGCTTTTAAGAGGTTAGTTGCCAATCGCAGCTCCCATTAGTATCTCTTGACCCGGGTGAAATGAGTGTGATCACTATTTCTTGCCTGTCTTTTGTCTGTCCTTGCATGTAAACAACTGCTCCATACGCCATGTTTCTGTTTCTTATGTGAAGTCAAGGTTTGTAGTTCAAGCTGGCAACAGCGAATATATGTTTTTCTCCTGTTGTGAGCTCAAATGCCTCTTTCACGTTATTTAAGCTGGCAATCAGATCTTCCACATACAGTGAGTCTCTCATTTTATTTTACAGTATGTGGTTGGTCAGCTTCATATTTCTCCAGGTGATGTCTGATTGTGGCTGCAAGTAAGACTGATCTTGATGTTTCTCCAAACACTACATGTGTCATTCTCATAATTTGTGTCTTTGTGCTTTCAGCATCTGGTGGTCCTGTAAGCCACAAGAATGTCACAACAAATCTGTCACTTTGAACAACAGAGATCTGAAGGAAAGCTAGTAATGTCTGCTGTGAACGCTATAGGATTTTGTCTGGATCTGATTAAAATTCTCATGAGGTCAGGGTTCAAGTTTGGGCCAGGCAGGTTTTGGTCATTTAATGATAGACATCTTTGTGTGAGGAAGCATCAAGGATTACTCTGAATTTGGTTGTTACCTTATCCTCTCTGATTACAAGGTGTACAGGTAGTATGTCACATGTTTGTTTTTTGTCAGATTTTTTACTGTTTTAAACCAAATGAACGAATTAATGAGCTATTTTTAACCTTTTTACAACTACATAGTCAACAAACTATAAATTGTTCTCACTAGTATTCAATTCAGTACATTTCAAGTATAAGAGTTCCACAGTCATGTCCAAAAATTTGCATTGTAAATTACGGTTTTAAATACAATCTGTGGCAGAGGCTACAGGTATGATTCAGGGTATATACCCATTATGCAAAAGTTCAGGACCAGCGTAAGCGATGTACACTTAAAGGTGGAAGGAAATATATATTGAATATATACTGTATACTAGGGTGAGATACTTGAACCTTTACCACATTTCTTATGGATTGCTGTAATATTGTATGAATATTGTTATTAAGATACACAATACACAACTTTTCAATGTAACTTTTTTTTGTAATTGGTTAGAACAATAAATGTATACCTGTTATACCTATTAAAATGGATAGCCCTAACATGCTATAAAAAATGAAATTGCTTAAATGTCTGGTATGTGAGAGCAGAAGGCAGATATTGGCTGCCATGGAACTAGGTCTTCCTCAATATGCGTGTTTTCCATTATGATGTGTTGTGTTTACTTAGGATCTCTCCCTCTCTGTGTAAACATGTGTAATTTAAACTGAGAGTGTAGGGCATCCCCTGTTCTCTAAATGATACTCTTCCACTTCACTGCTGCTGTGTCTGTTTATGCCCATCACTCAACTTCAACTGTGACTTAAAGAAATTACTTCTGTTTTAGGTAGTGCACAGTATTTCTTTTTTGAGACCTAGCCCTCCTTTGTGTAACTCCGTTTGTAGCCTTTTTGGGAGCGACCTGGGCAGAGCAAGTGCGCGCCTATTGGGTTATTTTGTTCATAATGCCGTGTGCTGGAGCATTAAGGGGGATTGGCCAACAGAAGCCTCTCCTTATTAGTCGTCTGGCTGGCTGTAAGAGGCTTTTCCTGCCCTGGAAATAGAGCTCAGAAAAGGGAGTATAAGGCAAAATTGAAACCAACAAAAAGGAGAAGTGAATACAATCAAAGAGATATACATGAACTGTTACACTTTATAACAAATTATCTTTTACCGTAATGCCTAATTGGTGTAGCTTAAATACAAATACAAAGTCCTGTTTTGCTGCTGCTTTGCTGTTTTGTTAATCATATATAAAGAGCCCATATGACAAAACCTAACTGATAAAACTGTAAGCAAATATAAGCCAGTAATGCTATTGACTAATCAGAAAATCCCAAAGCCTTAAGAACTAACCAGTGTCCACTTCTTATGACACATACTTTCCTGTAATACACTGACCATTTTCAATTTATTACGGTCACATTTTCCCACTTGTATTGCTCATTGGTTAAGTTTCCGAATTGTAAAGAATAATTTATATTCCACTACATAGCTATAATTGAACCTGCCCTTAAAAATGCTTTCAGCTTTGTCTATAAGTTTTTAATAGGATAGTCGAACTGACTGTGTGACAGCCACACCAGCTTTCAGGCATTTAACAATATTGGCTGCACTAAAATTGTATTAATATTGAGTGACAATAATTGGATGAAAATTGCCTAAACACTGATGTCCAGAGTGCACAGTTTTGACCCCTGTAACCTTTGACCCAGTAGCTAACATATGGCTAGTTTGATAATAGTAGTATTGAATGTTCAGAAGCAGTATGTGTTACTATTCTTTGTTGGTGTTTCCATTTTTTCTCCACATCCCATCTGCCTCATGCAGATGACAATGAACCTGTGGTGTCGACCACTGAGGTGACACTCGCTATGTTTGCATGCACGCCAGGAAAACTGGATAACTAAACTAGTCCAATTTAAACCAATGCATGTCAACCTGGAAACTACATTTAAGGTGTCGTGGTTCGAATGTCCCAGATCCCAATAGCACATAACAAGAGCAGATTAGAAGGTGGCATTCAATTGCACAAGGTAAGAAATCAGGCAGGGAATCATTAGACATATGTTTACTCACTCATTTTAGATCAGTAGCGATAACAAACTACAAATCCTCCACTGTGGAATAGCGTGTTGTTTCATTGTTTTGGTCCGCTACATTAAAATGAACGGAAAACCTACCAGAGCTACAGTGTGTTTATTTATGCTGCAGAGAGCAAATTTATTGCCACAGGATGAGATTATCAATTACAAAGCCCCAGTGCAGGCTTTTGCAATCTGCAAAGAATTGAATGATAATTTGATTGATATTTGATCAGACGTACTGCACTAGATAGCCATGTAACTATGTTGAACAGCTTTTAAAACTACATGCTTTTGTAGTGGATTATTGTTAAAATGATCAGAACATGTCTAGTGAAGGTGTGTACACTTTAAAAATACAGAGGGGCGCAATGTTGTCAGCAAGTGTTTCGAGCTCTTAAGAAGGAGACCAAATGTTGAAAACACAACTCTTGGCATATTTTTTTCTGTCTTGATCTACCTCACGTTTTTCACATTTGATATACAGACTTTTTTCATACAATCTTTTTCTGTCAAACTAATCCTCCAAATGGGTTTCATTTTGTGTAATAATTTTGAAGCTGCATTACAGAAGCTAGATTAGAATCCATTTTGGTATAGTCTCAGTTTTTGTGATTAGGCAAATGTGATGCCTTTTTTTTTCTGGACATCATGCCTAGTGGATAAGATTTAGTGCAGATATAGTTATAGTCAGTATCTCGTTGAGTGTTTACCTAACCTTTGAAAGCCCCCTGCCTATAAGGCCAATAGCCTCTCTTTAAATGTTTGTGACTAGACAAAACCATCCATTGTAAAATGTTGGTATTTTATAAATGCTATTCAAGCTGGGTGTAGTTTCAGAGTTTCTTTAGATCCATGACAAGTACACATTAATATACCAAATAAACAGTAGCTATAGATTGCAGTTCTATATTGTGCACTGCTACCGACTCCACACACACAAAAACGCCCACACACAGAGACCTCAGCTGCAAAGACACGCTATAATTAGTGAGACAGCATCTTTATCTCTTTCTTCTTTCAAGTGTGTATCTATATTGGTCTACTTCACTTATTAATTGTCCAGGTAAAATGATCAAATATTATACATTTTAAATTAGCATTTGAGCATGTTTTTTTTAAAGTAATTTTTTTAGTTTTTTTTCTTACAGTGTTTTCTTTTCATCTCTCTTGCTCCACCACCCCCTGCCTGGCGGTTTCTTCTTCATACTTCTCTTTTTTTCAGCGTCCACTTCTTAAAGCGAGGATCTGCTGTCGAGCTGTAAAGGTCATATAAAGATGCGCAGCATGATTGTGATCCCTCCCCCACAAAACATGCACACAAACTCACACACAGTGGACACACACTTCTGACAGTCTGTAATTATGTAGGTGTCGGAGGGGCAGGGATGGGGGTGGGGGGGATGAGGAGAGACCCTTATCACTCCTGTACACTGCAGCCGTTAATGACAAGGATTAACTGATTGTAGAGTACAATATAGTAACTGGAAGGTGTAATCATGAAGACAGCCCGCTTTCAGTCACTGTTTGGTTGTGTTTGGACATTTGCTTTAGGCTGAATCTTAGTGTGAGCAGAGAAGAGTTCTGTGCATTACCAAATAGAAAAGCAACTGTTGCATGCAGTATAGACCATCTATACTCAAGAATGCTCCTAATGTTCCAGGGATTGCAGCAGTTTTACTTAAAATCATTTTTTGTCTTTTTTAGCACAAACATGCTGATACTCCTAATTCAATTACATAATTTTCCTATTAACAAAATGCTTTTATGTGCTGTAAATATTTACATATTTCTTACAAAAGACAACATGTATTGCATTTTTTCCTGATTTTGTTGGATGACTATTTGATTTTTGTTATTAAAAACAAATGGTCTTGTTTCCTCGATTCACCCTTCACTCTTGGCACCAGGACAAAGCTCTTCATCCTCGTGAGGATGACAAGTGTCACTGTGAGAGAAGGAGTTCAAGCACAACTCACTTTGGTCTTTCTACTAATAGAAGCAAAGTGGGTTTTCTATGTGGGAGGTTTGGAGAATAGGTTTTGCTGACTCTGCAAGACAAAGGACAGAAAAGTCTTTTCTTTTTTTTAAGTGCAGCTCCAAAAGAATAATAGTTATGCACAATGCAGAATTAGTAAATCAACCTTGCGTTATTAAAATAAATAAATCAATAAAATAAGTGCTACTGTATAAATTTGTGTGAGGAAATCTGAAATTGATTCAGTAATTCAAAAATTTGCTTATAAAAAGGTCATGCTTTGTTGGAAAAATTGAACATGATTGGATCCAGTGTCATAAGTGGTTCTCACTAGGCATCCCTGATGTAAAAAAAAGGTTGAACTGGGCACCACTGATGTAAAAAAAAATATTCAACTGGGCATCCCTGATGTAAAAAAAATATATATATTGAACTGTGATGCAAAATGGATTAAAAAAAATGATACAGGGCTGTTCAAGGTTTTGAACAGATGATTTTGAAGAGCCGCAGAGGAGCCCACGGCTCTGAGCAAAGCCAAGACGCCTCCAGACTCCTCTACTCTTCACTCGTCCTTCCCTCGTTCTTCTACACCCACCCCCTGCAGACACAGTATAATGTGGATAAAGTCAAGCACGTGAAGACCTTCAGCTATCAGAGGACGCACTCTGTATGCAATGTGTGTTCGTTCTCCTACAGCTTAATGTATAGCAGGAACATTAGTAGCTATAGTAATTTAGTTAATTTATTGTTCCATTCTGTCTCATCAGGTCAGTGAAGCAGATAGCAGACAGTCAGTGAGGGGTATAAATAGAGAGAGGAAGGTCAGAGGGAAAGAGACAAACTTCCCCTGTCCAAATGAAAAACACACATGTTCACACCACTATTAAATGAGCCCAGCGCCCTTCATAACAAAGACATACAAGCAGATGCGTATAACTAGAAGTGAAATGTAATAAGATATGAGAAGGATTGAAAGATTAATTTTCTCAAGCAGTGTTTTTACTGTCTGTATATGTTTACTTCTATCTCCACTTAGTACAACGTGGTTGTTGTGATTTATTTATTTTTTATATAGGAGTAGGAGTAGTTTTAGAAGTTTAGTAGTAGTAGAAGTATTTTTTTTATTTTTTATGTAGAAGTAGAGTTGTCAAAATTGCCACAAACTAGATACTAATTGATACTGAATCAAGGTTTAGGTTGTCAAAAGTATTGGTCAATCAGTCTAATCAATACTAATACTAGAACAGAAACTAGATACTCATTTGAGCATGTAACAATGCTAAAAAAGCCACAGAAATGAACCTTTCCTGAATAGCTTAGAATGATCTTGAGCTATATCAGAACAAATATAAAACTACACAGATTAGCATACACCGATGCACCACAATGGAACCTACCTGGACAACGAGGGATTACACAGATATAAGGCCACATGGTAATATAAAAGAAAGTATTATGATTTAATGTTGAAAATTGCATTATATTGTCTAAATAAATATAAATAAATGTTGTTTTTTTCATTGTGGTATTTGAATCGGTATTGAGGATCAAGTCTATTGGATAGTGTCAAAATCGTGTTTGAAATGTTAGAAGTAAAATACATTTTTGTTGCTCACATCTGTAAGTGTGAAAGTGCTGTGAGAATGTAGTTTTGTTACTTTTGATAGGCATGACACACAGTTCCCCTTTCGGTGCTGTGTTTGATGGGCTGCTCCTGTGTCAAACTGTTGCTTGTACATTATGCAAGAGGCTTGTTAAGACCTTGTTTCCCTTTCTGCATTGCCAGTTTGTGTGGGCGCATGCTTCCTTCTCTGTGTATGTCGCCACTCCAGTTGCCAAAGTACATGACTGCAGCCAGAACAATCTCACAGGTTCATGATATTCTTAATTACACAAATTTTACAAGAACTGTTACTGATATTCAACATGTAAATACAGTAAACCTGGGAAATTGCTATGATTGTTTGACATACTGTAGATTTCGTGTGGTGAATCATTTCATTTTAAACCCCACAAAAATAAAAAGTTGGTCCCTAATTTCATGTTTAAAACTTAAGCATTTTTGAGAATGCAATGTGATAGAGCAGATTGTGAGTCCTGCAGCTGCTCCCAGACACCCACTCCCTGTCAGAGAGACACCGAGAAGACAAATAGACTGTAATTAAATATATTATACTTATCAAAGTGCACCGCCGAGACAACTCTTAGCAATACAACAGCCATTGATCTAACCTACAGCTAATAGGGGTGAAAAAATGATATGAATCAATACTAAAACTATTATCAAGGGTTGACTATCTCTTTTGAGCAAGTGTTGATACTGAACAAAATGACATTAATAAGGCAAAATATTAGAATATTTTTAGAATACTTTTTCCCATCATAAAAACATGAATTTGTTTGTTGAATAGATTACTCTAAATTGCCCTCATAAAATGTGTGTAGGACTGTATATATACGCTGTCTACAAAATTAATAAATAACACAGTAAATGGGACTGTAATAATAAGGATCAAGCAGTCCCAGTTCAAAACATTATGTCAAAGATCATTTTATGCATTTGCATCTCCTCTTGTGATTGCATTGATTCTGTCACATATCAACTATGTGGCTGTCACATATCAACTATGTGTTTTGATCACAGTTATCAGACGTTTTGATAGTACAACACAAACTCCTTTTTAGGTAGTTCTTGCTTCTTTCTTGAATTATTTGCATTCAGTCTAGACAGAGACACAAAGTGAAATAAATGCAAAAAGAAGAGCACAGTTTTATCTGTGTATGTTTTCCATAATTTCGGCTTCTGAGTTTTTTCATGGACTGTACTCTTGACAACTCTTTGAATTAACTGCAGCTTCAACGCTCTTGCTTCAGTACACGTGGGTTCAGCCACTAATAAGCCAGAGACAGACATAGGAACAGACAGACAGAGGAATGCTGCACCCTCGCATCATACTGGGAAGGAAGTCTGTGAGGTTACCATGACAACCCGCTTCTTCACACCCTGCCCCCAACGACACATGTACACAAATGCATCGGAAGGGCATGAGAGAAGAGATTTTACAAGTATTTAGCTGCAATAGTATACTTGTTTTTCCCCCCCTAATATTTTAGAATAAGATGTTTGTCCAATTCTCAAAGCATAGTTTATGTGTGTTGTGGTTCATGGTAATTTCTTCCTGCTATTGTGATGTGTGTAGGCTTTGAAATTCCTGTGTATTTGTCTGTTTGATGTCAGACAGCGGGTGAAAAAAACAAATATACTTTACAGTTTTCATCTGCAGTTGGATTTTTTGCTGAATTTAGAGTCAGTTTAATTCACATTTTTGTCCTCTGGGCTAGTTCTGTTTAGAGCTAATATTGCAATAGTCCTATTTTAAACCTGGTTTAGCCCTTTAGACCTGGTATAGTCCTCTTTTAGACTTGGTTTAGATTTGGTGGTACTCAGGTGGCCAAACATGTTAAGTGGTATTTGATGTAAAAACTGAAAAGTTTGACTACTGAACTAAACCATTTTGGTTTATAAACCACTGAAATAAACCATTTTGAGTGCCCTGTAAATGTGATTATTTCACTTATTTTTTTGTGCTCTCTGAGATTCTATTCATTTTAGTTTCATTAGTGTCAGTGTTATCCTGTATTTGATATTTAGGAAATCCTCAAAACAAGACATCTAGTAGTAGAGATTGTAGATTTTGTACCATAATTAACTTCTGTTCTTCCTTCTGTTGTTCTTCCTCAAAATATCTTCCACTTCATCCACTTAGATCCACTTTAGCCCTCTTGCCCCCAGTGTCTGCGTACATTGGCGTAAGAGTGTGTGAATGGTTCCTTGCTGTACAGAGCTTTGAGGTAAAGAAGTGCTATATAAATCTGACCATTTACCATTTTACTATTTTACCTACTTCGCAGGACTGTGGACAAACTTCCTCTTGCACTGAACATGGACATGTATGTAGCATGCTCTGTCTTAGCAGGCATACACATGAGCTTATGTTGTGACCCACATAGACTGTGAGAGTCAGTGAAGAGAAGAACAGCACAACAGAAATTAAAGAAACATGGAGGGGAATCGGAAGAGCAACTAAAGTAGAGCAGCTTAAGAATAGAGAAAGAGGATATGGATTATAAGATAAGTCTATGATCTAACAGTTGGCCACTACTGCTGTTCAATTGACAGGGGAAATATGAAATCGTCTATTGAACAGTGCGTGGTTAAAAATGGAAATTGGTTTAGTTGTTAGCCCAAATGACTGAGCAAAAATGCTTTGACCCATAAATGACCTTTTAACCAAATCCATGCAAGCATTCAGCTTAATGCCAGTTCACAGAGGATTGATGACATTTGCACATAGGTCTCTCATGTTGCCCTAATGTTCCCAATATAGCTTGTAAAAATGGCAAGTAATAGGAGAATTTTTGTGAAATTGACCTACCAAATTTAAATATCAACTATATGGAGAACACATAGGAGATAGCAGTTCTGTCTTGATTTAACTTATCAGTCTTGTATTTATTCAGTTCCATTTTTGCAGCATATAAAATGTTTGTCACTGGTCAGGTTAAGTTGCACATTATTGTCCCTGTAAGGAAATTTGACCTCTGCATTTGACCCATCCTTCAATGCCGCTCGGGAACCCTGTAAGGAGCAGTAGCAGGTTCCACAATGCAGTACTTGGGGACCCATATCCAGATCTTGAGCTAGGCTTGGTCAGGACTATCTTAACTGGAAGATTTTACCAATGGAGCCAGTTTAAGTCCATACTGTGGAACATTCCAGGCAGAGATATGCTGGTGGACCCTCCATCCGAAAAGTTACATATTGCACATTTAAAGGCATACAAGTTATTCAAATGATGTTGTAAATGACATAGCTTCAACCCAGCATGAAGGTAAAATCCATCCCTGTATGTGTGTGTGTTTATGTGTGCGTGCGTGTGTGTGCTGGTGTGTCTGGAGCTCAGATGTCTGGTGTCAGGTCTCTGCTGCCTGTCACGGTGATGGGCATAATTACCTGAGCTGTGCGCGGAGAGTCTGCTGCAGGGAAGTTCGGCAACTGCCTTCTGCATGATTCAGCTCATGGCTCAAGCAGGATTAAAGGCATCGTTTCAGCACGAATCAAAATGACTAATGTTGTGAGTGCTGCTGGTCACAGTGGAAGGAGAGGCAGAGGGAAGAGAGGGCACTGGTTTCGCCGTCTTCTAGGATACAGGTGAGAGCAGTTCACCTTAATGTTCGTGACTGGTATTATGGTGTGACATAATGCATAGCTACCGTGGATTTATCATGGAAGAATTTAACTGTTTGAGAAAGAGCAGGACAAATCTTATTTGTGTGAGTGTATATTCTTCTGGGTCGCCAAATGCCATTCATGAGTATTGTGAGGTAGAGATTTTGGTTCTTTTATAAACTCTTTTTTTGGGCGAATATCAAAAAACAGTTATTTGCTTTCTGGAATGCTCTGAAGTGTCTGTATTTTTATCGTTAATTTAATATTTGCCTTTAGTTGAATGCCTTTTTTCCACATTAATATTATGCTTCCACTCAGACAAAATTATAGCTTTTGCAAAGGTATGATGAAGACACATCTGGCGCGCACATGAAAGGCCATGAAGACTCTAAACCTCGTGACCTCAAGTCCACAAATATCTGCTTCCATTTCTGTCCAGCACTTGTAAAGAATTGGCAATTGAGTTGGCCACATGAAAAAAATCTAAAAAACAAACAGTGAGGCCCGGCATTCAAAGGATGTTAAACACAGAGCCTCCCACTTGCAGCTGCCTTGTATTTTTCTGGCTGTTAACTAAGCTAACTAACCGGGTGCGTGGAAGTACTGAGGAGTACAATGATTGGAGATTTCTCAGTAGATGTTAAGTCATTTCTGAAAATTAGCTTGACATGTTCTTGCCAAAATAAATACTAGGTTCCAAGATAAGTTCCAATATAAGCACAATAATGACTGTTATATTGCTGTATTATGTTATTATATTACAACAAGTAATAATTTCTATTATCATTGTATTATGGGACTGTATGGCAATGAAAATTTCACCGCGGTCTGATCCACAGGATTTTGGTGATATTGGTAAATGGCCACTTTAAATTATTTTTCTTATATGGCGATTTTCCACCTTCAAGGCAGTCAAAGCTCTTTTACATCAAGTTACGACTCATTCACACACACATTTATACACCAGTGTACGCAGACTCTGGGAGCGAGGTGGGTTAAGTGTCTTGCCCCAAGACACGACGACAGCAGTCGTCTGTGGGAGCTGGAATCGCACCGCCAAACTGTGGGTCAGTGGATCATTGTGATTGCTTCTCTGCTTAATGTAACACAGACACTTTCCCACCCACTCCTGAGTGTCTGTTATGCACAGAGTGAGCACCTAAAAATTGTGTTCTAGGCACTAAAAAAAACATTATGGAATTTGTTTTTTTTTTTAAGTATCTCCCCTATTATATTAGGGGTGGGCGATATGCCAAAATCATGTAGTGATTTTCTTAGAACCAGATCATGATTTAGATTTTGTCATGTCAGTATTTAAGAGGTAACTAAAGCTACTAAAGCTTACTCTTCACTGTGATTGGTTATATCCACTTTTCACTCATTCACTCATGATTAGAGGAGTGAGTGATAGAAAGTGCATTAAACAAAAAATCAGCGAATCACAATATATGTCAATTTTACCAAAACAGCAAATCATCACAGGGATCAGATCACAATTAGATTTTTATTGCCATATTGCAAACCCCATATTCTATTACTTCTTTTTGTTATATGTTTGCACCAAATTGCCAAAGCACAGGCAGAGTTTGTGAGTCTTCTCCACTGACAATTGCTGTAAAGATTTTCTGATTCTGACACAAGCTCTGTTGTTTTTTCCTCTTACCCCACCCCCAAGTATTTTGTTCCAACACTTGTTGGATCTTATAATATAGGGACTGAGGGTAATTGGATTACATTTAAAGTTTTGTTCAGTATAGATTCTCTCCCAACATTTTACTGGATGAACTCCCACTGTGTATCGTCATGGCAACACTGACAGCCCACCTCTGCTGAGAGGGGAGGAGGAGAACATGAGGAAGAGGAGGCAGAGGATGGAGAGAGAAAGAAGAAAGCAAAGAAAGAGAGGAGGTGCTGCTGGAGGCTCAGAGAGGGCAGGGGGGACACAGTGACAGAACAGAGACAAAAGAGTGGGAGTGATCATGGTCTGGTTATGCCAAATGCATGAGAGGAAGAGGAGTGTGACTGAGGAAGAAGAACAGGCAAAAGTAAAGGGTCCATTTACAGAAAGGCAGTAGGTGGTTTTAAAACAGGGAACGTAAAGCTGAGGCTAAACTCACAAGCAGCTTTTTCACCTCCAGTCTGAAACATTTTGATTCCACCGCACGAGAATTTTTGTAATATAATAATAATATTCTAAAAGTATTATTATCGCAAGCAATGTTGAGATTTCCATTCACTACAAGGATTAGCAATATTTTAAAATTCCAACCAACTCAAGAACTGAATGATACACAGAATGATAAAAATAGTAAATTGATGCATATGTCGTACAAAGGTCTTTATTTTGTTATCATACAAATTAAAAATGTATTGCAAAAAAATGAACCCCACATTTCCTCCTTATATTGATCACTGTTGATCAATCATGATTCACTTAAGTTTTCTGTTTGTTTTTTTTAAGTAATAATCTTTAAGCATAGATACATCAGACATTTTTAGCTCAACCCCAGATTAAGCATCAAATGTATGCTTTCCATTCTACTACATTTACCCCAGAAACTATATAGATTTTATTCCTCCCAAGTCTAAAATAGGCTTTTACTGCCACAGCATTGACTGATAAATCCGTCGATTTAAAAGCCCCAAGCCACCAATGATCTATGATTGATTCAGTCATAGTACATAGTATTCAGTACACAATTTCAATGTGATTAATTGTACCACCCTAATTGAGATACATTTTAGGGACAATAAATCTTTGTTTTGCTCTGCCAGGTGAGCTTTAATCACATGAGCCATTATCTTGACACAATATACTGTACTGTAATCACAACAGTTACTGGGGTGGTCTGTTGTTTTAATTTCAACCTTGTGTCCATGTCCCTTTCCTGACCTGCTCATGTGCTTATTGACTGTGCCTGGCTCTATTATATCATGATAACACTGAGAAAGACTTTCCCCATATCATCAGAGTAGCTATTGTAGTGAACTGTGTGCAGTGGCATACTAGATATTTATTTGATGTACTATAACATTACAGATTAAAATGTTGTTCAGCTTTTGTTCAATTTGGAACAACCAGCGACAGGTTGCATTTACATTTTTGTGTAATGATAATGTGATAAATTCAGGTTGAGGGCAGGGGTCTATATAATTCTAGGAGATTTACTGGTCTTGAAAGAAATCCCCTATTAGGATTATTATTTGTTAGGGATTGGGTCCACAAACTTGTTATTTTATTAAACATGTGTCTTAAAGTTCTTTTAACTGATGTCAGTCATGTCTTTGGTGTTGAATGATGGTACCATTTTTTGAAACTATTATAAAAACAGTTTCACTCCTCTGTCAGCATACATAACGACGCATTGGACTTTGTCTCAGCTTTTATTTCACGTGAATAGGCCCAGTAATACAGAGATATTAACCATAAACCAGATCAGCACATCAGCATCATGAGTTAAACACTAAATTCTACCATTAGAATGTTGTGACGTCACATGAATGCAACCTAATAAGTGTCCAGGACTAAAACATGGACTTAGTTTTCTTCTCATTCAATTTACTTATAGAATTTCAAATATAACTATGATACTGTGCTCAGACTTTTTGGACCACATAAATGATGGCTTGTATTTTAGGAGGTTAAGTGTGTGGAACAGTGGTACATCATGAACATTTTTGTTTAGGCCAAATTTTAGGGACGAGCATTAAAGCCTATGATCCTGTGTGCTTTTAGTAGATTAGGACTCACTCAGTAATGATGCTCTGTGACCCCTTTGTCTGAGTGTAATACTGGCATCTGCAGATCTCCTCCTTTTTTTTCAATCTCTAATAATATGATACTCATATGTTGGCCTTTTGGAGACTATTTAAATGACAATACACTGTATATTTCATGTATGTAACAATTAATTAATTATCAATTATACAATTAGTTGAAGTCTATTCTCTATATTTTAGACTAAAAACCTGTCAAAATAAATGTCTTGTCAGAGCAATGTTCAAATTATTAAATATTAAATTCAAAGGTTTTTTTTTTTTAATCTTTTTTTTTTTTTATGTTTTTGTTTTGTTTTGTTTCAGGCACAGTTTTGACTGCAAAATAGTGGTCTCAATAGTATTTTAAAATATTACACTTCTTATAATTTAATCTATTTCTCATAGTGTGCAGTGCTAAAATGTACTTTTATTTAGCCTTTGAAGTGTTTCCATTTAAAGTGCACACTTGCTCACAGGCAGACCGGATTGTCAGACCTCCTCTCTCTACTTGCACTAATGGACTTGCTACGCCACCATGTCCTCAAATGTCACTAGATGGAAATTCTCTCTGAAATTGCCTGCTTAAATTGAATGTAAGTGGCAAAATGATTCAAATCTACATAAACTATATCGATTATGTACTGTAAGAGTGCGTGTGTTGCCCCCTATCCCAGTCTGGGTTATGTCCAGTCACCATACGTCCTTGCATTTATGCTGTTGTCACCCGCACGGTTCTATTTTTATCCCATGAGTTGTGGATGTGTGCGCATGCATGTCACTGCGCGTGTCATCAGATTACGGTGGGTGTGTAAGTGGACTCCTCTTTGTCCTGCCTGATCATTTTAGACACAAGGCCACTGAAACTTTCAACAGGGGTTCAGGTGCTCCACAAGACCTTTTCCACTTACAAATAATTGTGAAATATCATATTATTTTTAAGCACACTCAATATATCATTTTGTTATTTATCAAGTACTGAAAAAGAGTATTTTACTGTTATCTGTTAAACCAAGTGGTAAGTCATTTGATCTTGAGCTTGTGTGTGTAAGTGCATCTGAGGGAAATGTGAAGAGTGCGTGAGGGTGAGCGAGAGTCAGTGAAATCCAGTGAGAGAGTCGGCCGCTGACTCATCTCGTCTCTGTTGCTGATCACCCCAAAGTGCTGCTGGCACCAGCCCTCCAAGCTGTTCCCAGTTCCTGCTCACTAACTTCTAGAGCCTGTTCAAGGTGCTCTCAGAAAATGTAATATTAATTTATTGTCCAAGAGTTGAACATTTGAAATGTGAGTGGTATTGACAGATGATGATTGTAATGTAATAGTAGTGTAATTGTGAAACATGGTTTAGAACTTCATTGGTTGCTTATATGCTCTAATGTATGCCTGTTTTTGGTTGTTTTTAGGAAAGCCATCTCTCGCTCAGGACTTCAGCACCTGGGACCACCCCACCCCTCACTGCCCCCTGCCACCAATGGCCCCAACAAAGAGCTACGCACCAGTGTGGACTGGACGGTTTGTTATTATACTGTGTTGTGTGTTGCTTGTACTAATATAAGCAATTCACACAATGTAATCCACATATGCATGTAAATGAGTTTAAGGTACTTGAGATTTGTAGCAGTTGTCCTAGTTTATGGCTGAGTCACTGACCTAATGACTGAAACAGATTTGTCAGCAGACTGTATAAGCCATATGTTCATGTGGAAATAGAAAGACATTTAAATGAATCTGCTTGGAGCTCTTAGATTATATTTTTGGTGTTTTCACAGTCAGTCATCACTATTTATTCAATTAATCGCTGTTTCCAAAACGAAGAATAACTATGAGCAGCCAACATTACTTTATTGTCAGTAGACTCCAGCTGAAGAGACCATGGTTCTATTTTTGCATAGTAGAAACAAGAATGACTTGGCACTGGAAAGAGGGAGTATCTGATCTAAAGCACCAAACAAAGAGCAAATCTAATTTAGAGCTGAGCTTTGAGTAGGGCTTAATTTAGAAAGTCAGTGTAACAGCTTTTCATTTTTAAACTCTTGGCAAAACTATGTATGTTCAAATAGAGTGTGAGACAATAGGTAGGCCTTAGCCCTTATGTGGCTTTACATAATACATAATCCCTAATTGGCAGATTCTGCTGTACAGATGCATAAATGAATAGTACATAATGGTAATCAGATGGAGTCCCTCAGATGTGACTGCAGGGGCACTTCCACCACGTCACTGCTGGCCTTCAGCTCTCAGCACGGAGCACTAATACACTCATAAAATCATCCCACCTAATCCCTAATGAATATGCATTATAGATATGGTTTGCCCTGAGTCCCATCAATATTTAAGTGCTGAGAAGTAAGGTTTTCTTCGATTTTATGATGTTCCTCTATCCATGTCATTGCAAATCATCATCTGTTTTATAGAATGCAGTGATGCATGTTAATTAGCCTTGCATTTTGTGTCATATTTTATAGTATAATGCTGGAAGTTATAATAATTCCCAGATACCAGGGTAGGGGAACAGCAGTTAATAGCACTAAAAGACAAATAAAAAATAAAATGGTAAAAGAAAAAAATTAACTGAAGGGCAGACTTTTGGGCATGCCATCCTTAATGAGGTTGTTGTTACAGTATTCTTGTTGTAACAAACAGACATCGGCAGAAGATCTTGACTATATGCATGTTGCTTAGGTCTGTATAGTCTTCATGTAGTCCATGAATGTCTGATATGTTAAATTTACATATAACACATCAAGCATGCATTTGTGGGTGTGTGTATTTTTGTTTGAAGGGCTACAGCTCCTCCAGTGTTTTGATTAGCACCGTAGATTATCATATACTGTGAAATTGCCTCCTACTCCATTGACAATTATGTGCTTGACACATGCTCTTGACCACTTTTGCCGTGAGTGCGTATGTGCTTACGGTTCACTTTAATGTAATTGAACTTAATGCATTACAAAGGGGTTGTTCAGGTATTATATCATTATCTTATTGTGCAGGAGAATGCTGTGAATGGGGATCACCTCTGGATGGAGACCAGTTGTTCTGGAGAGATGTGTTATCTTGGAGAGGACACTTGTCTACTCAAGACTGCAGTGAGTATTGTATGCACAGCACATTACAACACTGTACAACACTGAATACAAGATTAAGAAAATTAATAACCATAACAAAGATCTGGTAGTACCGAGTAGTAAAAAAGTATTAAAGAAGACCTATTGTGCTTGTGTCTGCTATATAATTATAATCTTTGTCACCAGTGGATCATTATGTTATAATCTGGACATTTTAAATCGCAATATTTATCACAGATTAAGAAAATAACATTGGAGAATGAAGTAAGTACAGAGCAGTGGGCACATGCCGGTAGCAGTGAAAATGAAAAATGATCGTCAAAATGGCGTCTTGAAACTAAGTGATTAAAGATTGCTCAAACTTGCACAAATCACTCCAAATACAACTTCAGGTGAGTAAATGGTGAGGGGAAACAACTCTAATATGGTTAAAAACTCTGAAAAGTTAATTTTGCATAATAGGTCCGCTTTAACATACGCATACAAATTATTCTTTTAGGTTTTCACCATCTCACTCAAACTTTTGCTCTATAATTGTATGATTGATGACTTAAGTGGGGAACTGCTGTGCTACTCTGTTCAGTTATTTTGACAGATATCACATTGATTTTGCAATACAAGGCACAACTCTTTTCCTATAAATTTTTTACAATGACTCGAAATTCTTCATTCCCTCTATGCTTTACTTCTATGATTAAATATTTTATGCTATAAAGTGTAACTGTTTACATTTTACTATTCTGTTTACATGTTAAGAGCTCAGTGTTGTGACTTGTGAGCAGATATTTTTCTTCATGTTGTTAACTTCGAGTGCTTTGGCCCTGAAAGAGCAGCCTGACTTCCGTAGTAAGTTTGCTGCTAGTTTCTAGTTTGAAGATTAAAACCTGTTACGTAAGAGTCATGTGGTTCTAGAGAATCAATGTTTGGGTTTTCTTAATCCTATTGTTATTTGTTATAGTTTTTGACCAATATAAAAGCCCTATTGACCTGTACCCGATTTTTTCCCATGTATTTGAGCAAAATTTGTCTTGCCCCAGTACAGATATATTGTATGAGCAACTCTTGAAGTCAAAATAAGTCAGCTGCATTCTGTCTACATCTAATTACAAACCACTTTATTGTCCAAGAATCAGGAAGTGTGCGTTAGCATGCAGGTTGTTGTTAGCTGTACTGTCACAGCAAAACTCAAATTTTTAGGACTGTAAAAATCAGTTACAGAACCTTTACATTGACTTATTTGAGTTAATTTGATTATAGGCCTACTAATTCATGTGTATTTATCTGATCTTTACCATCAAGAAACACAATACAATCGGTTGTACATGTACGGTTTTCACTCTGGAGGTCATTCATCTCTGAAATTAATTAGTCTTTATACAAATAAACTTTAGACTTTGCATTTTGCATGTGCTTGAATCTGTCTACTGCTTTCACAAGCACCAAAGAAACCTCTGTAATTACTGATGGTGGTAGCATTAAGGTCCATATCAGTGATTTGTCGTACTGCCATTTACAGGGTTTAAAGTTCAGTCTATCAGGACAAAAGCGACTGTGATGTTGCATTTAGTAGATGACAAATAACATTTATTTCATAATTATGAGTCATGACTAAAGGAAAAAAAAAAACATAAATGTCAAGGTCTCCATAAAAGGCTGTTTTGTCTGGAGGAAGTATGAGCTAGCCCTGTATTTGTGCTCTTGTTTATTGTGTTGTCGACTGTACCTCACCTCCTCTGTGCTGCTTGTCCGTTTTTCCTTTAAGAAGTCGGCCCCCAGAAGGAAATGTGCTGCCTGTAAGATTGTTGTCCACACCGGCTGTATAGAGCAGCTCGAAAAGGTACGAAACATGAACATAGTTAATCCATAATTCCTCCCTTTGTGAAACTGCCACATTGTTGTTCTTCAGCTGACTTTAATGTGTATGCCTACAGTTGTTTTTATTGAGTTATTTGTGGAAAATAGATTTCCTGACAAAGTTTGTGATTCAGTTCTCTTGTAACAAAATTAGGCCCAAGAACAAAGGTTGACGAGATAATAGTTGCCCTCTGAAATGTTTTCCTAAAATAAATGTCTGACTGAACCATAGGAGGCAATTGTACAAGGGCCAATGAGTGACTTGCTAAATGAAGTATTTCATTTTTCACCACCACATGCAATACAGAGAAAACTTTTATAATAAAAGCTTCAAACATCAGTGGTCCCTCTAAAACTGGATTTTTACTATCAAAAATACTGCAAAATGTTTCAAACACTATCCTCTTTTTGACAGAGCAAAAATGACTTTAAAAAACGTGCATGTGGACTAGTGCAAAATGCAGTCAGTTATTTCAACATGAACAGTTTTTTACTCCGTCAATGATACTGAGTCCCTATTTGACATTTCTTGATATCTATTGTTATTGCCAAACCCCCTATGCACCTCACAGTTCTTTTTTTTATTCCAAATCACGAAACACCTTATGAAATCTTTCTTTTCATAGATCAATTTTCGATGTAAGCCAACATTCAGAGAGGGAAGTTCACGGTGCATCAGAGATGTAAGTTACGTCACCACTGTTTTCCACAGCGTCACATAGTTATTTTGTGCAAAATGTGTTTGTTATTTTTTCTGACAGCAGAACGTGCTCAGACATCACTGGGTTCATAGACGGAGACAAGAGGGAAAGTGTAAACAGTGTGGAAAGGTAACCACTGAACTCATCACATCTCTGCCTGTAACAGTGTGCTCACTGTTTTGTCTTGGTTTACAGAGTTTTCAACAAAAATTCTTTCATAGTAAAGAAATCATTGCCATCAGCTGTTCATGGTGTAAACAAGCTGTAAGTGTTGTTATTTTATTTTATACTATACTCTGGATACTTTTTTGTTTCTAATAAAATTGTGTGTTTTTGCAGTTCCACAACAAGGTAACATGTTTTATGCTGCACCAGATAGAGGAGCCATGTTCACTAGGGGCCCATGCTGGAGTCATAGTACCACCATCGTGGATTATCAAAGTCAGAAAACCACAGGTATGCACACACTATTGTACTGCATTATTTAGGCTTAGGGTTAGATCATAGTTTAAATCATTTTAAAGCATAGCTGTAATTTCTGAGCATATACACTGTGAAGTGCAGAAGGTCAATTGAGGCTGCAGCAGCGCAGTAGCTCCTGGTTTGAAAGATGAGTGCAAGAAATTTGAATGCTGAAAAAAGAATGAAAGATTGGTAAAGGTGTATGGTGTTTAAAAAACATAAAGGAGTACTTCCTGGATTACCATCTAATGACATTAGGAGGAGAACTGAGGTTTTTGAGTTCTGGTGGGGAAGACAGACTAAATAATAATAATGATGTGGAAACAGCACTGACATTTTTACAGTTCATGGAAGTCTTTTTAGCAAAATATACAGGAGGTCCTTTAAAGGGCTGTTCCACCACATAAGGATGTTGACATTAAGTGACAGGAATGTCTGTACAACATCTAAATAAGATAAGAGTAGCCTAGATGCACAAGTTCATATATAATACAATTTGACACATAGTTTTGTTCTGGGCAAATCTATACACAGAGACATAGAGACACCCGGAGTCACATCACATGCTTCATTGCACTTTTAATTAGCGTCACAAGGGACATGGCGACACTCAACTCAAAACTGCGTGTTTGTGTGGTGGTGTGTGTCTCCTAGAGCTCACTTAAGAACTCTGCCAGAAGGAAAAAACGCACATCTTTTAAACGAAGGACAAGCAAGAAGGGACTGGATGTAAGTAACACTATTTAAAGCACACATGCACACAGTTAAAACTTTACAATTACTGTACCTGGCATGTAATGAATGTATAATAAATGAAACATACTGTATCTGGTGTAAGTCCAAGTTAATCAAATTATGTAAGTACTAAACTAATTATAATTTCATCTTATAGGAATCAAAATGGCGGCCATTTATATTGAAGCCTCTTCCTTCTCCTCTTATGAAACCTATTTTAGTTTTTGTCAATCCCAAAAGTGGTGGAAACCAGGTTGGTGACTATTTATTTTCAATACTAAAAATGTGGCTGTTATTTTAATATTAAAAAAAAAAATCACTTTTAAAGGGTGCCAAGGTTTTGCAGATGTTTATGTGGATCTTAAATCCTCGACAAGTTTTTGACCTGTCACAAGGAGGGCTACGAGAGGCGTGAGTACTTTTTTTCTTTAAGGGGTGTAGTTAATCAGTCTTATTTATGGATTACTAATTTATGATATGTTTTGATTTCCAGGTTAGAGTTGTATAGAAAAGTGCCAAATCTTAGGATTCTTGCCTGTGGAGGTGATGGAACTGTAAGTAAACATGCATTTGTACTTGTTTGTAGTTGTAGTAGTATTCATCAAGATTGAAATATAAAAATATCCATAGGTGGGGTGGATCCTGTCTGCTCTAGATGAGTTACAGATGAACCCACAACCTCCTGTCGCAGTTCTTCCTCTGGGAACAGGAAATGACCTCGCCAGGACACTCAACTGGGGTGGAGTAAGTTTCGTGGTTCCCTTTTTGGCACAATTTGCAAAAAGGATGCATTTACACATTAGAAAAAAAAACTCTCTGCAAATAACAAAGCTTAATTTAGATTGTAAACTGAAAAAACACTTAATTGTTTTTGTTTCTATTTTTAATAGTGTCATCTACTATGAATATTTTTTATTGGGAAAGCCAATGTGCTACAGTGTCTCTGGGTGTCAATGAGGAACTCCACATCCACATTCCAGGAAGTCTATAGTGACTGTCTTCCTGTGTATCTCATACTTTATATTTTGACATGTAGGAGTCTTCACAGACATCCTCCCTGTGTGATGTTGTAGTACATACATATTTAATGTGTTTTTAAACATAAATTGCAGAAATAGGCTGGTAAAATTGGGCATGTTGAGGCAAAATGGTTGTGTAATTTTGAGGTCTATATAGAATAAAATCCCAACGTTGATTAAGGCTTTCATTGCTTTGTTGCCTGTAAAATGAAATACTGCTGTGCCAAAAAACGCATCCATTGACACACACACTTATTGCATAACCACTGCATAAAAGTCTTTTCATCTACCTCTATCATTCTTCCATTAGGCTTTTCTTTACTTCATTTATGTAAGGTTTGAGTTATTATTCAGGGGCAGTGACTTTCAGGCACAAATGGATGTACAATTATTGTTACATTTACAAAGTTCAACAACACAGTTTGCCATATCAGTGGAAATATCTTCGCAACTAACTGGTTCAGAAAAAGTTTAAGCCAAATTTGAAGGATTTTAAGGATATATATATATCCTATATATTGTTACCATGTAGATAATCGAGTTTAATGCCATACTGTAGCATATTTGTAGTGTGTCCAATACGAGCAAGTGGTGGTGGGAAACAGCAGAAAAGTTACAAAATCCAGACATACAGAGATGTGCTTTGAACAAGGTGACAGAGAAAGAAAAAATTTGATCTTCATGAATCAGCTGTGTATGCCTTTTGCAATCAGAGCAATTATCATGTCCTTTCCGGTCTTTCTGTCTTTAGATTTGGAGTTGTACTTTTTTCCTTTCTTCTTTTGTTTAATTTCTCGAACACAGAGTTACTTAGCGCTGCATTTCCCCGCCTCTGGAACTGTGAGCATTTGTGTGAGTGTGAATGTCTCTGTGAGTCTCAGAAGAGGCCCTGCTGATGAGTGCTACTATCATCAGATTGTCGTCAGTCACATACAAGTGTAGTCTGCAGTGCCTTGATTATCCAACCCTGTGTAGTAGGAAAACAAGAAAGAAATATCACATGTTAATATGATAAAGAACCTCAGTGTTTCCCACAGGTTTTTAACAAGGCACACAAGACACAGGCAGTCCTTATTTTCAAATACAATTTTGGGAGTAAATATATCACTTGCCTCTAACAACCAAAAAATAGTAATTAAAAATGAAATACAGTTATGTCCATATATTCATGATAATACAGCAAAAAGTATTATTTTAATAGGAATTTATTGCTCAACTTGTTTTAGACTATGGGGCAAAAAATTTGAATCATTGGGCCCACCATAGTCTCCACTATTAATGGTAAACACTGGAACCTAGAAGGATAACAACATTGACAAAGGAGAATATTTCAACAGTTAAAAGAGGCCCTAAAAATGTTTTTTTGACAACTTATGGGATTTGATTTTTGCATATTCTTAATTGTTCAGGGGTACACAGACGAGCCTGTTTCCAAAGTTCTTGGTCACGTGGAGGATGGTTCAGTGGTGCAGCTGGACAGATGGAACCTTCTTGTGGAGAAAAGCTCTGCACAGCAAGAGGAGGGAAGTCAGAAGGTGAGTTAGTGTTAGACCACTCTAGTAATATATGCTGTATTATGCTGTGCTATGTTGTCTGTGAAAATATTTTCTCTCTTATGGTTGGAATCTGTACCTATTTTTGTGTCCTTTTTGGACAGCTGCCTCTCAATGTTTTTAACAACTACTTCAGTTTGGGGTTTGATGCCCATGTCACGCTTGAGTTTCATGAGTCCAGAGGTGAATATTTTAAGCAAATTAATTTAATATTACATTGCAGAAATAACAGGTATCAGGCAAAGTTTTTAATACATTTGGTTTGTCATGTTTGTCATGTTTCAGAGGCCAATCCAGAAAAGTTTAACAGTCGCTTCCGCAACAAAATGTTCTATGCAGGAGTAAGTATTTCCCTTAAGCCGTTTCTTTCCTTTTACAATATTTAGGTTGTTACCCATCTTGAACTGAACAAACATACATGCTACTAAATTTAAACTGCAAATAGTGTTAAAGAAAGCAGAAAGTAGAAGGCTTGAAGGCATGCACATATAAGGTTTTGTTATGCCTGACATAAAATTGTTTACACACCATAAGAGATTTTTTACATTTGAAGTGCTCAGACATATAGACTGTACATTTGCAGCTGAAGTGCTTATTTTTCTGAGATTTTGAATGATGGTTTTATTTGATTTGGGTGTTTTTCAATATTTATTTTTTGTAATTTTTGTTTATGTTTGTTCTGCAGGCTGCGTTTTCAGATTTTCTCCAGAGAAGCTCCAGGGACCTGGCCAAGCACGTCAGAGTAGTGGTAAGTGTTAACACGCTGTTTATCTGTCAGTATCGTTTTTCATGTTGACAGGCCTGAGTAGCGAGCTGGCCCGGTATTTAAGATGCTACATGCGACTACAACACCAGAGGCATTGTTTCCCTTAATTGAAGAAAGCAAAAAACACACACTTTTGCTGTCTTATTTGTAATTGTAAATTGTAATTGACTGTGACTGTATCTATCTGCTGACAAAAGTTTGATCTTATTCATTGTATTTCCTGTTCGTTTCAGTGTGATGGCACAGATTTGACTCCAAAGATTCAAGAGCTGAAATTCCAGTGCATTGTGTTTCTAAACATTCCAAGGTAAGATCCACATGTCGGGTTTGCTGTTTAGTGTTAATAAAATGTCGTATATTGTTATATGTTCTGTATCTTGATTTTTTGTTGTTGCCTTCTCAATATTAGGTACTGTGCTGGGACTATGCCCTGGGGAAACACGGGTGATCATCGGGACTTTGAACCTCAGCGACATGATGATGGCTGTATTGAAGTCATTGGTTTCACCATGGCCTCTCTGGTAAAAAAATAAAAATAAATAAATAAATAAAACTGATTTATATGTACCAGTGACTTAGAAAAGCAAAAAAACTACAAAAAAAACATTAAGTTATTCTCAACAAAATATTTTTGTCCACAAGGCGGCGCTACAGGTTGGTGGACATGGAGAGAGACTTCACCAGTGCAGAGAGGTTGTCTTAACTACCTACAAAACTGTTCCTGTTCAGGTATGTTTTATTACAAGAGTAGTACTGTGATCCAATATGTAAAATAACACCATTCATTCAACTATGAAATTTATCTGCCTGTGCATCTAGGTGGACGGCGAGCCATGCCGACTGGCACCATCGACTCTGCGTATCTCTCTCCGTAATCAGGCCAACATGGTGCAGAAGAGCAAGAGGCGCACCTCAGTGCCACTACTGAACGAGTGAGTCACAGGCGATTACATGCTCTCGCAGGGACTGAGAAAATAGACAGGAGCTGGTAAAGCCCAGGCCACACTCATGACTCATACAATCTGTTTAGCGGCAGATGACATTCAGCCCTCTCCATATCCTACATCTGCCTTCCAACCGCAATCAATGCACGGATATTGATCTAATCAAATGAATGAAAACAAAAGAATATCTGCAACATGACATGTAATATATATCTTGAGGTCTGTGGTTTAAAGTGACTTAAGCGAGGAGAGATGAAGTAGATGAGTGTAGCTCTAGACCCCTTCTCATATGTGTGGCTACTAACAGCCGTCTTCCCCATATCTGTGCTGTAGCATTAATTCTTTGTGTGTATCTTTTGTGTATTGTCCAGCAGCCACAAAACCTTTGTCTGCATGTGAGAACAACTAAAGAGAGAATTAATACTTGCTGTAGCTTCAGCCTTTGCTTGTACAGCTATGCTATGCTACTGTGCTATCAGTGTGTGTCAACTTACCTCTGGGCTTTTCTCCTTCTGTCCCCTCTTCTGTTTTCTTCTCTCTCTCTGGATTATTTATTGTTTTTTAAATCCTTTACCTTGATATCTTTGCTTTTTTATTTTTTTTTCCTGTTTTATGTTGTCCTCATGTTTTATTTGTTTAATTTTCTTTGTCATTTCTCCTTTTTATATTCATCCTTCTTTCTTCCTCTCCTGTTTCTGCTGTATCTCTGCCTCTCTCTTTCTCTTGTGTGTAAATGTGTGTGCGGCTGTAGTATTCAGAAGGTGTGTGCAGCTGATCTGCGCCGCCTCTCTGCTCCCCCCGACTCCTTCTCTGTGTAAGTACCTTAGCCCCCTGTCTGTGCCTGTCCTTGTGTCTTTATTTGACATGACTGACAGGGTTCATATCTTCATTATCCATGTTAAGGACAGACTACTTTAGTACAGAAATAGTAATAAATTAAACACCTGAGACTAGACTATAGCAAAGTGCACTATGTAACCTTTCTGATAGGGATGGTCCACCATCTGTTGGTCTCCATGGAGATGTTTTTACTTTGACTGGAGTGTTCCACAGCATAAGATTTTTGTATTATTATTATTATTATTGTTTTATTAGATTGCAGGTCACAGGTTTGTATAGCTTAGAAATACCTGAAAAATACGCATTTATGCCCAGTATCGCAGGATCGCCTCTTCATAGCCTCTTCACTCTGACCTGTAGCTTGATCCGGTGGTGTCACCTACTTGTCTTTAAGAGATAGATACATTTAATGCCATACTGTGGATCATTCCAAGCAAATCAGTAACATCTCTATGATGAGTGGGTGAAGGACTGCCCATACGAAAAGTTACACAGTGACTTAAATGTCTCTGCCATGACTTTTAAAATGTAGTTTAGTTAGATGTGTAACTCACCAGATGTAAACAATTTGTGTTGGCAGTACCCATTGTTCTTCTGTCTATGTTTTTATTTCACCAATATACTTTATAAATAAATAAATATAAATATAAATATATATATATATATATATATATATATATATATATATATATATATATATATATATATATATATATATATATTTATATATATATTTTAATTACTAACTTAATTTAAACTAACTAAACTACTACTAACTAAATTACTATCTTAATTACTAAAGATTTATCTTGATGCCAACCTAAATCCTTTTTTCAGTTCTCATCTATTCCAATGAGAGTAGTAATTTTACCAGTGACTTGTTTTGTACGTGTCACTATTCATGTTGACAATATGGCGTTTGTCTGAATGGTGCTTAATTGTGTGTTTGTGTATGTCCATGTACATGTCTGTAGTCAGCATGCTGTCCCTGATCGCCTGCGCCTGAGAGTGAATCGAATCAGCCTCCTGGAGTATGATCGACTTCAATACGACAAAGAAAGGCTACGAGACATCTGTAAGGCTCTGTTATACGGAACAAATCCAGCATCTTGTATTTCTGTGCTAATTGATTATAAATTAATGTGTGTAATTTCCTTCAGCTATCCCAGTTGGCATTGTGGTGGTGAGAGGGGACTGTGACCTGGAGACATGCAGGCTTTACATCGACAGATTGCAAGAGGCAAGTTTTGTTTTCATGTCAACTGCATCTTCCTCCTTTTCCACACTTTCTCTACCATTTTTAAGCCAGTGTCCCTTTTATAACTCTTGGCTGTTCATGAGTGGATTAAGCAATGCACCACTAGAGAGCTTTTTATAGCCATGTGTCTCATTTCGGAAATGTCCACTAACCAGGTTAACATCTGTGCAAGTTTGTGATCTAAATGCGCCGTCTGTCTGTTAACCTTGAAACCTGTTTGCTGTGCTTTAGGACTTGCACCAGGCGCCACCTACTGGCAACAGAGTGCACTATCAGGTATAATTACTGCACTTTGATATGAACTGTTGTAGAGATAGCATTTACAAAATGATTTTTTTGGACACGGATTAAGTACATACTAGTTTATCTGGCAAATAACACATGTATATCAGTCCAGGTAAAATTATTATTTTATATAATAAGTAATGTCATACTTACTTCCTCTTGTCGAGTCTGTCTTTGTCTTGTTATTCCCTGTGGCTAACAAACATCTAAAACTGTGCTTTGTTTCCTATTTTTTTTCATAACTTCCTTCTTCTATTGTCATTGAAGCTCATTAATAGAAAAAACTAAACAATTTCTTAGCAAAATTGTGATTTGCAGGATGAGAGTCGAGGACTTCCCAGAACCAGTTCAACCAGTAGACTTTCTCCTAACTGGAGTTTCTTAGATTGTGAGTGATGCTATCTTATTTATGTGCATTTCCCTTACCAATTAATTTAACAACATGTATACATCTTTTTAATGTATCTGCACATTGTCCTTCAAATAAATAAATAAGTAAATAAATTAAATAAATTCATTTCATTTTGTTATATAAAGTTATTAACGTTTTTTCACAATCACCACCACATTTTCCCCATCAGTGCATAATCACAAGTCGAGTTAACAGTACTTAATACGGTTTACTTTGTATTTGCAGCTACATCAGCAGATCGCTTCTACCGCATTGACAAAGCTCAGGTAATGCTTGTAATAAAATGCACAACATTCATTTCAAACACATTTTTTTATATGTGCCATTTTGCTACCTGGTTTGCAGGAGCATCTTCACTTTGTAACTGAAATTTGTCAGGACGAGGTGTTTATTTTAGACCATGAGGGGCCCATCTTGAATCAGGGGTCATCCACGGGAATGCCTGATCTTGTGGTGGAGCCTATAGTTGGGTGGGTCAAAAAACACATTACTGCATTCTTACTAATTATATAATCTAATATTATCTGTCGTTTTAAATTGAATTCTCTTTTCAGATCTTCTTTGTCTCCAGAGGAGCAAGGTAACACAACACAAACAGAACTACACAACCTTATAGTTTCATTTTACGGTCATAGTGTCTGCTGTCGTAAATGGAAATGAACCTGACATGTCTCAACAAGTTTTTATACTTTTTGGTTTTAGTTTCATTTTTATTACAATGGTGTTTTACCTTTTACCTACAATAATAATCTTTATCTATGGAATAAAGGTTGATGATTAATGTTTAATTCCTTATTGAACACCCAGAGGCTTAATAAAGTGGATTTATAATGTTATTTTTTACAACAATCTTTTCAGGTGTAATTCTATCTTTCTCAGCTGTGGTAATGACTAAACATATGACTAGACTTGTCACACGGTTATGAGTGTTGTGGTTGTATTCATGTTTTGGGTTTTTTGGCTGGTTTGAATAATCCCAGGTCTATTTCTTTTTCTTTCATTTCAGCATTATTCACAGCTGCCAGTTCTGGGGATCTTTCTATGGTAATTGCAAGAACTTTTACAACTGACATAATGAAGTACAATGTACTACATAGAAATATATTTTTTTTATTTATTTATTTAGTTATGCTATACTGTAGACTGCATCTCTCATATAGTACAGTTCTGTCATTATTATATATGTAGTAATATAACATATAATATATAAAATAATGTATGAAATGTAGTTGTATCTGATCATTTTCAGATGATGGAGTGTGTGCGTAACGGTGTGAGCTTGTTGGTCAGAAACTCCGGAGGCTGTTCAGCGTTGCACATTGCAGCCCAGAATGGACACACGGAACTAGTTACCTTCATTCTACAACAAGGTGAGCATATTTGTATAATATCTGGCAAACAAAATTACTAAATTAAATGAGTATTCTCTTTAATTTACTGCTTACGTTTGATATATTTTTTATCTTTAGGATCTAAAGTGCTTCTGAATTTAACAGACAGAGAGAGGTAAGACAGGAGAAACCTGACCCTATACAATGCCTCACAGATTTTTGAGATTTTGGTAGTTTTTTTAATCTTGTCATCTTGATATGTGTTCTATGGAAGCAGAGGGGACACTGCCTTGCACAAAGCAGCCTTAGGAAAACAGCATGCAGTGTGTCGATTACTGGTAGAGGCCGGTGCTTCACTTGAGAAAACCAACTTCCAGGTAAACTTCCAGCACAGTGAATTCCATAGAAGTAGAACTCCAGTCACCATTGAACCTGAGATATCATTACATACCATCGCATGCAATTAACCATGGACTGACATATCCTCCATTCAATCCAGTACATTCCAGACCATACGTCCTTATACCAATACTGGATCTAAATATAGACCACGGGGGTCATGGCATTACAGCTATTTGAAAGTAACTGATGCATACTGACATGTTGTGCCACAGGGGAAAACACCAGCGGACCAAGCAGAAGGCGACTCAGAGTTGGCCACCTACCTGAGTCAGAAACTCACACCCACTCCCAATGAAGACCTGGAGACCGCTGTGTGAGAACTCTATTTGTGTCTTTGGACTCTGGGCACAACCACTGTGTCAAAGCTGAGAGCAAGCACTGTCCTCACTTCAAGGGGCAGATCGCTGTGGCAACACTGTAATGGAGTTTATTGACTATTTATTTGTACTTATTTATTCATGTTCTATTTATTGGTATAATGAGTGGTTGATTGTAGGACTGTTCACAGTTCGGGATGCAAGTGCACTTTGACCCTGCTGTCCCAGAATTCCCAGAAGATTATTAGAGATTAATTTATATTATAACATCTTCTAAGTTTGAAAGAGATCAAACCTTGGAATCCAACAGAATGATGTGTTTTTACAACAAAACTATTTTAGGCAGGGTAATATGATCTGTTGAGTTAAAAATTAAAAAGGATATTTGCTACCCCATATAAGTGCCAAAGACATTGCACTGATGTAGTGTCATACCATATCATTTTTGTTTATTTTTGTGAAAGTGAAATACTATCATTCAACATTAAAATTAAGTGTATTTTACAAAAGGCTTTACTTGTGCAGAATATGAAAGATGGATCTAGTTTCCAATTCTTCTTTCTTTCTTGCTTGTATCTACCACAAGGCATTCAGTCTGTTTTACACCTTCCCTATATTTTTGCACACATTTTAGATATAGTCCATGATGTTAGCCTTAGTATAATGTAAAGTCTATAAATTATAATGGCAATTAGGTAAGCAGGGTAAGTATATGAGTAGAAGCAGCATTAAAAGATTTAATATTCACCTAGTTTTTATTAAATTTCACATTCCTGTAGAACTACATTTATTTTGTAATCGGAAGCACTGGCTGTAGAAGAGAACAGCCTAGTTAACTATTATAGTTAATGGTAACTCTGTGTACATTTAAGCATATCCATTATTTTAGGACCATTGGCTTTACATTTTCCTATGTGTTATCAAAAGGCCAACCATATCTTCAATAAAAAAGTCATTTTCACTTTGTGCAACACATTTATTAGGTATATTTAAGTATAATTAAGTGTATTTTATTTGTAGATACTATATGTGTGTATGTGGGAAGCATTTTTTTTCAAAGTGAGAAAAGAATCTGAGCCATACTCAATGCAATATGAATGGACTAGGCCTTTTTTCTTTGTTTACATTACATAAATGTTTTACTTATGTTAAATGTTGACCATTTAGCACTAATGTGTATTGAATGTGCAATTTTACATAAATGCTGATGTATGATTGGTTTGTTTTGTGTGCATGTTATGTTTTATTGAACTCTCAAACAAGATTTTGTTTTATGTTGGCAAGATTATTGGAGAAGAATCTATGTGCACTAAGAGATTTGAACAGACAGATGTTGCAATTTTTTCAAGTTTAAAATATACAATTATTCAAATGGGTTCCCCAAATGAAAACTATAGGCCTTTTAATTTTAGCTTTTTCTACTTCAGTCAATATCTTCCTTTGTGTTTTAAATGCACCAAATGTGTGAATCTACACTCAATGAAGAACAAAACATCTGTATGTAAGCTTTTGTGGACTATATGCTCATCACTCTTTCAAACATAACTTATTGTATTGATTTGTGTCGTCAATAGGGTTGGTTTTGCATGGCATTTTATTACCTCCTTCAGACGTCCCTCTGAAGTATGACATTAATGTTGTTTTAACTATTAATCTAAAACTGAGTCCAATGGTTTATAATTGATAGTAGTCTTAGTTTTGAAAAGTGATTTATTTTGGCCATTCTTGTCTTATATTTCTGTTAAGGATGACAAAATTACTTGAACTATGTTGTTATATTTTCTTAACCTGTAAATGAACATGTGATGCTGTAGATATGACTGTGGTCTATTTTTTTATGACTGTGGTCTAGTGTTATGGTTGTGGGAAGTCCATAATAAAAAAAATGGCTTCCTTCAAATGTAGAATTACATCTTAATGTAAAAAGGTAGCAAACATAGTCAGCTGTAAGAAAAAGTTTACTTTGTCATCTTTGTCAAGATGTCACTGCCACTGCCATTATATAGCCTAGTTGGGTTATCAATATTTCAATTTCCTTAAGAAATATTAGTGGAAATGGAAATGGAAAGTACGTACAAAATGGAAAGTATGTAAAAAAATGTACCATTTTCCATCCATTCTAGATCTTTTAAAATGGACATTTTTGTGTGTCAAACTGTTGAAATTTTTGTATGTAGTTTGAATTCTTGTGGGACGTATCATGTAGGTAACATAGACTTGAGAGATCTGACACCCAGCTGTAAAGTTAAATACAGCTGAAGCTGTAGACACATTCAGGAATTTCCAGATTTTCTTATCATCTTACAGAGTTATTCAAATGGGTTTGCCCCAGTGACAACTACTTTTGTGTACTATGTGCTCAATATGGCTGGGTTCATGTAGCAGATGGGCTTCAGACAGAAAAAGCATTCACTCCAAATGTTAGAATTTTGCTTTGTTTTTCTAAATTTTCATAAATAGTAAGACACATTTTATGAAATATAGGCACAATTTCATAAACACACACAAAAACAAAACCCCATACTCATCCTGAGTCAAAATGTGCATTAATTTATCCTGGTCTTTTTTCTCAGTAGGCTACATTGTGCTGTCAAGTTTTTACATACATCTACAAAATCAACAAAAACTGAATTTATCTCATTCTTGATTAAGCTATGACCTAGGCCTATTACAACCTTTTACAGTTTTTACATTATTATATAGCTAGTGGTTCAGATTTTATTTGATGTGATAATGACACTTTTTACGTCACGGTTGCGTGATAGCAGATGGGCGTGGCCTGACCTTATACGGTCTGTGGGCGTGGCACTGGGGGCACTAAAGCACACAGCTGATCGAAAGTTACACTACACTCGGAAAAAGAAAGATAAGAGAAATACCAGCGACTCAGCGGTAGTCTACCCACGATTTTTTTGAACGTAAGTTTTATTTATAACTTTTATTTCAAAAATTCATCGAGCTCTTTACTGGGTATTCAAAACATAACCAAGAATAGAGAGAGCTTTATTGCCTGATAGTGTAGCTGTAGTTGACTGCCGATTTTGCTGTGTCACTATCAAAGTTTGTAAATAAAGGTAGTTTAACTTGGCTTTTTTAAAATTTAGTTAATAGAGTAAGTTTGATTTAGTCTGTCGTTTCTGGTGTGGTGGGGCAGGGCTGACTGAACACCTCTCTGGGGAGTTGAGCAACACTTGACCGACGCACTCAGAATTCAAGCTTGTACCTTTTTATACCACTAGTTGTCATAAAAGGCTTTCATAAAAGTGTTTAACGCAGAGCAGGGGCATGTTGACAGCCAAATGTTTTCTGAATGTTCATGAATGTTTATGTCCCTCTTCTCTTCTCCTCTTGGCTACAGTGAAAGATGGCTAATGGACATGTAGAAATCCATGACCCCATAAAAGGCCAAAATGGGATCACCTGTAGCACAGAGTCTAAGAAGTCCACCTCCAGCTTAGAGAGACCTGAAGACATGCCAGAGTTTCGGATCCTTATGGCCTATGCACAGAGGCGGAGACCGCAGACAGCAAGTCAGGAAAATCCAAGTACTCCTAATGGTAATAACCCCTCAATGCAGACTGACGAGATCACGCTTGAGAAGAAGAAAAAGAAGAAAAAGAGCATTTGGAAACGCTTCCCCAAAGTTCTGACCTGCTTAAAACCACAGACTAAAGAGGAGATCCCCAGTCCAGATGACGCTGAAGAGGACACAGGCATTGAAACATTTAGATGTGGTAAGAAGGCCTATTTAAACTATTATAGCCAAGCCATGTAATACTGTACAGTATTATTTGGAAATTTTAGCAAAATATTGACAAAATATTTCCAGGAGGTGTGCAGGAAGAGGATTTTGAAGATGTTGCAGTTCGACTGGCAGAAATCTCTGCTGAAATCCCGTTTATTCCTCCAGAAATAGAAACTGATTCCAACGATGGTAAGTTAGTTCAAAAGATTTAACAGCAAAACAGCACAGATATCTTATTGGTTATGTAAATATGAACTTAAGTTATACTTTCAGTGTGGTTTAATAAGTGACTTGGCTTACTGGTATCACAGTGATTTTCCTAACAAGGACAATGATCATGTTCATGTGACAACAATATTTGAAACTTTCCATAGTTTTAATTAAGATGGTGGGCAGGTCACAATTCTATTACTGAATTTGCTAATCAAATTTTAGATGTATTGACCTGGTTTAGGGTAATTTCTTTGTAATTACTTGCTATCTATAAAACAAAAAAATGGCATAATGTGTAATGCCCTCTCTGTGACCACAAACAAAGGAAAAATGATTCTGCTCACAATGGCTTCAAAAAGTGGTTGCAGTATTGAAATATAAATGTGCAATTGCTGTTGAAAGGACTTTAAGTTTAATATGCCGGAGTGACTCTCCCATCTAGTTATTTAGGCCGCTGCTCTCCATCTGAAATAATGATATTATACTCTAGAATGTTGTGTTAGGGAGAATACACAGTAATAGTCCCACTTTCTTGTTGATGAACGGGCATGCCTCAGGTTAGTAGAAAAACAGTCCAACCCTGTGTTTAGGTTGACAAAAGTATGATGTTTGTAAACACTTATACTTTTCTCTTGTTCCTTGTTTTTCTTTAGCAAAGAATGCAACTAATGTAAATTATTTTTACTAGATGAAGTGGAGAAAGTGATTGGCCTGCTGTTGCGGGATGCTGGAGACAGATTGTATGAGAGGGTAAGATGCCCTTACCAACAGCTTAAATTTACTTATACTTTGTGCATTTTTTATTGACTTTATTTATTATGAACAGGAACTGAAAGACACAAATATGACTGACCTTCTGGGAAACTATAGCTTTTTTGAAAAAGTTATATTATCGCTCCTTTTACGAATGGGCCTCAGTACTAACACTGAAAGTCTTGGTCCAAAAGTGTCACCCAAGACACAAATAGCTGTCACTTGTGAGGTAGGAAAAATGCAAAATGTGTTGTAATAACTTGTCAAACGTGATATTTTACACAAGTGAGTGTCTTGTCACCAACAGGCCACCACTCGTCTGTCTGTTTTGGACACATTGCCAATGAATCGGCTGCTGGGCCATGGGGCCAGATTCTTGAAGACTCACTTTTCGTCGTGGGCAGAGGAACAGGGTGGTTATGTATGTAAACACACATTCCAAGCTTTAAAATAATTTAGTCTATTACAAAATTACATGATCATTAAATACTGAATGTATTCATTGTTTTCAGGAAAAAGCCTTTGACAGTCAAGAAGATGATGAAGTCCACTGATGACTCCTCATGTCCATATTTAAACCTGCCTTCATCTCAGGGAACCCCAGTTCTGTAACGGCTCGAGAGAAAGTGATATGAACTTTTGACTCAGCCACTGGGCACACTACATAACTTGTGTATTTTTTTTGTATATTTATGTTTACAATTTCATCAAACATTATTAGTCTACTTGAATCAAGAGTTATAATTTGTAGGAACTAACAGGAAAACTATGCAATAAAAACAAAACAAAAAAAAAACCCAAACTTTATTTCTCAAGATCCTAAGGTTTATTTATCTTCATTACATTTGCACTTTTTAACTTTTCTTGTGGAAAGTTTTTTTGTCTAATTTAAAAGGCCTATAAAATGTAACTTACAAAACTATTACCATGCCAACAAATAAAACATTTTCATCACAGCAGCAGCCTATGGTAAATGTTTTTGAGTTGCAGTAAGCCTAAATGCTGCATTAGTTGCATATTATCAGTATCCAAAACGTTGCAGCAAACCATCAAAATTCAGACACCAATTAACTGGCTAAAGTCATAAAATGTTTAATTCCAATAGTCTGTCTTGGGAACAATAGAGTGACAGACTGGCACATCTCCAGTGATAAGGAGAAGTCTGATCAATAATAATAATAATAATAATAATGAAGATGATACTACTACTACTACTATTATTGTTGTTGTTATTATTATACATTTTCTATTCGGCGCCTTTCTAGACACTCAAGGTCGCCTAACAACAATAAACAAACACAAAAGCATTATTTTAGAGCAAAGTTAAATACAGTAAAAACATACAGTTAAAAGCACACATATCTCGCATTCCTGTGCACGTCGGTCTGTGGCGCAGGTGTTAACTTGATAAAATGAGACCTAACTCGTTTTTTGCTGGCTTCTTCAGCTCCTGAAGACTCACCCCAGGTCTCTACAGCAACAAATGGTGTTTCATGTCCTCGAGCTCACAGCTTCACTGACTCACACTTGACGTAGAAAAGGAGCGCGCGTAATGTTTAACGTTGTGCACCAAGGTCGGAAATGCGTGCCCCGCGCCTCGCTCTCCGTTGACGCCCCGTTAGGTGTGCAAGCGGTAAATATAACCAGCCGGGCGACTGTCAGAGAGGCACCAGAGGGAACGTGGCCACCACCGGACACCAGAATGCGCGTGTCCAAGGACGGTAAAGTGGGCGCCGCGAGGGTCGTAAGGAAACACCCGCCTCCTCAATCCAAAAGTCTGGACATCTTAGAGCCGAACTGGCATCTTAGGGACCACTCAGAGGGAACAGCTCTAGACTGTGTATTTAGCCCCATGGAGCGCAAACACGGGGCAGAGGCACAGAGAGAGGTCCCAAACGGCCACGACGGGGGTCCGGCGGGAGGACCACTGAGAAACCGGAAAAAGGGTTTCAGACCCCCAGACGTGAGGACCATCTTCACCGAGGAGAGAGACCCCCGAGTCAAAGAGGAGTCCGGAGAGGGGCATGTGTTCGGGCCCAGTGGCGAGTGCGCCTGGTGTGATGTTTGCTGCAACTACATAGTCCAACAAGGACTCACCTGTGCAGGTGAGTGTGAACCACGGGCCTTTGAGTCTCAGGTAGAAGTGATGTACTCGGAAGTAGGCTGTATTGTTATTTCCCTTTTTACACTGTCATTTTTACAAGTGACATTACCTTCAATTCTGAAACGATATAGGATATAATTTAGTAAATGTATAAGTGGTATTTTTGTCGATTGGCATAAACATAGTCTATGTCAAACATGGCTTACACATGTGATAAGGAAATAGATATAAACAGATTATCTATTTACATGAATAGCTGACTGTCCTGTGGAACACCCCCAGCCTACAGGAGCCTAAAGAAAAGAGATTATGATTTTAAAAGGCAAGGCTGTGAAATGCTGAAAGAATGTTGTTGGTATGTAGACGAGCAGGTCCAAGTCTAGGAGTTGACAAGGAAACCAGTGCATTGTGCCAGTGGCCCTCCTGATCACTCCTCCTTTGAGATGAACAATGACAGGAGCATTCACAGACAAGGCAAGCTGACGTCATGGTGTTTGGCATCTAACGCTGAATCACCTTTAAAGATATTGTAATGTCACACACACAGCCGAGTGTTTTAAATGCAGCCTAGATGCCAGCTCAGTTTATTGTCAAGCAAAATTGTCCATGTTATAGCCTACTGTTTTATTTTACACCTACCATGATGAAACTTAAACAAAGATTGTTACATTTTAATTGAATTGTGCTATTACACTCTCCTTTAAATCCTTTTCATGTAGGTCTGACAATAATAGACCTGCAAATTGTGCTTTTACCCCCCCACCCATTACAAGGCATGGCTACAGTCCTCTTGGGCCTAATTCCTCTTATGTAAAGGTGGTTTCCATGGTTAATAGCTACTCAGGAAGCCTCTAGGTTTCTATTGTCAATATGGAGTGACCCCTCCTCAGAAGGACACACAAAACAAACTTTCAGAGGTGACTTTGCTTTTATCCTTGGGACATGTTCTTACCCTTGGATCACTTATTAAACACCACAACAGTTACTTGAGCACTGAGGCACAACAGTAGAGTTTACTCATTACTTGGCTTCTGAGACAGGGCACCTCTCTGGGAGTTGTCCCCTCATAAAGTTAGAATAACTGATCTAAACCTGTACTGCATGTATTAACAGATAAACGTTGAACTCCCATACCTCACCTTACACAAGAATCACATTTTTTATTCTTTTCTGTTGATATCACACTTGAGTTTTCTGATGACAAATGACTTAAGTAATAATAAAAAGCTGTTGTATCTTTGGGCAAGGCATAGACCTTGCCTGCATGAATGTGGTATGCGGGTGATTGGTGGTGTTCAGAGCCTTGCTTTTGTCAGTCTACCCCAGGGCAGCTGTGGCTACAGGGGCAGCTTACCATGACGTGTGCAGTGAATGAACATCTACAGTGTGGCACTTTAAGACAGTTGTCAGTCTTGTATGGCGATATACAAATTTGCAGGCATAATAAAAAATAATTATTTAAAAGTATATGAATATTATATTCTATTATACTATATACTGAGGTAAAAAAGAAAAAAAACCACTTCTACTGAACTACATGGGTGTAAACATACTGTACACAACTTCATGAAAATCATAATTGCTTATTTGACTAAAATCATGGCTTAGATAATGAGACTGATTCGTGGCTGTTGACAGGGGACAGCCTCTGTGTGAGTCCTGTGCCCAGAGCTGTGTGTCAGCTGCCCTCTCTGTTTGTTCAGAGGCTCTGACAGTTTGTCTCCAAAAGACACAGAATACCCTGCATAGTCCATCACACACACAATGAGGGTCAAAGCTCATGAGAGGAGCAACTCTTTAGACTGAAGCTGGAGACATTATGGACATCTACACCCAAGAAGACTATTGTATTGTCGGACTTATATTAAGTGTTTTTTGGATACAAGTCTAAATGTTGGAGCAGGAGTCGATTAATATCAAGAGTGTCAGAATAATGGGCTTTACAAAAGGTTTTGGACAAACTCTAAGAAGGGTGTCTGTCTTTTTCTATTGGTTTCCAAAACTGATGCGCAGCTCCAGGCGAATGCAGATTAATCTGTTGTGGAGGAATTCCGGTAAGTGACAAAGAGGACACTGTCCAGTTAAATCCTATATATCTAAGATGGACCTTCTGAAATGTGGTTTAAACAAGTTTTAGATGTTGCATCATAGTCTTTGTGCCATGCAGCTCCAAAACCAGATAAACGAAAAAGCACCCTGCATGTGTAAAACCTTTACCAACGATACAAACCCTTTTACTTCATAAGCATTGTTGATAAAGTGATATTCCAACTATGCAAATTTGAATGAAAATCATTTAGATGCAGATGAATGGATAAGAATAAAAGTTAGATAGAGATGTAAAAATTGCACATTTGTTGGCATGGTTATTGAACTCTATGTTTTTCAATGCCCACAATTCCACTTTATTGTTTGTGGACAATGCAGCCACCGTAGCAATGCTTTGTCTACCTTTGACCTGTGAGAACAAAACATGAAAACTGAGGAATACAGACTGCATTTTGGACATTTGTACCACTGAGTGGGACAGATCAGCTGTTCAGGGCTCAAACCAAAAGGGGGAAAGGGGGGTTAGCAGGTGAATGCTAAAGGAGCTGCAGCCTCATTGCCTCTGTCTGAGCATGCTCACTTAATTAGATACTCGGTGCTAAACGTCTTTACCAGTTGAGACAGGATACTCCAGACTGTCATGGGAAGGTTCTTGTTTATGACCTGTGACCTTTCTGTATCTGAACAGAGGAATATTTGTTTGGAGTATTTTTCTCTGAATAGCTATAAATCTCTCTCTCTCTCTCTCTCTCTCTCTCTCTCTCTCTCTCTCTCTCTCTCTCTCTCTCTCTCTCACATAAAACTTGTCTTTCTCCTTGGTGAATGCTCCAAAACATGTTTTTAACTTTTACTCACACATCACTTGCATGATTTCCCTGATGTGACACCTCTAGAAATTTACATGCAGAAAGTTACCTTTAAAGAAAAAAATACCTGCCTATAGTAAGTAGAGGCTCCTCTGTCAGAAAAACTAAGTTGAACCCTATTGCACCCCCTACTGACAAGTTACTACGAATATTTAATTACAGTAAAAAGCTTAATGCCAATGCCAAAATATATGACTATACTTATACTGATATACTTTTTGTACGTATATGTGTTTGCTAAAAAGCAATTCTACTGTTTAATTAGGTCTATAGTGTGCATGGTGTTTAATACATCTATCACTGGGACACAGAAAGACCTATTTGTCATCTTTGCTCTGTTTTTATAAGGCAGGATTTTTGTGGCTGCCAGAGCAGACAGATGACCGGAGTTAAATACACAATTAAATCCCTACAAGTTACAGGATGAGAGTAACACACATTAGAGGGAGGGAGAGAGAGAGAGAGAGAGAGAGAGAGAGAGAGAGCGAGAGAGAGCGAGAGAGAGCGAGAGAGAGAGACTGAGTCAGCAATCTCCCTCTGTGCGCTGTCCACCAACCAACTACTGTCTGTCTATGTCACTGGCCTCCTTTTGACTGTCAAATCACTCACACTCAGCACAATAACACAAGTGTAAGAGATACACGCAGACTGGGAGCTTGAGCAACAAGCAAATTAGCATCCAACGACAATAACAGGTCAAAGAAACAAGACCAAAACAACAACAATGGAGAAGTGAGGCAGAGCTGTTGCAGTATAGATGGGTGTTGCAATGTGCAAACTGTCGGACAAACTCGAGCAGCAGGTGATGGGAAAGAAGCCAGCAGGTATGAGGAGAGGGTCTGGTTTTTTTTTTTGTTTTTTTTTTACTATTGTTTATTATTGTTTATTTTATAGGTTGATGATCTTTTAAATACAGAAAATTAAATGCATCTGAAAAGTCCAATGTGCATTTCATGGTTTTATTTATTTTACAGAAATTATGAAAATATTAGAAATGCATTTTCCAGCTTGACCTTTTCTAGCAAGTACATTTTCACTATGTTTTGTCAAAATATAGATATATTTATACAATTTTTAGATTGTTACCACTCAAAGGGTTGCTCTTGTTATTTGTGATCATGTTGATTTTATATTTTGTAGCATCTAACAATGAAAGGACAATATTGTTTTAGGCAAAGTCATTTGACGGATCTATTGTATTTGGCTATTTTGATTGTTCTTCTATACCACATAGTACATGCACTTTCGATTTACTCTCATTTTGTTGCCCTGAGGTGAGATTGTGATCAAGTGTTAATTTGCATATACGTTACAGCCACAGTCCACGTGCCCTGCTCTTTGTAATGATCTTGGCCTGTGTTTTTTTCTGCAGGTTGTAAATATGCCTGTCACACTGCTTGTCGAGATCGAGTTTCTTTGGACTGTAATCCTGTGGCATCATCAATTAGCCCGGACCATGTCAACAACAACCCACCATTGCATGTGAGTACAAACTTGAGCAATTGTACGTGCATATGAGTACATACAGTATGTATGTATGTATCTTATTTATCTTGTCAAGTAAAGGAACACCATCTTTAAAATAGTCACAAATACACTACTCCATTCTCCAGTGCTGAGGACAGGAGAGGAATGGTTCATTATGTTATTTCACAACTAGAGGGCAGTAAAGTCACATTTTATGCTGATTACCTTTTGCTTGAAGGGATTCCAGTGGAGGGAGTTTCCCATCATGCATAATTTCTTTTTATGTGACTCTTTGAAATGTGACCAATATAATGAAAAGTAACTTGGTAAATGTGTGAGAACGTGGTTTAATGTAACTCCAGATTTATTGGTCTTTTATGTTATCTTGATGTCATAGTGATTGCGTGTCTATGTACATCATTTACCCTCTTACAGTGTCTTTGAAATCACTATGTTGTGTGATATTGTAAGTGAAATGTGCACTTGCGTTTGAATCCACTGAAGCATGCAGTCTGAGCTTTCATTTTTTTCTTTAAATACTTTGTGGTATTTATTGGTTGCAATATTTTATGGACTACTGAATGAAACCTCTCTCCACTTAGAGATGGGATTTCCCTGTTTAACATGTACAGGATATGCTCAGCACTTTTTAAACTGTGCAGAGTAGTGCTGACTTGCCTGGGTTTTGCTGAATCTCCATGATGACAATCTAGAAGATAATTCATGGACTGATACACCAGGTTTTGTGGATAGTGTCATTTGCAGGGCACCAAAGTATAGGTAAATATACATATAAAATCTATAGGAAATCATAATGTTATTTTAAAAGAAAAATGAGACACAACTGGGTTCAATTTTTCTTACTAAAATATTATCATACTTAATAATAGTAAAATGGAAATTCACTTTTTTCGTTGGTTGTATAAAACAATTTGTATAAAAGACCATATTGTATTTAACGTCATGTAGATTGAATTTGTGTTATTGTTGTTACTGTGTATAAAGGCTAAATTTCTAGTTACTTTCTGTTCTCAGTACTGCTTATCTTTATTATTTTGCTGATAAGAGGTGTCCCTCAACAGTGTAGTGTGACAGTGGGCGACAGTGAGTAACGTGTATAGGCCTGTCGACACCACGCGATTTACACACACCTGTGACAGTGCAGCGTCTGGGACCACAAGCACACAGCGAGGGCATCAGGTTCAGTTACCCTGCTGTTGAAATGAGAGGGGACTGGCAGACAGGGAGCCAGACAGCTCAGGGATCAGTCTCTGAAATATACTTAGTCTTTGCATTCTTGGCCCTAGAGACATCAGCATCCCCTTAACAACTAAGATTGATATAGCCTATGTGGGCCTGTCACGATTACAGATTTTGAAGATTTGTGATATATTGCTGAACTAAATATAGACGATAAACGATAATATTGCAGCTAATTTATGCCACTGACACAATAACCTAAGACAATAACAAAAACTATAAAATCATGTGCTGCAATAAATAAATAGATAGATAGAATGAAACACTTTAGTGCATCTGTAATGAGTCATAAAAGTTATTTATTCAACTTTTTACAGCTTAAACTTTATGGTATAGAAACAATATCCAAATAAGTTCCCAGTAGCGCAAAGAAAAACTACATACGCTAAATATTGACCCCAAAAATATTGTTCAAACGTTCATATATTAAAAGATAAGTTGATATAGTAATCATGACAGGCCTAAGATTATGCCTAGCACATTTTCATTTACAGTTTCACTAAAACAACAATGCACAGATCCTTGTTGTATGTATGTTACATAATACAGACCTGTAGGCAGAAGAGGTCATCTATTACTAGCTCACGCATCACATCTTGTTGCTCACGTTGACAAATGGGCCCTTGTATGACCTGCTGGTGTTAATTAGGTCATTAAAAAGCCAGAGAAAACTCATGAACATTCTTTTCAATCCAGACCATGTTGATTTTCCCTCCCCTTGCATTGTGTTAAAGCTTGTGTTTGTCTTTCCCAGTGAACAGGAAGTAAGGGTCGGCGTAAGTGCCTCATTTCTGTTAGTCATTGACAGACAGTTCTTGAAACAAATTGGACGAGAGCTAGTTTAGTTTGTCACTACTGCTGCTATTTTAAAAACTTTTGTATCTTTGCAAATGCATCGTAGTGAACTGATATTTCCTTTAAAAATAATTTACATTCATTCTTATACATTTACAATCTTGGTGATCAAACAGAGCATTTGACATATTGACATTTAGTATTTACGAAACCCGACTGGCTGGAATAGCAAGTTAGCACATTAAAAGCTCAGATATTGCATTTTAAAAGAAAAATGCTAATGTATTTCCCTCCAGGTTTTACGTTCCTCAATAAAAGGTACTGGCCCACTTACTGATTGGGTGGGGCCACAGAGGTGCACTTTTCCCACAAATACAAGCATGAGAAACCCACCATAAAGAACTTTACGTGGCTGTATACAGTTGCATGTTACTATTAGCCTCCTCTTTCCCAGAGTAAAGGGTATTTCTCTCACTTTGTTGGGTATATAAAGTTATATCTATTTGCTTCTTGCATAGAATATTTTCCTTGGTTGTCATCTTAATCCAGCCTTTTGAATTAATCTCAAGAAAATGTTCTAGTCTGCACATTTGGTTTAACTTTCAATTGAAATATGAAGGCTGCTCACTATTAACCTTTCTGAGTAGGAAATGTGTCTGGCAGAAAGTGAGATTCAGCAAAAAAGGTAACCCTGTACAGCCAACACCTGCCACTAAATTATTTGCATTGGAACAGTTTAATGTTATTTTATTTCATCCCTACAACACCACAGCCGCATGGTTCTTCGTATCTTTCATGTAAAAATGATCTAGATATACATTTTTTGTTTACGTTTAAACCTATGAAATATATTTTTGTGAACACCCCCAAATGTTACTTGGCTTTTATTGCAAATTTGTCTGGATTGGCTACTCATCTTAATACAGCCTATACCAGGGGTGTCAAACTCATTTTCACCAAGGGCTACATCAACAAAAAGATTGCTCTCAAAGGGCCAAACGTAACTGTAAATAAATGTCACTACGTTTTAATCTTGTTAATTAACTGTTTCTATATTTATTACTTATTTAAATTACAAATATTGCATATGGATTTGCATAGACATGAAAAAATGGCTGTTTAACTGTGTATCTCCTGATAAACTGACATTTTAAGACAATCATACCTTTTAATTTACTTTGTCACGAAATGATGTGATGGGCCGAATTTGGCCCACGGGCCTTGAGTTTGACCCATGTGGCCTATATGAAGGAGGCTAAAGCGGATTGAGCTAGGACAGAGCAAAATTAGAGCATTGTTAATTATTGTCTATACAAATATCTTAGCCACTGTAAATTTAATTGTAGATTCTAAGGAACAAATAGAAATTCACTTCAATTTTGAATTTTTATCTTCCTTAAATCATACAACAATGATACACAGCAGCACACAGTAATAGCAGAGGCCATGCAAAGTACACTACAATTTGTAAACCTGCATTACTGTACTCAAATAATAAAGAATAAGATTAATTTACTGATGTGCAAAACAGACCTACTCCTAATCCAAAGCATAAAGCCTTAATAAGTGCAAATAACTACATCTCTTCATGTTATGGCTTGTACTGTATTTACTGTTGCAGTCAAACCCGCACCCCGATGAGCTGCAGCAGTGAGTTACAGTGTAATCTTTGTGGATTGTGTGGGATTAACTGGTCGGACCAAAGACAAAAGCTCCTCCCGTGTCAGTTGTGTGTGTGTATGTGACTTATATACTGGACATGAGCCAGCAGCTTAGACCCACCAGCACGTTGTCATCATCCCCAATGTTGTCTGGCATGTCCCAACTAGACCGGGGCAAACAGGGCCGCTTTATTCACAATGTATGCTTGTGTATTCGTGTTTACCAGTAACAGTTTAAACCCGGATATGTCACAATGTTAAATTTATGTTGTAATTATTGTAAGAAGTTGTTATTATTGTTCACGGTTATCAACATCATGACCAAACAACACTGAAATCCATAATTCGTAATGTGTAATAGTTCCCCATTGTGCCGTTGTTCTTGCATGTGACCAGCTTTATAAAATCCAACTTTCAGAATGATAAAGTGTTGAATTTAAATTGAATTCTTGAATGAAATGCTTCTAAATTATGCTCCATTGTTTACTTTTTAATTAAATTGTGACCTGAATAATCACAATCTTGACATCCCTACTCCACATTTTATAAAAAGTTCTGTATAAAGCTAGAGTCGTTTCTGTGCGTAGATATGGGTAGGTTCAAATCAAAACAAGGATGCTTATCAGGGCGGGAGGCTGTGTAGTTTATTTGTGTTGCACTTATCTCGGATCCTGTCGTTATCCCGCCCCATCAGCTTCAGATTGGGGCTGTCCTGGCTATGAGCTCACTGTACAATCTACACTATTCATAATGTTTCAGGCAGGCCATAGAAAACCTAATGTGCTGCTGCTGACAGACCTCAAATTGTAACTTGTGCTGAACCAAAATACTACTCTGCACATACCGACGGAAACGGGTTGCCTTTTAATAAAAGTCCAACTCACTTAAGCCGCTCAAAATTTATGTTTGAGTTCAGGCACTCTATAAAGACGTGGGTTGAGGAAAGAGGTTAAGCTGGCGCTGTAAAATGATCCCTGTGGGCCAGTAAGTCTTACAAATGCACACATATGGATGAGTGTGTCTTGAAAGGTGCTATATAAATCGAATGGTTAATTACTAATAATATGTGTATGTATTTGTAGGTGTAATTTGCAAGGTTACACACCTACACCTCTAAGTTAAAGTTATGCTTATACATTAACACAACCTCTTGATTTATTAAGTACTAGCTTAAAGTAGACCAAATTAGAATCATGAGTTGCATTTAATTTTACTGTAAAGCCATAGCTCAAATATTGTGTGTCTAAACAATAATTTAAAATCTATTGCAAGGAGCATTTGGAACATATAACTATTCCCATTTTAATAACTCACTGTTCATGTGTTGGTTAAGGAATGTTAAGGTCAAACAAACTAACAGCACATTGGCACACAAAGACTATGGAAGAAAGAATATCACCTCCATAAATTACTCTGATTACATAAAAAACAAACAAACTGCATTTTGGTCAATATTGATATTAGCCTTAATATTATCCCTCCCTAAATCTTGTGACCATCATATATTATAACTTTAAATTTAACTTGTTCCTCAGTCCCTGTCAGTCACGCTTCATTACACAGCAGTTCCTCTGGCCCAGCTGTGGCCCGGGCTTTACGTTCACATGCAAGCCTCTGCCAATCCATGATTATGTGATACACCAGAACGGAGTGTGGGGACTCTGCTTTCTTCTTTGATCACAATATCTTCAAGTGTTTCACCTGTCAGGATGAACTACTGAGCCTGGAAGGGGAACAAAGGGTACAAGGACACACGCACACAACAATAAACTTGTTTAATCTAAAAATATAGTCTGTACACCATATGCGCTGACGTCGGTCTGCAGGGAGATGCCTTAACAGATTTTTACACTTGGGGATCAGTTACATTGGCCTACGGCATTTGGTTTGGATATTCAAACAGTTGGAACAGTTGGTAAAGTACTATTAGTATGACATGAACGACCAAATAAACATATTTTCATTTAGATTTACTTAAATTGAACTGAAATTATTCTTGAATGAAGTGAATACTTGCTTCTAAATTTTACTCCGTTTTTTTCTTTTTTATCATGAATTGATTAAATTGCAACCTAATTAATCACGATCTTGACGTCCCCAACACCAAGCCACGTTTTATAAAAAGTCCTGTATAATGTTTGTGTGGAAGATGTTAATGTTAGGTAAAAAGAATGTTTTAGTCATTTCTGTACGTAGATATGGAACAGTTGGGACAGTTGGAATCCTGAAAATTGGAAGGGGATTAGAAAAAAGTACAGAAAATATTTAGAGTTTGTAATATATACAATAATAGATCCTCTCATGTTGGATACCACCTCTCTTTTGGTCCACATCATTAACAGAAGTCAATCCCATCTGAGTCCACTATCTAAATTAGAGACTTAGAACTGGTTTAGTGAGCAGCCCCCACCCCACTTTCAAACACACACCTGGTCATGCATTACTCATATCTTTTGTTTCGGCCCCTCCTCTCGCCCCTCTCTCTCGCTGTCACCTTCTCTGTATTACTGCATCTTTGGTGAGTGAGGTCATCAGGGCCCAAAGGGGGAAGAATCAGTTTGTGTCTTTTCGTTGCTTTATGAAAATGGAATATTCCTCAGAATTTGTAACCTGAGTTTGCTTTTTTAGAGTTTACCTTATCCTTTCTCCATGTTGACTTCTACTATGATAACATTCTCTCTATTCTAGATGGGATATTTAATGGCTGAATACCTGTCATAGCTCAGCACTAAAATCATAGCTTTGGGCTAAGTGTTTAGATGTTTTGGAAAGTACTTCATGCTCTGTAGCTTTTTTTGTTTAAAGTACGTAAAGCCCAGACATACCTCCATAATGTCTTTTTAAATGTATACACTATATGCTATTTTCAAGATGTGCAATGCTTTCCATATAGCTGACCACTTCAGAGGCTTGTTGCCTATTAGCTTAGTGCTGTCCTCATTGGAATGTAAGTAATGTGTAACTAGAATGGCTTTGGGCCAAAGTGCCCAACAGGTTACCACTGACCCTGATCTCTGTCACATGACCTCCTGTAGTTTTGGTTAATATAAAGCATCTACCCTTCACAGTTTCACAGCAACAACAACAAAATGAAAGAAAATAACAAAATGCTATCTACTCTTACAGTACTATGTCAACTTGGGATGCCTGACTGCTTATCAGCTGTGTGGTGCAATGTCAGAGAATGGTTTGGCTCTCCCTAATGTGGTAAATTAGGTCTCTCTGAACTGTGGCTGGTCTTCAATTTAAACATGAGCTCCCTAAAATCAGTCCCCGCTTGATGCTCACACGATCGGGCTGTGTGTGTTTATGATCACAGAACTTGGCCTGTAAAGATACCTTCAATAAGATCTGACAACAAATGATGAAAACAGCCATGATGCACCCTCAATAGACTATAAAAAGGTCAATTAAGGGCATTTCCAAATAGCACCATAAAGCACAGGTAGAACTAAAGGTAGATAAAATGTGCATGTAAAATCACTGAGTCGAATCATAGCACTAATTAATGAAGCTTTGAATTAATCTTAAAGTTATTCTTAAAGAGTTAACCTAGTGGTGACTCTTTTTCGATTATTATTAAGTTTAAAATGTACTAACATACACCTCTACTATTACTGTTGCTCCTGTCCCTAGGCTGAACCTGACTCTTGACCCTTTCAAAGCGATGGGGGTAACCTGATTCTGTGCTTTTATGCTTTTGTGGGATTTACTGTGGTTTGAGGGTGACACTGATACTTCAAGGGTAAAGCTAAAGTTACAAATAAATTATGCAAAACACATAGGACTAGCTACACAATTAGATTTTTTTTAAGGAGGTACTGGCAACGTTTTTAAAAAATAATGCATAGTGTGAAAGTTGGCTGAGATAGATTAAAAAAAAAAAAAAAAAAAGTAGCACCCAAATTTGCTGTGGTCATGGGGGCTCAAACAAGTGCTCAGTTAAATGTCTCGCTTCTGATTGGCCCGCTGTGTGTTGTGGGCGGGATCATACCTTTCTGATTGGTCCGCTGGTCGTTGTGGGTGGGATCACACGTTTCTGATTGGTTCGCTGTCTGTTGTGGGCGGGACCTTACTGTAGCGACTGTCACACATTCACATTTGACTATTCATACAGCGCTTTGGCACACCCGCAGCAGCACAGTCTTAGTTTGTACTTCTTTTTCTTTTCGACATTCGACTTTATTTGGCGCGGTTTGACGTATTATCTAATTGGAAAGTTGCCGTTCATTGATTTTTTTTGTATTTATTTATAAGTCAATACGAAGGACGCAGGGGGTGAGAGGTTTGGACAACTTCTCAGAGCGGATTTGAATGAGGAAATCGTCCCTTGAGTCCAGTCTGCGGGAGATCGTGGAGGCGTGAGCAGCTTTTACTGTAGATTTTCTCTTTTAACAAGTGTCCAGTCTTGGGATTTTTGATGCTGTCGAGTTTGAGACGAGAAGTTTCCTCCGCAAATGACGTGGAATAGCACGATGAGCAGTGGCTACAGCAGCTTGGAGGAGGACTCTGAAGAGTACTTTTTCACGGCCAGGACATCGTTCTTCAAGAAACCTACAGGCAAAGTCACAGAGAGCAAGGTATGGGCAAAGATAAACAACTTTCCAGCGACTTTTCAGCCAGTAAAACAAAGCAATCCCATGTTCCATTGAAGTGCGTGGTGGTTGTGTGAATTTTCCAGCATGAAAAAAAGGTTTTGTTGCACTGCACATTTTAGTCTCATGTGCATTTTATTCTCACAGACATAGATATCACGTTGCTTATTGTATCATGTCATTTTCTCACTATGGGTTAATTATTTGAATTTATAAGCCCATAACACAGTCTGATCCAATATGAACAGTTCAAAGGATTAGCCAAGCAATCAAGTACAATAGCACAATAGGAGGTTTGTTTACCACCCCATGTTCATTCAATTTACATGACCCTGTTCATGTTACCTTTAGGACTCAGGACCAGTAGGTGATAGCATGACCTCTTTAGTCACTAATTAACTTTACGCATACCAAGCTGCCTGGATTTAAAATGTTTTTTGAAGTTTCCCCTTTTACACAGGCTTACAAAATTAGTTTTCCAGGATTTAATTTTACTCCCTAAGAGGTACTCAAAGAATTAGGTCATGTTTAAAGTTCTTAACTAAATAATCATTCCACTTACTCTCAAACAGTACTCCAAACACGCGCACAGCATTTGTGCAGTTGATTCTTTTATGCCCATTTGTTTTTGTGCCAACTGTCTATGGATTTGTGTGGTGGTTTTGAGACATGGCCAGGCTGCACATTCTACACGGTTGCATGACACTTAACATTTCCACAACAGACCCTTGACAACTTGGGTGTTAGTGTGTGCGAAGAAGAGTGGGTGCACAATGTGCCTCTACAGCAGTGCAGGGGAGGTTGTGACCTTTGCTGTCCGAGTCCATGGATCCTGACCCACAATGGGAGCCTGGACTGTAGTTTGGTGGTTTCCCACATGCCAGCAGTAATTACAACTAAGAGAGAAGACTTGACTTTTGGAAGATGTGAAGGCCTAAATGAAATTACTGGTTTGGAAAAGGGTTAAAGGGACAGTTTGTGTATTCGTGTTACAGCCAAAAGTATATTAAAGGACTTGTGTAAAGTAGAAGAATGTCTAGATATTAATAGCATAGAGAGCATCACTTAAGGATACTTGGATGTTGCGTAGAATCTTTGTATTTTTGTATACACCATTCACTTCAGTACAATTTTGAATGGTATACTTGCACCAAAAATCAGAAAGCAAGTACTTGAATAGAGCTTTTTTGTGTTTCATGATCATGATTGCACTTTGACCATTAAATGAACTTATTCATGGTATAATGTGAGGCACTGAATAGCTCAACTGTAGACCATGCATAATTCTTAATTCCTACTTGTTGACCGAAAGTTCCAATTAAGATACTTGACATGAAGCAAAGTTTAATAAAGTTGAATGCAAACACAAGAATGAAAATGAGCTGGGGTGCTCTACAAGTCAATTGAAAGCAGGGATTTAACTCCACACATAAGCTGTACTGTCAACCAATGTGGACATAATGTGGGTTGAATGGGGTTTCTGTCAGCAAATGTCACTCTGTCCAGTAATGTCCGGAGGTTTAACCCACTCAGCAGTAAGAGCACACAAGATACTCACAGGACAGCTGGTCTCCAATGCAAGCCCTCTTCACATGCTCTACGATCATCAAAGACTTTTATAGCTTTTTCAACAAGACATTGGCTTGAGGTTGTTTGGTTGAATGTTTAAATTAAACACATAACATGTTTAACCGCTGGTATAACTGGAGGACTAAAAGTCAAGTACAGCTGTGGTTTTCTGTCACACGGCAGCTTGGGTCTACATTTGAGAATCTGTATTGGTGGCAGTTGGCCCGATGATGAGCTTCTCTCTGGGCGCATCTGCTGCTTTGGAAAAACTGTGAAGTTATAGCCAACCTCAGAGCCACACTTACAATGTTGTGTCATGGCTAGTCCTTGTGTTATCAAAATGAATAACAATAACACATTTTCTGCCTCCATCGACCTTTCACAACATTGACAAATTGTACAAATGGTTTTTATAATTTCATTTCTTTCATCAACATCATGTCACTCTTGATGCTTACATTTGTGCCTATAACACTTAATAAGCACAAATATGTGTTTTTTTTTTTCCCTTGGCAAAAGTGCTCATTTGCAGCACCTCCCCTGTTCACTGACAGATTTAAAGTGCATTAGATGCGCTTCCAGTTTCCAAGAAACCTTTAGGATTCCACTACATGTTATATGAGGTCATTGCTGATAGTTGCTTATCGGATTTTTGAGTAGGAGGGGAACAGATAGACATGTTGACTGGAGCAGAGATACGCGTCTTTTTTTTTTTTTTTTTTTATTCTTCAGTCTCTCTGTAAACTGTTGCTTTGCTGTTAGCAACAGACGTCTTGTCAGATTTTCACTTACTTGATTGAGCATAGTAATTTATCACACAATAAAACAGTTGTGAAATGTACGTTTGACGTGTTTAACCCTGTTCTGACTTGTGTGTACTGAATGTGCTGTGTACAATGCCAATGAAACACCTATTGTATAAGTTTTGTATTTCAGGTGACTGAGTGAGGAGCTTATTAGATTTCCATTTTAAGAGTGTTCGAACATTCAGTTTTGTGTTTTGACTTTACTTGAATTTCCTGTCCCACACGTGAATCTGCACTGTCACCTCACATTCCTCGTTTTTAGATATCCTTCCTCTGTTGTTCCTCAGCCTTTTTGTCTTTCTCTTTTCAACCTGGATGTCACATCCTGTCTTTTTCCACTCCTCGATCCTGTTCAGGCCACCTTGGTTAAATTCAGTATTTTGATAACTTAATTCTGCATTTCGTTGGAGGGCTCCCCAATATTTTTGTGAAAATTTGATTATCTTCCTCAAGATGATCAAACCCATTAAACCAATGTTTGGTGTAATGAGTTCTCAGTCTGGTCATGGAGCCCTGTATCTTTGTTGACATCTGGAGTGATCGCTTGCTTTTATCCACTTTGTAGACCGTCTGCAATATATAAGAGCTTGCCAAAGATAACCCAAGACTATTAGGCCGCATGTCCCGATAAAGACTTAAACCATGACCCTTTGATCCTTGTTTCTCTTAAACTTGTCCATCCGTCTGTAATTACATGGTCAAGTAATTTACATACCACTTTGTTATGTGAATAAAAATGCTTAGCATTTTGGTCATGTAACAAGGAAGAAGCAGTTTGATGACATCCACATTACCTTGTATAACTCGTTTCTTGGTGTCACAAACCCTTTAGCTCATTGGTAGAATTCATATTAATTTATTTTAAAGCACAGAACTTTAGAACAGCTTTTCTGGCAACAAAGTGAAGTGCTGTCATCCCAACGTGTCATATTTGTCAGACCATAGCCGTTTGTCACAATACTGAAATTTCAAACTCGATTTTGATAGTGAGGAAAAGAAACCTGCTTTATTTAAGTTACCATGTGGTTAATAAAGTGTTACCATGTGGTGTTAGAGTGAGTATCTTCTATCTTTATTTTCGATACTGGTTTGAATATTGATTTAGTATCTGATTTTCAATACTTTTCACAATCCTGCAACATAATTTCATGGTTCATTCCCATTTTAGATTGTGTTCCTTGTAATGCCGGCAGTTCTCTTTTTCTTTAAACTGTGTTGTATTTTTCACTCAAGTGCTACACTGTAGAGCTTTTCTCCAGTTCACATTTAACTTTTATGAGATGTTGGCCTGACTTATTCATTGAAGGACACACAAGCAGATTTGTTGTTTTGTGTGCAACCAGTCTCTTCAAACAGAAACAGCGGTTTAGTCCAGGGTTGTGGGCTGTGTTGTATAATAAGATAAATGTGTCTTTGAACAGCAGCTCTACCTGCGTCACGGAGAGTGGGAGGTGTTGGTAGTGAGTGCAGTGAAAAGGACTAGGTGAACTTGTTGTGGGCATAATATTGACTGCTATGTTCCCTTTGCCACATTTTGTTGCTTTGATCCAGAGTGACAGAATACTGATATTTCGAGATCAAAAGAATTGTCATCATAGTTTAGTTAGTTTAGTTTAGAGCTGGCGATCATATCATGTATCTGATTATACAGCTTATTATAGCAGAACACCCAGTTAGAATCCTTTCTGTATACATTACAACAGGTAACTATGCCACTAAAATTGCAATATGCATTCAGTTTGCCTTTCACAAATGTCCCAAAACTAATACCCAAAGTAAACTAATGGAGGTCTACATTCATATCCCTTATTTTATAATCAAGTGCTGACAGTGACAGGTGAATTAGCTCTAAAGAGGCCCTCTACAGCAACTGTCTTCTGAACAGGTGATCATCCATCTTACCCTCTGTCGTTTCTGTAACTCCCCTGTCTATTAGTACTGACCACCTGTGGCAGAGGTCAGAGGTCACCAGATGCTGCATGCACCTGCACCAGATTAATGACTAGAGTATCAGCATTTAAGTGGAAGTTCTCATGTGTGACCAAAGCTGTGGTTGTCAAGGAAGTGAAACTAGTTCTCGGTATAAATGACTAAAATACACCTCACCACTTCTATAAGTTGCTATTAGTTGCTATTCTGTTAAAAGGTGAAACTAAAGTTGTGCTTATCTTCCGTGCTTGGGATTTCTGAAAGGGGCTGTACCAACATTTTTTTTTCATGTAATAAGGTAAAATTTGTCTTGCCCCAGATATGTGCAGATGTAAAAGCAGCTCTTATGGAGTCAAAACAAGACCAATGTGTGCGGTCTGCGTCGAATTATGAACCGTTTTTATCGTCCACAAACCAGAAAGTAAAGCTGGTGCGCAGTTAGCATGCTATTTATTGTCAACTGTGCCATGACAGCAAAACTCCACTCTGGCCTCTAGAAATTGTGAAACATGGTTCAAGGTAAATAATTAGGATGCCAGGAACACATTAAGAAAGTGAGGAATATGTTTTTGACCTCTGCAAACAGTTGAAAATGATCCAAGTTCTGTTTTTACGTACAAATCTGGTGCAATGCCTTTAAATTGATTTCCAACTGGATAGAAAGATTGGACATTAAGGGTTGAAAAGAATCTATTCTTAAAAGTATTGTGATTGTACATCTTAATGTTTTTGGTTCAATTCCAAATTCTCAAAAATCGATTTTAAATTATGTTGTTTCAGCCACTGTTATTGTAACTGTAAAATGCCCTCTTAAAATTCACCAGACATTGCCGAGTTTACATGCATTTCTCATCATCAATAAACTGGGAATAAGCCTGTTGGAGTTAAAGGACCAAAGCCTCATTCATCATAAATAGACTATATAATGTATTAGAAAATATTTTAAATAACATCTGCAGCTTTTTACCACCTAAAGAATATTGCAAAAATCAAAGGTATACTGTCAAAGCCAGACTTAGAGAGACTTATCCATGCATTTGTCTCCAGTAGGTTAAACTACTCTAACGTCCTGCTCACTGGCCTCTCCAAACGAGCCTTAACACAGCTGCAGTACATCCAGAACACTGCTGCTGCTCGGGTCCTGACTAGAACCAGGAAGTACGTGCACATAAGTCCTGTGCTCAGGTCTCTGCACTGGCTTCCTGTAGCTCAAAGAATAGACTTTAAAGCAGCTCTGCTTGTGTATAAGTCTCTCCATGGCCTAGGTCCAAAGTACATCTCCGACATGTTAGTGCCATATGAACCACCTCACACACTGAGGACTTCAGGAACCGGCCTCCTGCTGGTGCTCAGAGTCAGGACTAAACATGGGGAATCAGCATTTCAGTTTTATGCAGCTAAAACCTGGAACAGTCTTCCTGAAGATGTGAGACAGGACTCTACTTTGAAAATGTTTAAATCCAGGCTCAAAACAGTTCTGTTCAGCTGTGCATACGACTGAAAGGTTTTTATTCTGCACTCTTCTCTTTTAATGGTAAATTTATGATGATTATTTGTGATTATTTATGGTTTGATTTGTGTGATTTTAATGTCTTTCTTATTCTGTAAAGCACTTTGAATTACTTTATGTAGGAATTGTGCTATACAAATAAACTTGCCTTGGCTTGCCTAATTTTATATCTTTGACAAATAGACCTATTTATTTAAGTTTAATCAGTGCAGTATGGAATTAACTGGGCCTAAATAATGATTGAGTAGATGTATTAGTTTTATTGAATTATGAACTAATAAAATAATAAATGCTATTTCACTTACCTTATTTCAGATTCTTGACTGATCTAAGAACAATTCTATTTTGTATGGACGTACAGTTTACATATTGTTACAACAGGGAACATGAAATGAGTAAAATAAATGTTCTTTGTTTTTAAATGAAATATAGCTTCAGAAATGAGTTTAGAATTAAGAAATGTTTTAGAATCCAATCCAATAATCAAAAGTTAATCAAATTGCCAGGGACTTAAAGGTTCACACCCCTATTGGGCATTTATTCAAGGTATATGCTAGTAAACGTTTGATTACCTTTGGTTTGTAATCCACATGCAGCGAAGAAATACAGTTTTACATCTGCAAATGCTTTAATGTTGGCTCATTGGCACTCAAATACTTTGGTAATTTCTTGTACTTCTCATGTTTATTAGTTTAATATTCTTCTTCTTTCAGGAGGAAATTGCCCTGTACTGAAAAGTGAATGCAGGCCTTGCTTTTATAGGAGCAGTAATGAAGCATGTGTGTGTGATCTCTGCCATAGCCCCCAAACCACCTCTAACTCCACAATGCCTGAGCTGCAGCGGGGTTCATGTGGGACCAGTTATGGCTGTGTGATCTTCAGAAGCCATTATCAGTAAACCACAACGGGGCACTTTGAGGTGGTTTGCTGCTTGTTTCAGTCAGTTTTCTAGGGAGAGTGAGGAGAAAATGGTAATGAATGACAAGACAGATCCCACACGCTGTGAGGGGACGAGCTGTTCACTTCATGTTGGATGATTAAGTCACTGGAGGTATGTTAAGGTCAAGGTTTTGGTGAGAAGACAACATTCCTCAATCTGAGTAGTTTATAACTGATTATTCAAGAAACAAATGATAGAACTTGTGTTACAGATGTACATCTTCCTATACAAATTCTCTGGAACACTGCAGGCAAAGTAATAACATCTCCACAGAGACAAGCATGCCCTCTACAAGGCTACTTTACACTACAGGTTAGGTTTATGGAGTGGCAATCCTGCACTAAAAAAACAAGGTTGTTTAGTGCAATAAAAACATCTGTAAAAAATAAAAACTTTTATATTAGTTTATTAGTGTACAAATGAGATAGATTTCCTTTGGCTATAGCTTTTCATTTAATTTTATTTCCAGTTTCTATTATTTACTGTGCCTGACATATTGTACTAGTCATAATTAAATTGCTCCGGGAAACCAAATGCATCTCATTATGTATAAAAATGCTGTCTATAATATTGGTCATTCTAGGAAGTTTGCCCAGTACTTCCCTCTTCAGAGCTGTAATTCAAGTACCAACTGAATAACATATCACTGTAATGATCATGTTGTTGCTCGGGGGAACAGTAGTGAGTTTTAAATAACATGATGTGATATGTGGCCAGCTTTGCTTTAGTACAATACACACAAAAAGCGTTTGAAAGGAAGGTGTGTCTGTGGAGCCTGATAATGGACAGACAATCCCTGTGAGAGGGGCTCTGACTGTACTGTCACTCACACCAGGCTTACACTGGAAAACCCCCTCATCCTCCCACTCCTGGGCCAAAACGCCGAGATCTTCAACAAAACTATAAAAGACATCAATATAATTTTCAGCCGCCAATGTGCGAGTCACCATTTTATTTGTCTCGTATGAAAGGTCATGAAATGTTGACACGCAAGTGTAGTTTAAGTACCATAATCAAGTGTGCCTGTCCCTACTATTTTGATTATAATGTTGTACTGTTTTTTGCTCGGTAAGGAGTTGGATAGAATTTGGAAGACACAGACATTCTGTTGACAAGGGATGATAGTTCAGGTGCAGCGTAATTTATTAATACTTACTTATTACAATACATACACCAAATTATCCCTACAGCGTTTGCTTACTAGATACAAACTTGTAGGACTTTAATACCTGGACCTGCATGTTTAAAGCTGTGTGATCTGTTATTGCGGATGGACCACACCTTGTTCCTTAGGATTTTTCCAGTGTCGGTCATAAAAGTGTTTTAATAACCATCACAATGACTCACCACGCACACACACGCACACACACTTAAGTCATCACAACATGTAGCATCACTGATAATGATCCACTTCTAATCTGCATTTACCATGGCTAAATCTACATGGGTATTACTTTTCTCTTCCTTTTTAATCTTTCATGTTTCGTTGTTTTGTTACTGAGATGTATCCTATATTTTACATCCACTTCCACTGATTTTGTTGTCTCATTTGCTGCTTCTCTTTCCTCTTTGTGGTAGCTACAGGTCTTCGCTCAGCCATCTTGTTATCTTGTTTTGACCAGTATACAGATATTATATCTCTACTGAACCTTCCTGGCTAAATAGAAATGATAAAATAATACAATTACACTTTTAATGAACTGTAATCATTTTAGCCAACAGATGACTCAGTTGAGCAGGTAATGGCTTTCTAAACTCTGTAATGTTTAGTCTGGATTGCAAAGACTGTAGCATTCTTTTACCTTGTGTAAATTATATCTTACGTATTTTTAAATGTGCAGTTGCAAGTACATGGTGTGCACATGTCACCCATGGACCTCCACAGTGCACCCATTAGTGTAGGAATGCTGGAAGGAAAGGTGTGTCCCATCTCCTCTTCCCCCATGGACCAAACGGGAAGTACCAAAGTGAGAGAGGGGAGAGGCATATTGGCAAATGTGTGCAATAAGAGGTAGGAAGAAGAGCAAGGTGGTCCAGTCATTAACTAACACGACAGACAACGCTTAAACAGAAAATCCAAGTAAAAGTCAAGTCAAAAAAATTGTAAAGCAACAAATCCCATGCAGGTCTCATAAAATCTATCAAATTGAGTTGTGTCAAGAGTTATCAAAGGAATTGCATTACAAAAAATTGGTAGTCACATTAAAAAGATTACATTTATTTCAGTTACATTTTGCATTAATAATTTGATCTTTCTCATTGCAAAATTGACATAACTATTTCATATGTTCTTTGATACTAACAATTACACACTAACCCTACAATTCAAAATGCAGTTCTAACCATAGAAGCCAAAAGAAAATTATGCAGGACACATTTAAGGAGCAGTTTAACTCCTATGTTTAGTCTGCACCCTGCACCCCGAGGCAGCAGTAAACACACTAGGCTAAATCCTCCCTGAGCATGTTTTGTCTTCCCTGTTGTCATGTGTGCTCAGACAATGGCCCTGCATGTGTGAGATAGTTCCAAACAAAGACAGGAATGCCACAGGTGCGTTTGATAAAAGGCTGAAAAACGCCACACAGGCAAACTCTCACTGACCATAGCAGTGAGTGGAAGAGCAGGATGCACTGGTACGAGTGCAAGATTAAACATGTTGTCAACTCCTGATGTCCCAGTTTAAATTATGTCCTAATTTCAACTGTCCTTTTCCATTAGTATAAATTTGTTTCCATTTTTTAATTTTTAATTTTATTTTGAGTGTCACTGAGAGTTCATAATATATATATTTTAAAATGTTAGACATTTTAACATTGGGCTGAAAACTTTGTAAAAACTTTAAGTTCTCCCACACACTGTCTCACTCTCATTTACTTTTATTAGTACACTCTGACCTTCTTCACGTATGCATTCAGCATCAGAAATCTTTTCATCAAACAATTACGTTAAAGCACTGAATTTTTTAATTTGCTAATACTACTAATTTCTTTGATATAATAAATATTTTAGTAAAATTACGTTACTTGTATAATGTTATTTCATTCTAATTGCACCTAGCATTGCTTTTTCTTGTGAAGTATTTCCATAGAATGATAATAATGAGCCGTAGCATGACTAAATGCTTTAATTATTACTCATGACACAAGGAAATGTATTTCAACATCTTCACCAGAAAAGGGAACATGTTTCACAGACATTTACTGATTAAATATGACTTTAAGTTGATGAGGAAATACCAGGATGTTTTAACAAGTTTGTCTCAGCTGTTCTCTTCTCTTCTTTGGCTCCTTGGTGTTGATCTTCAGTGTCAGGGGGAGGATACATGAGGTCTCAAACAGGAACATGACCTCATTGTGTTGTAGCTCTCCCAGCTTCTTGTTTGGATATAGCCACCATCACACCCTCCTGGTTCATATGACATACTGTACACACTTAAGTCTTTTAATCCCAAACAAATTGTTCACCTGTCTTTGTCTAGAGCGTTGTAAAGGAACAGTGAGTCAGGTCAAAGTGTTGGTATGTGACGTAATAGCAGCTAATGCATAAGTTCAAGTCTCTTAATGTTGTTGACTTCCTTCCAAGTATTGTGTGACCTTACTCCATTGCGGGGACAAAAAGTAACCCAATCCCACTCACTAATGGAACAATTTCCAATTTATTTTTATTTAACATCTAATTGTATTTTTTGTTTTGATCTTTTTTATGCCATTTGAGTCTATATTTACACATAATCCTATTACCTGCAACTAAACACTAATTAGATTTGAATAACTTGCCAGGTGCTTTAAGTTGACATGTGGTAAAAAAGTAGAAGTTTTTATTTATAATCAAAAACTTCATCAAACTCTTGTTGTTAGAGAGTTGTTGTAGACAGGTTAAAAGATTTCAGGTCTTTACTTTGGGACAGGCTCAGAAAGTATTGTCTCGTCATGTGGATCTGCTCCAATAGTTTGTTTATCTTTAGTTAATTCACTTATCTGTGTCTATTCTGTTTGTCATTGGCTTAGCTGTGTGAGCTTAAAGAAGTCTGTATTTATTAGCAGAGGCTGCACTGGCACCGTGTCTTCACTGTAGCAGGATTTGCTGTCCATATAAGGCTGCATGTGCCTTCAAAGTGTTCCTGGATTGTGCACTGCGTGTGTGAGGGGTTTGATAGATGCACAGCTGGACTATGCCCATGTAAGCACACATTACAGGCACGAGGGACACCAGAGTTGTCCAGGTCTTTTTTCACCTGCTGGTACACTTTCTTCTGTCCACATGCAGTACGGAAACTCTTTTTGTGTAATACCCCTGCAAATTCTCCTCACATGTATCTAAATATACCTATAAAAACAAAAACCTTCTGATTCTTACTATAGATCTTTTTAGTGTTTGTAGTTTACTGAAAACATTTCATTTAATTCTCAGGGCAATGAACCAACTCTTTACAGCTGATTATGTAACTTTGGCTTTGTCATGTGACATCTGTCCAATCTGTGCTTATATCTTGAAAAACACAGTCGACCTTCTCAGTCCCTTTATTGTACTGCTTATAATTCATTGATTTGTACTCCCTAGAACTTGCTGTATTACATAGCTTTAACTTGTTTTTCTTTATGAGAAACAGAATTTCTGTTTCTCCTAAAGCCTCTTGAATCCCCCACATATGCAGGGCTTGTTACACGTTGTGCACATAATACTTGTGAAGTAAGTGCTGACCTCACTGGCTTTGTGTTAATATTGTCTGCAGTATTTTATAATTAGCAGTTTTTTGTATACCATGAGATCAAGTCTGTGCTCTTTCATGTCCTGAGCCATGAGCATTTTTACATTTACACAGTTACAGTTGTGGGCTTACTATTAAGTTTGTTTCCAGTTGTGAATGCCCTTAATGATGTCCACATAAAGGGCAAGAGTCCAGACAGTTGTCTTTCAGAAAACAATAAATGCTGCATATGCCCCTATTCTGCATTATGATATGGGATTAATTTCATGATTCCAAACAAGTCAAAAGCAGAGACATAACAGCAGAAACCCCCTGAGACACAACTACTTCTGTCAGTATTCTCACATAATATTGTGGACTCAAATGTTGTCATACTATGATCTTGTGAATCTCTTCTATTCTTAGCATGGCTCAGGGAACACTTGATACACGTGGCCTAATCAGAGCCTGTGCTGTTTTTACTTGTGTCTTTATCTGTTTTCTTTTGTTTCCTTCATCAGGATGTGGAGAAGGACCGAGAGCTGCGGACAGAGTTTAGTAGAGACGAAATTCGACAGAGGATTGAACAGTACAACTCTGAGACCAAAGACCATCTGAAAATGACACTTGTGAGTACATACTCAAATAAATATACTTTTGTTTTGGAGACCTTATTCCTATTTAAAATAATACAAGTAGTAGTTGTTGAAATTACAGGAAGTAAACCACAGAGGTGTCTTGTCGATTTTCATTGATTGTGTAATTGTGTAATGTTTCACCCCTGTTCCCTCCATTTTCATTCCACAGCAATCGCATAAGAGTGATATGATGTTATTCCTGCCATTGTTCTCTGCCCATGTGTTTACCCTGGCAGTGTGAGAGCTGCATGTGATAATATTAACATCTGACAGGGTTAAGCAAGACCTGCCGTTTTAGCAGAAGTTATTTTACAACATACAGATACAGTTTGAGAACAAACAGCAGGGTGGAGCTTTCAAAGTAATAAAAAGTACAACCTAAAGCAAGTCTGAAACAGCACTGAAATGGCCATGCACTAAACCAGGGCCATGTTTTTCAAGGTATTTTTGAGCAATTGAAAGTAAACGTGTAACTGAATAAGAGCTAGATAAGTTTAATGCCATATTGTGGAACATTCCAGACAAAACATTAACATCTTCATGGAGACAAGAAGATGGAAGACTCTCTACCAGAAAAGATTTATTGTGCACCATTAATGTTTAAGTCCTACATTATACTTTTGCTTGGGTCTTGCATTGAACCTGGTGTAGGCCCATTACAGTCCTCAAGTTTCAGACTTTGTAACTTTTATGAAATAGGGTACAGACAGTAGATAGTGCTCCTTTAACATAAACTGAACCAGACCCACTACAACATCAGGTGACTCACTGGTATAACCTGTACTGGTTTATGACCCTCTATCATAGCCCCATATGGAGTATTAAGATTAGGACGCTCCTCTTGTCTGAACCATCTGCTCTGCACTGGGCTTATTGGGTAAACTGGGCTCACAGATCATATGGCACACACAAGATCACAAACTTGCAGGACTAATCACGTGAGGGAGCTAGAGGATTTTTGACAGCTTTTTCATTTACACTGTAGAGGTGTGCAATCTGTCATCTACATACAATTCAATATACAAACAATATTGACTACTATATGGTCTATAATAAGAGATCTGTCAAAAAAAAAACTGCAAAAAAGACTCCCTACACTTATATCTGGAGAAATAACATCGTTCTGGAGAGAGGATGACCCCCTATGTTGACAAGCATCTCCATGTTTGTCTCCATGGAGATGTAAGTGCTTGCTCTGGAATGTTTCATAGCATGGCACTAAACTCATCTATCTTGCATTTGCTGGGTCACCTCCCCACAGATCTGATCTGTTGGGCCTGCTTGTCTCCATGGAGATAGATTAGTTTAATGCCATACAGTGTAACAGGTAAAGCTTTAACCTCTCCATGGAGACAGCAGGTAGTGTGCCCTCCACCAGAAAGGTTACACAGTGCAAATTGTTTAAAAGAACATTAGATGCTCTTATCATGGACTGCAAAAATATCAGATTCTGTATAGTAAAAATCTGTATTATAATTTAAAAAAAGTAATTTTTGCCAATACCCCCTTTAACTAAATCCACATTGTATGCAGCCAGTACGCATTATTAACATGACCTAATGTTTTTCCTACTTGGTCTATCCCAGGGCCGCACTGATGTGTACACAGGTTTTATTAAAGTCCAGATGGATCTGCGGAGGCCCGTGACAGTTCGGGGGGGTCAGAGGGGGCCAGAGGGAGAAGCGTTCTATCTGCCCCGAGGAGCTATCAACACACTACATGTCAGCTCCATTAACACTGTCAAAGAGGTGAGCTCTCACACATCAACACTCTCTAATCACTTTATTGGCCATCTACTAACTTATAATAACGTATAACACATTGCTTGTCCATATACTGAGACCGAGCAAAACTTAAGGGGTTAGACTCAAGAAATCCTAAATAAATTGCAATGGGCTGCATTATGGTTGTCAAATTTAAGTATCTAGATCAGTCTTTTTAGGTTTATCTACAACTGGGTTTAGTTTAGTAAGTGCCTTCCATAATGACTAAAAAACATAATGGAAACATATTCAACTTGAACATTATGAACAATGGTGGCTGAGTGGCTAGCACTCACCTCATAGCAAAAGGTTTGCAGGTTTAACTCCTGGACACTCCAGGCATGCCACAATAAAGAAGAGGGGAAAAAATGTCATTGGACCTTTTTTTTAGCTCAATATTGAAAAAACATACTGCTGTATATACAAAAGTAATATATCCATTCTTGGTAAACAGCCTACAGATGCTCTATTTCTGTCTGAATATATTGTGTTTCCACAGGTCATTGTGGCTCTACTAAACAAGTTCACGGTGGCAGACAACCCAGCCAAATACGCACTATACAAGCGCTACCGCAGAGAGGAGCAAGGTAACTGCCCCAGTCACTCACAATGGGTCTATTACATGCTGTAAACAGGGAAAAAGATGGGCCCATGCCGCTCATACCAGGCCCCGTGTCAAATGCTTTGGTGCTGACCTCCTGGTGATGACCCGTGTGTAATCCAGTGTATTTTTGAACTCTACTGTTGCTAATTACTGGGTGTCTCAGGGCTCTCCCCACCACTAGCCATTCATAAGCAACACACACCCTCATACACCAAGTATAAATAAACTTGCACTAGCTTTCTGTAAACCAACAGCTGCTGCAGACTTGTAGAGTATCAAATGTTATCTTTTAACCCTACTTAGCACCTCCAAGTTTGGAAAAGAATTTATAGGCCGTTATTTACAAATTCTACTCTTCGCATTTGATATATTTCTGTAACCCCTTTAATAATAATAATAATACATTTTATTTGTATTGCACTTTACATTTCAGAGAAATCTCAGAGTGCTTTACTTCTTATTTGATGTTTTACAAACTTATAGATTTATTTGAGACTACTGTCTCATAAGACCCTGGATGGGCTTTTGCATTACAGACACTACAGTAAAATTCGCTAATAAAATGCAGTCTAGACAACAGATGTTACTACTTTTATTTGAAACAGACAGTAGCCTATTGGATTTACTACATAGTGTTATATACAGCACTGGATAAACTGTCTTTGACCTTAAGTCTGTAGATTTGAGTCTTAATAAACTGCACTAAGACGGATGTCTGTCTTAGTGCTGAAAAAATGAGAGCAGTTAATTCAGATTATCTGGGTACTATACACGTTCTAGTATTTGATGATGTCAAATAGTGGGCAGGGGTCTAACTGTCTGAGATTTACTATTTTTGAAAGAAATAACCAGGCATATGTTAGGGACTGGCTCCACAAACTTGCACAGCACATGCACAGCACATGTGCAAATTTTGTTTAACAGCAAACAGAATACCAATTGTCCTGAATTTTAATCTAAACATATTCTAGCATGATGTCTAGACCAAAGTACTGCAGATTTTTATTTAGTATCCAGTGACCTTGCATACATGTGAGATATCTAGCCTTGCAGTGCAGTTTTCATTGTGTTCATATAAACACTGCGCAGAAAATGTCCTTGTCATCACAGAACTGAAGGTTTATTATAAATGTGTGTTTTGCAGTGTACGTGTGTAAACTAGGGGACATGGAGAAACCCCTGTTTCTGCGTTTGGTGGCAGGACCTAACCTGGACACCCTCAGCTTTGTGCTTAGAGAACAGCAAACAGGAGAAGTCATGGTAACACTTTAAACATTTGTTTTATGCATCTACTGTACATTTTGTTCATCTGGCCAAACTTGGCTTATCATGTTGCCTTCTACATAATGACATGTGCATAATTTATATTAATTAGTTATGTTTTTTAAAGTTAGGTCAGTTGGTTCATATTGCATATTTTTTTCTTTGTTACAGTGGGATGCATTTTCTATTCCTGAACTGCGTAACTTCCTACGGATTCTGGATAAGGAGGAGGAGGAACAGAAGGAGGCTGTCATACGCCGCTACAATATTTACAGACAGAGACTGCAGGAGGCGCTGCAGCATGTCCGAACGCTTTCATAGAGGACTGAACAAGAGGACATTAGGAAGGAAGCTTCCTGTTACACACAAGCAAATGGGACTTGTCATATTGACAAGATGTTTTTTATTTTCTTTTTCAAGAAATGAATCAAAGTGAAGGACAAGTGAAGAGTTGAACTCCACTGTCTCAAAGCTACAGCATCAAATACGTCACAGCGCAACCAGACCAAAGATCCAGGATTGATGTGCCATATGCCTTGAGGCGTAGCCCTGTTAGTCCAGTCATTCTGGTATACTGGCACTCATATTTGTGTTCCTCTTCATTTCTCTGAAGCATGTGAAATACTCAAGGCCATTTGTTGAGTCTATTTTATTTAAAATTGGTCTGTACATATTTTTTGTCTTTTTTCTTAATTTATATGGGTGACAGTTTTATGTTTTTTTCATGAAAAGTCTTATTTACTTTACCAACAATGTGGTAGGTGACACAGAATGAATAGTTTATCCAATTTTACTACAAATACAATGTTTGATTTCAACAGGTTAATGAGTGTCAGGCAGCATTTACTTTTGCTTTTAGTAAGTGCCTTAATGTTTGCCAAGAGAGTACTTATAGGTTGTACACCCCATATCAAGATATATATGACAGTTATATATTTAAATAGTAGTGAAGTTAAAGTGACTGTGTATCTGAAAGTCTGGAGATAACAGTAGAAATGTTTAAGCAAGTTTTGTTGAAGGTGTTCAAATGTGGATGAGAAATGATAATGTAAATTTGCTGTAAATTTGTGTTGTAGTGCAGTTTAAAGCACAATGGGCAAAGGTTTGAATTCCTGACCCTTGACCCGCCGTGGTGAGAGTAGGAAGTTTTAGATTCTGGTGGTTTCTGGAAGTCGACAAAGCTCTTTAGAGTTCATAGAATGGATTGAGGAAGTTTGAAAGAAGATGTTTTGAAATGTCGTGAGAACTGAAAACAGGAGGCAGCAGTACTGTGAGCTTTGAGGACAATGTACAGATTCTCCTTAAGCTACAAGTTAAATGTGTCTTTTACTATCACTGTACTAACTAGGGGTGAATTGTGTTCCTCTAATAATTGTGTAGGCAAAATAAAGTCTTTGAGGGCTTGTTTGTGAGCATTGGCCAGCTGTCTTCTGTTCAAACCAACTTTCTTTAGTTCTTTGTTGATCAAAGTGAATATATTATACGGGACATAAAATATTTGTGGCAAAGGTTGATGAGAAGGTAGAAAAAGTGAAAGCAGTGGATATGTTAAATTTAGGTTTGCTTGTTGGTGTACTATTTGCAGAAATATATACGCTGTATAGATTTTTTGGTGTGTTGGCAATCAACTTTTTGTAACAATCATCAAAAATGACAGCAAACTGTTTCAAATCAATCAAGTGAAACTGACTGTTCTGTGCAGTTCGTTTCATTGAAGACTGTTGGGTAACATTACCATCTAGTGGAGAAGCCAGGTACTATTCTTATTTCTGTGTCAAAGCCACATTGGATTATATAGAGTTATTTTAATTGTTAATGCTGTACTCAATAACCAAAGATATTTTGTGATGTTGCCTGGAGCAAAAATATTAGAGTCCCAATATAGGGATGTATAGAGTTTATTTAAATGGGTTACTTTTAACCCTCAGTTATTTTATGCTTAACACTGGGTTCTTATCTTGCGCAATATGGGAGTTGCATGGAGACATTTATATAGTATCTTGAAGCCATGTTGTTAAAGTTATATTTAAAAGCAATTTAAGATAATAAATGAATCATATAAGAAAGTTTTATCCAAAGAATGTTTGGGGCACTTTAACTTTAAATTCAGGGAAGACAGATGATTTCTTTTTGATTTTCACATTTTTTTGTTGCTGTCTTCATTATTAGTTTTACAGGGCAACATGCTATGGCGTCTTTAACAAGTTTTATTGAGCTCCACTCAGTTTTTGTAAGAGTGAGCTGTATTTCTCACATGTTGAAGATTTTACTCATTATTTCCATGTTTATTTTGTTTATTATTTAGATTCATTTTGTAGACTGTGAAATCTTCTGCCTGTGTCCACTTGTGTCTCTGTCATGCTTGTGGCTTGCATTACTCGTCTGATAAGTGTCGAATGGCAGCTCTTGTCATCTGAACTTCAAGTTAGTTTATTTTAATGTCTGTATTTTAATGTCTGTATTTTAATGTCGGTATCTTTTCTATAACACTAAATAGAAAAGATACCAAATGTTGTGCAAGATTAAGCACTAAAACTATATTAAGCTTTACCCCAATCCAAACGCTGTTGTACGAAATGAGTAGCTAAATTTGGCTAAAGACAAGTAAAGAAAGACTAAACAACAAACTCTACATTGTGACTGAAATTTTAGACTAATATTTTCTCCTTGTTCGAATCTGTCATCTTCTTCTGTCATGGATGACTGAAGCGTACACTTGTGACTAAGGCTTTAGACTTTGAATCTTGAGATGTTATGTTTTAGATATTGTATGCAAGCCTTTTTTTTTTTTTCTTAGAGCATAAATATTGACTAGGCAGAAAACAAGTTAGTGCCTTGAATACATTATCACATGTTCATTGTTCATGTCATCAAATGCAGTGGGGCCTTTTCATAAATGGAATAAAATATTTCTAATAAAGATGATATCGATTCATACATTTTTGTTGGGTTTTATAAATAACATTCAATTATATGTAACCTTTTTGATGGAAGGTCTGTCACTGGCTAGTCTCTATGGAGATATTCCATAGTATTGAGCTTGTTTATCCCCATGGAGACAATGGAGAATTAATGAAACACAGACAAGTTAAAAGCCATAGTGGTGGATCTCCTTCGTGAAAAAATATATGGTGCACCAGGACCATTTTAACATGAACATTACTTTACAGCCATAACGTTTATTTTATCTTCTATCTTCTTTTATTTTTGTCATGTAATTAAAATGTTATTGTAGCCCATATTTGTGTCCCATTTCTCCCTGTGCAGCTGTGTTTAAAGTGAATACTTCTGCATAACTCCCTCTATTAACCTTTTGTTAGGGAACACAGGCCCACCCCTCTGACCTCTGGATGACCCCCACTTAAGTATCTTCAGTGCCAAGAAGTGGGCGCCTCCTCCTCCCTCTGCCGCTTCACACTTCAGACTCTCGTTACAATAAAGCTGCTGATCGTCCATTGAAAACAGACCGGATATAATTTCAATATAAAAAATCATTTGTGGGTGTTTGTTTTATAGCTAAGAAACAAGAACAAGTCGTAAAACAATACAAAGATTATTAAACAGCTAACTTCTATAATGACACTGGCAGCTTTTTATTCACGCCAAACATCAAATAAATTAAATAATAAACTGCGTCATCTAAGAAGGCTTTTATTTTGTCTGTCATAACCGGAAGTGTATGATTTATCACAGTCCCTTTGATCTCTTGTAGTTTATCTGAATTATCTCCTCGCTCTCGTCCGTCTGGCTGGACGAACAGAACTCAAGCAAGTATCTACACACAATGTAAGCTTTGTTTAAAACTTTTCCTTTAAAGTCTGAAGGCAAAGTCATTATTTTAATGTAAACTGGCTCAGAATAGTTTTCAATCTATAGGATGGATCATACATTTCAGTATTGATATTGATATTGATATTTTCTGCTTGTCAAACTTATTCTAAGACAGTAACTCTATCGCTTTACATCACCACCTGCGTTTTGTTAAACTTAAAGGCTTACCACTAAAAAAAAAACAAGTTTATATGTGTAATAGCAACAATAGGCTATAATCTTGCTTTTTTTTGTAGGTTTTGCAAGATAACCATATTAGTGGCTGTCCTGGCAGTGGCTTTGGCTATTTATCTGTTACCATCTCCAATAGACCCCAAACCACATATGTATGTACAAACAAAATTCATGATAATATAGTGATATCGTTTGACATTGTATCTGTGTTAGACACGTGAGAAGAACTGTTTTATGTTCAGATTGAAAGGCCCTCCTCCTGCTCTCGAGGGCCCCCTGGCGGTGAACACCCGTCTGCAGAATGGGTACAGGTTATTCACAGGGAAACTCCATGGACCAGAATCCTTCGCAGCTGATGAACAAGGTGCAAACAAGAGTTATACGCGAATTTTCATTGTTTATTTATAAAAGATAATGTTTGAGAGAGCCACATGTAAAGTATACTTTTGCATGTGTGGGTTTTAGGTAATGTGTATACTGGCACTGTAGATGGGAAGCTGTGGAGGATCGGTCCTGATGACAGCCTGACCCTTATCACGCACATGGGACAAAATCTAGAAGAATGTGGTATGTGTTTTTCTCCAGTTGGAAGGGAATTCTATGGTAGATCCTTAAATACTGGTTTACTGGATTCAATTTACACATAAACTGTCAAAACGTAAGTTGTCTTCTCTGTACAAAAGACGGTTGAATTCTGTCTTTTTAGAGTGAATAAGCTTCATCACTCATCCAACTAGCTTCTTCACTTCTGACAGCACCAATAAGGGAACTATTACAATTGAAGAAGCCTCTTGCATGATTGGCGACCGTGAGGTTGTCTGGGGTTAGGACTTAATTAAACTCTTGATTTTTAACATAACCCCAAGATAACATTATGTTTTTCTTGTTTTTTGCAGGCAGTTCTCCAGAGTTTGAACCTCTGTGTGGCCGTCCCCATGGTATTCGCTTGAATGGTGATGGCGAGCTGATTGTTGCAGACTCGTATTTAGGGCTGTTTAGTGTGAACACTCAGAGTGGAGAGAAGACTCAGCTCTTGTCTAACTCCCAAGGTTAGAAGTGCTTCATATTTTTAATGTATGTCACTTTTTTGTGATGATTAATCATTTTACATTATATTTTCTCTCAAAAACTTACAGGTGCAAATGGAGTTCCCTTTGCTTTTTTAAATGGCCTAGAAATTTCTTCTAAAACTGGTATTATCTATTTTACTGATTCGTCAAGTCGCTGGGGCCGCAGACATGTCAAACTAGAAGTAAGACACACGTGATGTTTTACAAATCATAACTTGATAGATAATTAAATTTTGTTGTTGCTAGGTGATTGAACTGAACAACCTTGGTCGTCTACTCTCCTATGATCCTCAAACGAGACAGGTGCGTGTCCTGCTTGACCTTCTCTTCATGCCCAATGGGATTGCCCTGTCTCCAGAGGAGGACTTCCTGCTGTTTGCAGAGACCAGCATTGGACGTATTATGAGGTATAAGCAGATGCACACAAAATAACACACTCCCAAAAAAAGGAGAAAAAAAAGAAAAAATTGATGAAAAATAATCCATATAATTTTACCCTATTTATGATGATTTTTTTTTTTTATATATAAATCGCTAAATATCTTATTATATTATAATTTAAAGTCAAGCCTCTCCTGGAATGTACATCCCTGTTGGCCTTAAACCCACCATTTTGTTTTCTACTCTTCAGATATTGGCTGAAAGGAGACAAGGCTGGTACCAAGGAGGTAGTCATGGATAACATGATTGGTTACCCCGACAATATCCGCCTTAGCGACCATGGGACATTCCTTGTTGGCATAACAACTCCTCGCTTCAGGAAGTTCATGCCTCCCTTCCTGGACCTGATTGCTCCATACCCGACCATCAAGCGCTTCCTGGCTAAAGTGAGTCATGTTCGTAGTTCTTCTCTGTGGTGCCAGTGAACTTAAAGATGCTCTGCAACTTTTCTGGTAGAGGGTCTGCCACCTGCTTGTCTCATAACAGATTGTTTTGCTTGGCATATTTGTTCCACAGAAAGACATGTCCCTATGGACATTTTTGTCCATTTTGCCCTTTTTTCAAACTTAGACCACTGTTTCAATCCAGTTACTGCTAAAAAGACAACATTTTGTGGAAAGTCCTAATTCTTGTTGACTTTTTTTGCTACTGCTTTGGAAGATTTAGATAAAAAAGTCACACTTAGGACTCTAAGGAGATAAATGTCCACTTAAAAAAACACTATAAAATCATCACAGATTAATATTTTTCACACTTTTTTTCATATATGTCCTTAAGGTCCTAAGTGTGACTTTTTCTTATCTGATGCTACACAAAAATTAAAAATGCCACAAACTTCAAAGTTTAGACAAAGTTGAAGCTTCTTAAGACATATAAAAATATAACCCATTATAGCTATTTTTACACTACATGTGAAATCCAAGTTTTCAAACTGGCATTTAAAGGGTTAAGTATATTTAGATTTTTCAAAAAATGATATAATTTATTAGAGTAGAGATCGTTCTTTGTATTTTCTTAAAAATAGTATGAAAAAATAATCTCTGTTGATTCTACTACTGTTTTTGCAAGATATGTTTAATGCCATCATGTGGAGCATACAAGTAAAGCAACATCATGTCCATGGAGACAAGCAGATGGTGTACCCTTCTCCAGAAGTTGCATCTTGCACCTTTAAAAAAAAAGATGGTTTATTACTCTGAACATTTCAATATAATCCAACCCAAGACATTTTTGCTTGTGTGTAGGTCGTTCCTTTGACCTGGTATAATATTCTGTTGCCCCGGTACGCTCTTGTCCTGGAGCTGGGAATGGACGGGAACCTTTTGGGAAGTCATCATGATCCCGAGGGCAGACTGACGTGGGCCATCAGTGAAGTTTTTCAGCACAGGGGCAGAACGTACCTGGGGAACACTGAGCTACCCTTTCTGCCTGTGCTGCTGACATGGGAGCATAGCTGATAGATGCCAAACATAGGACTAAAGCTACACAGACTAATACAAAATAGACTAAAGGTAAAAGGACTAAAGTACACTTGAGATTACCCACTTTTCAGTCTCTGGAATGTCCCTAATTAGACAGAATACCAGATGTCCTCGTGGATGGGGCAGAGCTCATACTGTTTCTACAAAGGGCTAAGACGGTGTTATAAGGTCGTCCAGGAGGGTTTTATTGAAACCTTGTTTTATTGCCTTGATTTAAGCCTTGTGGTTGCTGTTTATGACTATGAGACTATGGGGGAACATTGACCATCATATCGAGTTTTGTAAGTTAATTTTAATTTCAGCTATTTTACTGCAAACATTTTTTCATTTTAACTAATGGAAGCACTATTTGTATAAATAAACTGACATTTTACTATTTGGTATAAATAATTTATAGCAATGAGAAGTATTACATTTGAAAGCTTATTTTATTCTTGAAGGGCTAAGGGTATAGCTTGGCAACAATGGGCCCCAACTCCCTCATAATAGGGCTGATGATTTTGAAATAGAATGTAAACTGATACATTGTCATTTACAATAACTTTATTAGGACAAAAAACACAAGCCAAAATAACTTTACATCCAAACAATAAAACTGGAATGTCAAAACAACAAAGTGGTTCTGACAGAAAGTGCTTCAGTAAAATGAAAAGTGACCAGTCTTAACTTTAAGATGGAGACTGTACTCGAGTTTTGAAATCTGAGAAAATTTAAACATCACAGCAAAGAAATAACAGTGTTTGAAATGTTCAGTCAGTTCATTTGTAACATACACAACAGAGATGCATTGACAAATTGCAATCAGCTGTCACAGCCACACTTGATTTACAAGCAGTACTGCAAATCTTCCTTTCTGATCACCTTCAAGATAAATATTTACAATCTTTCAATTGTTATATTGCAGTCTAAGACACAAAAATAATGTGGCTAAATTGTTAGTCTGCACAAATTATGTTTAAAATATAGTCAAATAAAGTGTACATTAAACACAAGCTTACAAATGTTGAAAAGAAATGCAGTGACAATATTTATTTTTTTCCCCTCAAGATATTTTTTTTTATCTCTGCTTCAGATAATAAGAAGCTTTGCCACAGCAACATAACTGTGGATCCAATAAAATCTACAAAATACAAGCTAAAGAGATCCACATAAGCCTCATTTCCACTGGGCACGGTTCGCTTGGGGCCGTCTTGGCGTGGAACAGTTGTGGGGGGATGGGCGCCCCCAGCCGAGGAGCACCCCCAGCTGGGGAGAGTTTCAATTACAAATGGCCCAGGCAGCCAGAAAAGAATGGACTTTTTTTTTTTTAAGTTACAGCTTAAAATAAATCATAAATGTTTTAGTTGTATATTGCAGTACTGCATTTTAAATGTTAATAATGTAATAATAAATAATTTAATGACCATAAGAAAATTAGCAACCATAGGCACCCTGTGATCAAGTAAGTGACAATAAATATCAAAAATGTCTTGCACTTGACTTATTAAAAATAAAAAAGGTATAAAATATTTAGGTGTGGAATAAAATTTCATGGTTTAGTACAATGCACAAATAAAACAAAATACAGTGCATTTTCTTTTGAGTTTTCCTTCTTCAGATATGGGTCTCACAATCCCTTTTACATCCAGTATTTTGGAACATGGTCTCAGGGCAAAACAAGGCAATAACAGCAAGGAAGAGATTAGTAAAGCAGTCAAAACCTCCTCTGTGATCCCCTCTTTTTTTTTAAACCACACTTACTTCATTTTTTGTCTCAGCCTACTATGCTGCCAACTATGGTTAAGAAACATCTGCCTGGGATCAAATTTATACCTAGGGGGTAAAAAGGAACGTCAACATACATCCACAAGAACTGAATATTCAGTAAAATGTAGAAAACAAACCTTGGATCATAAACACCAGGCGTCCGACATGACTGTCCTGAACAGGACTGCAGTATCATCAGCCGGCGGTTCATCTTTTCCAGAACTTCTTGTTCAATACTCCTTGCAACGTTTGTCAACTGGAAAGGATCTGCTGTCATGTTATAGACTTCAACAAACACCTAAAAGAAAGCCAAAATCAGTCATAAGTGATAAGAGAAATCCGTAGTCTGCAACTAAGACACAATCACACATTTATACAATGGCAAGAGTGGTGAAGTGTTGACATGTCAGTTTGTCCCCTCAGCCATTATCATTACTAGGTTTAACTGCTACTTTCAAAACACAGTAAGATGCATACCTCATTATCATCAAACTCGCAGTATTGCAGGTTGGCAGATGGGGCTACGGTGCGTACACAAGCATAGGTGTTGTTGTAAGAGTCTTCACATACACAATCTGGGAAACACTCCTACAAATGTAAAAGAAATAATATTCTTCTGTTCTTAGCCAAGTAATTATTGTACTTTAGTTCAATGTTGTTCCATACCGAGACTCCTGGACCCAGCAAAGGGCAGGCAGGATCGGACACATTGCTTCCTTCTCCTTCATATTCCACCAAGATGTCTGTTCTCCAACTGCTGCTGTTCATCAAACCCTCCTGATGGACACATTTACAAAGATGACAAATTCTAAGAGGGGCAGAAAGCAAAAGTCTACTTGTATTTTTTCTATAGGCCCTTACCATTATAGGAAGGAAGGACATGCCGTCCATCTGCGTCTTGCTTACATTGTAACCAGCAATGTCCAGCATGGTTGGACCAAGGTCAACATTAGCCACCAGCATCTGAGATTTTTAAATACATGGAAAAAGGGTAATTAGATCAGTAAATTGCATATTGCATCTTCAACACACGGTAATACTTATGGTCTACCTGACTGGTCTGGTTTGGCTTGATATTTGGGCCTCTGACCATAAGTGGAACTCTGATGTCGAAGTCGTAAAGCTGTCTCTTATCCAAAGGAAGGGAGAATTGACCTGGGGGAGTTAAAATTTTAACATCAGTTATTTTTTATTTCATCAGACTTGTGCAGTAAATGTAATTTCACACCTGTGTGATAACCATTGTCTGATGTAAAGAAGACATAGGTGTTATCCAGTTCACCTCTGACTTCCAATTGTTTTACTATTTTTTCCACTAGGTCATCCACTGACAGGAGTGTGGTCCATCTAAAGCCAAAATAAGGAGCTTATTAAAAGGTGCACCACATAACCTTTGTGGTGGAAATGGCACTGCTTTGCCTGGAATGTTTTACAGTGCAGCATTCGACTATCTTGTATAATGGGTGTTTTTATTGCTCTCCAGTCTTACTATGAACATAAATCTGACCTGTAACTTGGCCCAGTAGTGTCTCTCATTTGTCTTGGAGATAGACAAGTTTAATGCAACACTGAAACATTTTAGGTAAAGCAATCTCTATGTAAACAAGCAGGTGGCATACTCGACACTTAAAAAGTTACATAGTGCAACTTTAAATGTACATGAACTACAACTGACCGTCTCCTGAAAGCATCATCCAAAAACTGGATTGAGGAGTTGCTCATAGGAGTTTTTGCTTGTCTAATTAACCAGTGCTTGTCCTGTATAAATAAATTGGGGAAAATTATGTTGAAGCCATCCACGAAACACCAGTGCCATTTGAAAATTAATCTATTATGCATTTCATACTACCTTTCCGTGAATGTTGAAATTTGGACCTCTGGGTGCTTTGGTTGTGTTGAATTTGTCCTGATACTGAGGGGCTGCAGTCCAAGGAGAATGAGGAGCAGGCACTGATACCATCATAAAGAACGGCAGGTAGTTTGATTTATACTGTAAAAAGTCTAGAGACTGGTTGGCCTAATAAAGAAGAATAAATTAAGTAACAATGAATGCATGTGGTAATCATAAAATATGTTTTACAAATGACTCACCAATACATCTGTCAGATAGTCTTTGTTATAGTCAGATCCATGTTTTTGAGCTTTTCCATTTACAGACAGAGTGTAGTTATAGTATTTTGAGTTCTTTTCCTGAAATTAAGTGTGTCATGAGAAATGTGAAAAAGGCTCATCAATGGTTTAAATAGACTCAGATAAAAATCAGAGCTCATACCAGTCCGACCCAATAGTTCCAACCAGGGGGCACGTGTTCCACCCCTCCTGCCTCTGAATGTCCATACTGAAGAAAACAAACAATGCACCCACATTGTAAAAAAACAAATCCAACATAAATGAAAATTAGCTAGGCTTTTAGCTTTAGGCATTTAGTCGCTTACTTGTTCAATTTTTGAGTTTAATCTATACATATATAGACTGTTTACTAGTTCTTCTTTCTACATGAACTGATTGACTAATTGAAAATTAAATAAGATTCACCTGGTTGAGATATTTCCCTGCAAAGAAGGTCTGATAGCCAGCAAAAGTCTTGAGTAATGCCGGGAATGTGTGACCCTCTTCAGTCTTCTGCCATGCTATGCTGCTGCAGTTGCCTTCTAACGTGTTGTTGATTACATGGTGGTTGTGTGGATATTTACCCGTGAGAATACTTGCACGACTTGGGCAGCACAGCGGGCTTGCAACAAACTGTCAGTAAACAGAGGGAGAGTAGAAATAAGAAAGAGAAATGGAACATGTAGACATAAAGTGGCACAACTTCATCTCTAGCAAAGAAAAAAACATGTAAAATACTTACAGCATTTGTGAATGAAATCCCAGCATCTCCAATGAGCTTTTTTGTCTTAATTAATGGGGTCTGAAATAAAAAAGCATAATTATGTTTATGATGTAAAAGGTGTTAGCTGTTTATCGAGGGGATTACCACATGCTATCGGAGCAGGCTGACCAATGAACATGCAAAAGCAATGTCATGCCTAAATTATATGTTTATGTTTCAGGAATGTGAAGTCAGTTCTTTCACAAATATAGCAATCATTTGGCACAAACTCAAACCCCAGTTTTTCTATAATATTTACCAGTCCTCCGTTGGAGATGTCCAGGTCATCTGTAAGAATTAAAACAATGTTTGGTCTGTGGTAGGATTTAGTAGACTCCCTGCTGCAGCTGAAGCTGCTAAAAGTGACGCAGATCAGCAGACAGTTGACTAGGCGCAGTAATCCACCGCGTAGAGGGGCCATTTCACTAAATAAATCACGAAATGTCGAGGCGGTCCAGCCTCCTCTCTCACCCAGAAGCGTATAACATGTTATATGCTGTTCTTTCTGGCGTAATCTGAAAGCTCTCCTGTGTTTGCTCCCACTTCCTTTTCACTGGTCATGTGCTTTTCGGCTACGGAAGCCGAAATCACATTTAAACAAACGCTGAAGCTTCAGGACCTCAATGTTTTTCTAGTAATGTAGAATGTTTTTGTTATCCACAAGTACACATTTATAAAAGAAAAAAATATTGAAAAGACAAACAACAAAACCCTTATTTATTGTGTGTGTTTTTATTTGTATTGTAATTGTATTGCTTTATTGTTTTACTTTTCTCATTAAATGAATTAAACACAATAGGTTCTAGTTGATTATTTATGTGGCTCGATGCAACGATCTTGGATTAGTTTATTTACCAGACGCACTTACGCACCTGTGGCAGGAGTGAGAAGTTTTGGCCTGTCCCATTATTCATAGCCACAGGGGGCAGGACACGAGCTCCCAAACCTTCACAGGGAAGAAACAGAAGCGGTGGAGACTGTCCCCACCTATGAGAGGCTAATGGAGTGCTCCAGGAACTCTATCCTATTTCCAACACTAAAAAAGTTTTGCCATTTGTCATATTGATTTAAAGTAGGCGATTTAGAGGATCAATGACAGGTTAAAATGTAGTTTATATTCGGAAGAATGGCGTCAAAGGGAAAATTAAATGAGACGGAACTTTTGGAAGTTGACATATGTGACGACAGCGGCTTGTGTTTTGAAGAAAGTGGGTTTGTAAACTCTCCGTGCGCGTCTTGGGATGTCTTTGCAGATTTTCAGCATTGGACAGGTCCCACCAAATTTCCCAGTGACACAGCAGCGATACAAGAGCAGCAGCAAGCCCTACCGGGACCAGCGTCAGGCAATGCCCGCCCTGCGACCAGCGGCAGTGACTGTGAGGGACCCGAGATAAGCGGCGCTTCGCGGGCGTCCATAGTGGACTGCCTGCTGGTGGAGTTGTATGACACGTACAGTGGAGGCAGTAGGAGACAGGACAGCTGGGACAGCTCCACGGAGGCATCCGGGTCCGAGGCGTTCATGTGCCGCAGCAACCCCGCGTCCAACCTCCTTCAGGAGCTCCAGGAGAAACATACCAGGAGACACCAGAGGAACTACTTGGCCCAAAAAGGTGAGGGAGTCGTGCACTGATGGCATGAGTCATGACTAGTCCACATATTATTATTAATATGTTGGCTAGTCATATTATATATCTGATTATTATATAACTGGCTCAATATACTTCAAATTTAATTTGTGGTTGGCTACTCAGTTTCCTGGGGGCCTTCAGTGACATGCTTTATAGTGCAGTTACTGTTGGTGTGTCTGTGCCTTTGAGTCCCACTGCAAACACTGCAGACTGTGGTGTGTTTGTCCTCATGCGAGGCTTGGTTAGGTTAAACAAAGCATAGTGACAGACAGATCAGGGCCAGTGGCATAGTTTCACAAGTTCCTGGTGTGTAAAATGATAAACAAAGAAGACAAGTATTAAGCCCATTTGTTTTCTCAAGTCAAGTCTCAAGTCATACCATGCAACTACACACAATTTAAATATAGAAAATACATACGGGGGAAAAAGCTTCTAGGTGGCAAGGCTCCGGGGGGTGGACGGGATCCGTTCGATTTACCGGTCAATCTACATTCCTACCCTCACCTATGGTCATGAGCTTTGGGTAATGACTGAAAAGACAAGATCGCGGATAGAAGCAGCCGAAATGGGTTTCCTCCGCAGGGTGGCTGGGCTCTCCCTTAGATATAAGGTGAGGAGCTCGGTCATACAGGAGGAGTTCGGAGTAGAGCCACTGCTCGAGAAGAGCCAGCTGAGGTGGCTCAAGCGTCTGTTCAGGATACCTCCTGGATGCCTCCCTAGGGAGGTGTTCTGCACATGTCCCACTGGGAGGAAGCCCCGAGGAAGACCCAGTACACCCTGGAGGGACTATGTCTCTCAGCTGGCCTGGGGTCCTAGGGTCCCAGCCGAGGAGCTGGAGGGGACATGTCTGGGGTGAGGGAAGTCTGGGAGTCCCTGCTTAGACTGCTGCCCCCATGACCCGGCCCCAGATAAGCGGAAGAAGATGGATGGATGGCATACTGGGAAAAATATTTTATGGGTTAAAATTGTGCTTAACTACTGGATGACCATATTAAAACCTCCTAAACACCCCTTAAATCTAAAAATATAACATGACAAGTAATTATTACAAAAGCGTATGTTTTTAATGTTTTAATTATTTTTCCAATATAAATATTGTATAATACTGTATTAACACACTATATTTAGTGCATGGATACCAATGGGTTTTTTTTTGGGGGGGGGGGGTTTAGGACCACACTCTGAAAAGTGCCCTTCACGCTGAAACATTTATGTGTTTTAAAGTGAGAGATCCTTTTAGCTCCACTGGGTCCACATGCTCCTTCTGTAGTTATGACATCCATGTGTTAGTGTTGTTTGACAATGTAATCCAATCAAATCTTACCAACAAAACATAATGTTCATTCTTACTTGCAGACCTGGAAGAATTGCGGTCTATGATTCAGGAGGTGAAGTACCGCACCAGTCTGCAGTCGGCCAAACTGATCAGGCAGTTGAAGAGGCGGGACCGACTTTGCCACAAACTGCAGAAAAACTATGACATCATCACAGCATGTCTTCAGGCTGTGTCTCAGAAGCGACGTAAGAAAATACTTACACTCATGAGTTCATGTAAAGAATCTTAAAATTATTTGATGTTTTGTGTTTGCACAATGGAATATACAGTCTCTAAAATAGTACTGAAGTTCTTAATCTTTCCCAGATATTGATGACAACCTAAGTATTTCACGCATACAAAGTAATCAAATCAAAAGTCCAAGAAGGAGCAGACAAAACAGTTTTTTAAAGAATACATACTATGCTTTTTTTTTTTTTTTAGGTATTTTGTATTAAAACGATGTATACATTTGGCTCATTGTAAACCTCAGTATTGATCTAAAATGGCTTAAAATTATAAAGTGGTTCCTTGACTTCACCCTGCAGAACTGAGAGGCCCCATTTCTTCAGAGTGGTATTTTACCATAACAAGCAGCAGAATTTAATGTACATGTTTTTATTGTTGAAAAGTAGCTTTGTGACATTTCTGAACCTACATGCATAACCAAGAATCTGAATGTTCTGAATAATCACAAGAGAGAGTAAGCAAGTAGAGAGAGACGTGTGCAGAGAATAGGTCAAAACAGAAATTTCCTGACCACCCAATCCTTGAATGCAACATAATGCATAAACGTGCATAAATCAGTCGGGAAAAAATGACTTGAATAATAATGATGAGGGAACACAATTATAACACCCTTAAAGGCTCAACAAAGTTGATTTTTCATATCTCCTTTAAAAGAAAACAATAAGTAACGTACTGAACCGCCATGGCCATTATGTACACTGATCACATAGTACATACACAATTGTTTTTCAAAAAAATTCATAACAGTTGCCTGATAAACTATATCTTTTGTTTTGATGACAATGCCAAATACTGAAAGACTCTATCTGGTCAAATAAGACAAAAATGTATCTATGTTTGTAGATCAAATGGCACTGTACATTACTAAAATGGCACCATCCCAAAGTGGGGTCATGGTGTGAGGATGTTCACAAACACACAATGAATTCTAATGTTTGTTTCAGAGAATGAAAAATCCATCTACTAAAATGACCCAAGCAAACACCAGACCTGATTCAATGAACTTTTTTATTTGGAAGAATAGGCCAAAAAAAAGTGATGATTAACCCTCAGTTAACGAGGGTCCTGCAGGGTTACAAAACCTCTATTACATGATTTTCAGGAAACAAGATAATTTATTGACTATTGTCGAGGTTTTGGGTTGCCGTGTTTTTTGATTTATTGCATGTTGTCCTGTGTGTGTTTTCTGGTTGCTCCAGTTTGTTTCCTGTACCACATGTGTAACATGTACAATATAGGCTCCCCCTCTGGGGCCAGGACTCCCAAATCTGAGGATGACTTTCCTGGTTAAATAAATGTCAATGAAATGTCATGTGTAGGCTACAGTATACATTTATATGAGCTCTTTGTTTTAGTAATGGGATGCACGCACCAATGCAACATAGATTGAAACTGTATGTTGTATTTTGTTTGGTTTTAATTTTATTGTCTGTTTTTGTAAAGATTTAAAAGTTGTTTTTATTGTATTCTAGTGTTTGGTCCTACCTCATTTCAAAACATTGAGTAGGCTGCCTTTACTAATGTACAGCCCTAAAAGTATCTGCGTTCTAGGTTAAGTCAGAGAGACCCATCCTCTCTGAAGCATTACCTCATTTTTGTCCAACCTTCCCCTGCGTCCCTCGCGCTGGCCCCGCCTCCAGTGACGCCAGGACGGGGATGTGTGCAGCATCAGCACCATCCTTCACAGACAGCCTTCACAGATTTTTTGGCATCTGTTTTTGGCTGTTGCTATTATTTGCTGTCAACTATGAAGACAAGAAGATGAACCTGTCTGATTTAGTATAGTAAGAGGAAGCGCTGCCGTTTTTTGTGTCCATGACACAATAACCGGAAAGAATCAAATACCGTGGCCCGGTCGATCGATTGTGCTGTGTGGGAGAAAGAAGGAAACATGAGCACACGGACACCGTCTTCCTGATTTCAGGCCAAACACGGCTGCACTGAGGACGCGAGAAGGATGAGGTGATCGTACGAGCTCAACTAAACTAGATTCCCGATGAGGCAGGAGCGTTTGTCTACAGCCGGCAGGAGGCCGAGGGTGGGCGTCAAGAGCCGGCAGCACAGTCCGGGAGGAGTCGGTAATATCATTAGCAGCGTTCTCAAGAAACGCAACGGGATATCCCGGAGTGCACCACGGCTGCTCTGCACCTTGGAGCCAGGTGATGCTGCATTATTCGGCCGCATAATGTGTCATAACCCAGGCCTGTAGCTCAGCATCATTTGCTGGGTTGTTAATCGTTACGTGACTTATTAAGCTTTGTTTAACCAACGTTGATTAGTTTGGATGAATGGAACCATAATGTCACTTAGTCTGTAATGCTTAACATCTCATTTTTCCAAAACTTCATGATGACATAAGTTACTGGCTTTCTGTAGTAAGAGCATGTTTTCACTGGCCCTGTGTGTATGGGCACAGATCTACACTGACCTGCGGGACAGTGGGAGGGTTTTCCGTGGGCACAGATCTACACTGACCTGCGGGACAGTGGGAGGGTTTTCCGTGGGCACAGATCTACACTGACCTGCGGGGCAGTGGGAGGGTTTTCCGTGGGCACAGATCTACACTGACCTGCGGGACAGTGGGAGGGTTTTCCGTGGGTACAGATCTACACTGACCTGCGGGGCAGTGGGAGGGTTTTTCGCGCTAATCCTTTGGTGCAGGTGAAAAGCGCTGAACGCGGAAGAATGGCGCACGACAGTACGACTGAAGAGGACCGCACAGGTTTTGTATTAGTTTTAGTTTGACTTGTTTGGTTATAGTCTGGGGCTGATTCATCCGTGTGATCGACTGTAATCTACTTTATAAAGTGCGGACTCCGTGAGACCGCGTAAAGCGCTGCGAGGCTAGTTGTAGCCTTGAGCTAAAGCCGTCTTGACTTCAGATTATTATTTCTTTTAATTTCCGTTTGGTTGGATTTACAGTGTTGAGCTCTTGCTCAAAAGCACGCAAAACCTAAGGCCTGTTTTGTGTGCCAAAGCCGGAGCGATTTACAGTTTCCATGATTAAGATTAGATTCAGCACCACGAAAAAAAGGACAGCGACTCTAACATTGAGTCCCAGCTGATCAGGAGACTCTGTCCAAATACTCACCTAATGCTAAGAAAACCCAGGCTGTGGTGTGTGCCCTCATGTTTTATTACGGGTATAATTTACATTAACTACATTTGGCTCCATCATTTAGTTTATGTTGTCGTGACAAAAACAAATTACGTTTGTATTGTCTGTATATAATTGCCGGTAGACTATTGTTTGTGTTTAGTTTTTATAGTTTTTTATTTATATTTTGAAAATGAACATAATAATAATTTGGTTTGTAATCATTTAATGTGAACTGAGACAGGAGTCTGTTTTGACCATAAATCTCTGTATGTCCAATTTCAGGTGTTGACACGAGACTGAAGTTCACCATTGAACCATCTATTGGGAAGAATGGGTTTCAGCAGGTGAATGAAATTCACTAGTCTTAATGAAACAAAACTATATGCTTTCCATGCAGATTTTATATTATTCTGAAATGTTTTTTGCCCCTCAGTGGTACGATGCCCTTAAATCAGTGGCAAGGCTCCCCACTGGAATACCAAAAGAGTGGAGGAAAAGGGTAAGACATTTGTCTCTCAACTTGAATAACAGTCAGGTCAGAATGTTATTAAAATGATTAATGAAATCATAATTACTGTTCTTATGTTTGCAGGTTTGGCTCACATTAGCTGACCAGTACCTCCACTCCATATCCATTGACTGGGAGAAGACTCTTCGCTTTGCTTTCAATGAGCGCAGTAACCCAGATGATGACTCACTTGGCATTCAGATCGTCAAGGTAACTTCGAGGAGCATGAACCAAGCAGCCCACACACACACACACACACACACGCACCACCAAGTCTAATACGTTTTTTTTAATCCTTTTGATTTTAGTACTGGAATGTGTTTGTTTTTTCTCATACATGATTTTAATGCCTAAAAAAAATGCTTATAATGGTCTTTTTTATTGAAGTACATGAAATATGTTGTTTCCTCCCTGGGCAGGATCTTCACAGGACTGGGTGCAGTTCTTACTGTGGACAAGAGGGTGAGCAGGACAGGGTGGTGCTGAAGAGGGTCCTGTTGGCATATGCTCGCTGGAATAAAAAAGTGGGCTACTGCCAGGGCTTTAATGTACTGGCAGCTCTCATCCTAGAAGTAACAGAAGGCAGTGAAAGTGATGCTCTTAAGGTACAGTTGTGGTGATATGAATCCTCTGACTACAATATTATATAAATAAACTAAACTTTTTTTTTTCTTTTGTTATTATCAAATGTATAATATATCTATTGTGTCTTTTAAGGTGATGATCTACCTAATTGATAAAGTTTTGCCAGAAAGTTATTTTGCCAACAATCTGCAGGCACTATCAGGTAATAAATGTGCATAACAATATGATATGTTAGCCTTCTGTGTCCTCATCAATCTTATTTCTTCAGTGGACATGGCAGTGTTCAGAGATTTATTGCGCTTGAAGTTGCCAAGACTATCCCAGCACCTCCACCACCTACAGAAAACTGCCAACAAAGAAGCTGGAGGTATAGATTTTCATATTCATATTCATATTTCATTCAACTAAGATTTTTAATCAACAATTATGTAATTACTTTTCTAGGCAGCTATGAACCCCCACTTACCAATGTTTTCACTATGCAATGGTTCTTGACCATGTTTGCGACCTGTTTGCCAGCACCCACTGTGCTAAAGATTTGGGATTCAGTTTTCTTTGAAGGCTCAGAGGTGCTGTTTCGAGTTGCACTTGCTATCTGGGAACGACTAGGAGAGTGAGTGAACCACAAAACGTAATTTCATTTGTACCTAATTATGTACTGATGATGTTGTTATGTGTACAGGAGGATAGAGTATTGTCAGACTGCAGATGACTTTTACAGCACAATGGGTTGTCTGACTCAAGAGATGTTAGAACATAACCTTATTGACCCAGCAGATCTAATGCATGTAAGGAGAATAAACTTATAAGACATTGTATTAACATAAGTAAAAATATTCAATGCATTTATGATTTCATACATTTTCAGGAAGTTTACTCCATGGCAGTGTTTCCCTTTCCACAACTGGCTGAGTTAAGAGAGAAATACACCTACAATATTACACCGTTCCCTACCTCAGTTAAATCAAATGGAAGGTTAGTCCAAAGGCTAACAAAAGAGTCTCCTTGTGAATAGTTTATATTTTTTCATCATTATTATAATTTAACATCTAATATGTCTCTTGCTGGTTAGTGTTGGTCTAGGCAACTGGGAAAGTGATGATGATGCAGACATGGATGATGAAGATAGTATGGTGACAGCGCTTGGTTGTTTGGGGCCACTGGGTGGGCTGCTGGCTCCGGAGCTGCAGAGATACCAGAAACATCTCAAGGGTTAGTGTGTTGACAAAATGCATTCGATTTGATTTGCTTCAGCCAGAAAAAGCAGCCAAGTGGGCCAAACTACTACTTCCATTCTTGATGCCTGGTTTAATCTTTGTACCCCGGACAAATTTGAACTAAAATCCTCTGTAAGTTCTGCAATCATACAGGAGATGCTGTATCAGACTCACTAATCTAGTGTATAGTTTAGTACTGCTTTTTAAAATTTCCTTTGGGTGTAATTTTATCATACATATTAGTCCAGTAGTAATATGGCACATGGACTATTACCGTTGTATTGCTGTTTTGGGAGAGTTTAAAGTTGATGCTTGTTGTGTAAAGATATTAAACATATTTTCTCATATCTTCTCTCCCCCAGACCAAAGAGCTGAGCATGGTAATATTGCAGAATTGAGTCCAGGAGCAGTTGGGGGGACTGGACACAGCCGGTCTGAGCATCAAGCAGCTATCAACAGCATGATGATGGAAAGGATGAGTACTGACATCTATGCCCTCAAAAAGCAATACGCCCGAATTAAGAAGAGGCAGCAGCAACAGTCTATGCAACTCTGCATCCGAACAGGTCTGTCAACTGCTATTTTATACTTATTATTCATTTGAAACATTTCTGACTAGAAGTGATGGTTGAGATCCATTTCATTAAGTTATGACATTTCACAATAATGCTTGACTGTTAGGACGTGTACCTGAAATGGCCACAAGTCCAGGGATTCTTCAGGATCATCAACGCAAGAAAGAGAGCGATGAAACTGATGGTACAGGGTTTAAAATCACGATTGAGTGAATCTGGTGTTGCCTTTTCTTGGTGAATAAAAGGGAGCATAAAAATATTGCACAGAAAATCAATTTTCTATAAAAGTGGTGTTCATTTGATCTATCTTAATCTGTGCTTCGGTTTTATTCACACAGGAAATCTGCATATGAAATTCTGGCTAAAACTGAACGATGAATATGTAACAATCTTGTGTGATTTATTCTGCATGCTTGGGGTTCACTCTTGTTTGTGTTTTGCCTAACTGCCTGTTGACTACTCTTTTCTAACAACTTAATGCAGTGTTTAGTGTCAGTATGTACAATCACTACTAATGTCTGTTTTTCTCTTAATTGGTTTGATTGTGTTAATTACTTTTTTGTGTTACTTCTCTCTAACTCAAGACTCCAACCTATTAGGTGTTTAACCAAACCTTACATACTGATTTGTTCATATCTTTCAGATAAGTGTCCTGCTACCCGCGTTACAACCTCTCAACTCAACAATTCGACTGTCATCAACCACCTTCTGTTGGGTCGCAAACCAAAAGCCTTAAGGCCCTCCTCCACACTGCCCGGGCCCCGAGCTGGTACCTCCTATTCCCAGGGATCTCCGTCCAGGCAGCGCTGCAGCTCATTCGCTTCCACTGGATCTACCAGGAGCTCCCCCTGGCGTGACCACGTTCGTATGCACCGAAAGAATATAGCCAGGGCCCGCGCTCAACTGGGTTTTGAAGACTCTGAAGAAAAGGAGGATGAGGAAGAAGAGGAAGTAGATGGTAGAGGAATTACAAAGGAAAATGAGTTGGAGGAGAGAGTTGTTAACGAGACTGAAAGAGATGGGTCAGATTGTCTTTCTCCAAACCCGTCAGTCACAGGATCTTCATATGGGGATTCTGTGAAAGTTGAGGATGAGGTAGATGTAGCAGAAGTAGAGGACATTGTGGTGCAGCTACATACTTTAGACCTCAAAGATGAATCTGCAAATAAAAGCGATCCACACCCTGAAACACAAGAGGAGAACTTAAGCCAAGGAATCAACACGGATTCTGACAGGACCTATCCATCTTCACCTCCTGTCTCTCCTCCCAGAAGCCCATCCCAAGCTTCTACTCCAATAGACCCCCCTTCATGCTCCTCCCCTGTGCCTCTCACTACTCCTGTCACTGCCTTAACCTCCTCCCTCAAATCCTCATCTTCAATCAGTTGTCTGTCTTCTGTGGCCACCCCTGCATCCACCAGCTTCTACCGGACCCCTTGCCCCTCTACACCTGCTTCACTTTCTGCGTCTTCATCATCCAAGTCGGACATGTCCTCTTCTCCCTCCACTCCCTCATTTGCTACGGTTTCCACTCCTAAGCAGCCAGCCTTCTCGCCTTTTCCCTGTGTAAAGCAGCCAAGGAAATCTGCAGCTGCCAGAAACCTTGGTCTCTATGGGCCCACTGCCAAAACACCAACTGTACACTTCCCCCAAATGAGCCGAAATTTCAGTCGATGTGGCACTGCTGCGGCCACCGGGAGGCGCTAAAATGCTGTATTATCATTCCCTGTAAACATGAGTACATCTTTTTTCACCATGTTGCCTGCTGCAGATACAGTATAAACACATTTTCTATTTATCTGGGCAACATTATTCTTGACTTAAATTTAAATGATGCATACAAAAGCTGTATTTCTTTCCTCTTACTTGGTGCTGTTTAAGGCATAGTGCTTCAGCCATAAATACAGTAGTTTTACTGTCCCTTTGCATATGCTCTGTAACACATAGTATGTCAGATTACAGCTTGGACCTGCATTATTATATCAATCTATTCACGCAAGCAGTGGTTATAATCAAGCACTTAAACAGACATGTCTATTTGAATAGAATATTTATGAAATATCTTAATTCTGTAGTCAAAATGAAGTTAATGCATTACTGACTACTGTGTACAGTGAAATGAATGTTCAAGGGTGGAATTGAAATAACACTTACTGCATACAGCCTCAATACACCATGATCTGATTTTGTTTTTGTGCATATTAGATAAAGATTTATTTATTAAGATCAAGATATTTGCTTCTGCACTGGTTTCATAACTTTTGTTTCATTTTCTTTTTTTGTTTGGCTTATGGTCAAAATGAAATTCTTGCGTATAATTTTCTTTGAGGCTAAATTGAGACTGAATCAATCATAATAAAAAATAAATGGGTATTACTGGAAAACCTAACCTGTGTTCTCTGAATTGTGTTGTCCGTTACTTTTGAATCATTGAAAATCAGTAGTAGAAAAAAATATTTATTAGACACAATTCACAATACCAATAAAAAACTAACCATTAAGCCGTTCTCAGTAACAACAAAACATTCAAGTATAATGCATTTGTGCATCTGCATTATTTACAGTAAAATATTTTAATGCATTTTTGCACCAAAAGATGAGGTATGTAAATTTATGATAAAATCTAAGGATGGAAAAACAAGGATTACAGCCACATGATAAATATTTGATGTTGTCTTGAGGCACATTTGTTACAAAAAATTAAAATACAAACAAAAAGCTGACAAAAAGAAAAAAACTATCATTATCATCACCTAAACAATGTGTATTATAAATGTAACAAATGATAGGGTATAGTCACATATTTTCTTTGGGGAGTTACCTTGCGGCAGAGTCAAATTAAAACCATATTCACTTACTCACCTAAACATGTACAGTGAATCACATGTTCAAACACGTTTCTCTGTGTTGTATCTATAAAAGTGTTGTACCAAAGTCCAGTATTTCTCTCAGTTACAGTTTGACAGAGTTTGTTTAAAATCGAAGATCACAACTGAAGCTAAAGAGGTTTCACTCCACATCAGCTAACGTCCATTGATGTGTGCCATAGTTGGATTGACAAAAGAAAAGTTCTGGAACATTGTCTGGTCCACACTGTTGATGAGCGTCCGATCAGCACAGGACAACCTCGGCTTCTCGTTGATAAACTCTTTGTCAAAGTTACTACAGTCACTAGGCGATGACTGTGGGAAAGGAGGAAAGAATATTTAAATCATATAATGTTTTATCATTTCAAGGGATATTATTTGAAAAGGCAATGGCACTCAGTTAAAGCATTAAAACCTACTATGGTTGGCTTGAAAGGAGGAGGGACTTGTCGTTGTTCCATTGCCTTCCAGTTGATGGCACTGAAGAAGCTGTGCCGCCTAATATCTTCTTTGACTCCAAGGCGCTCCTCTGGCTCCCGCACAAACAGCTGCCACCACAAATATTCATGAGTCACAAATTAATAAGAGTACTCTGTAAAAGTTTTAATTGTAAAATGAAATTTATTTAATTATTATTTCATGTATTGAATATAGGTTTTAGGTTGAGCCCACTCACAGTAAGAATGTATGTTATTTCAAGGTATTTTTGAGCAATAAAAGCACCTGCAATTTATTAAATGCAGGAAAAATAAGCTTAATGCTCATATAGCAGAACATTCCAGGCAAAGCAATAACATCTTCACTGAGAAGGAGCTGACCATTTAGCAAAAAGTTACATAGAGCACTTTTAATAGGCTAATAATTTGAATTTGTGTCCAGATTACTCATTTAACTCACATTCATATTAAGGATTCAGTGCCATTTTCATATGGGCATCTGGTATACTAATCATTAAAAAGATGAACACATTGGCACCTTGAATCTTTGTTATTGTTTTTGCAGTATATTTTTTTGTTTACATTGCTCAGTCTCTGACCTTGACTAGAATGTCCTTGGAGTCCTTTGTGAGCCAGCGTGGATACACCGGGTTGTCTGTTCTTATGGACTGAAACAGCTCCTCTTCATCACGCCCATGAAATGGAGACTGACCAATTAGCATCTCGTACAGGAGCACCCCAAACGACCACCAGTCCACTGAGATGTTGTACTTCTGACCCAGCAAGATCTGACATACAGACATACAGTTGGAAAAATTAAGACACCTGTTTGTATTACAAACACATTGAAAAATAATACTAAAAATCACACTAAAATCCAAGTAAAAAATACATAAATAATTTAGAAAACATGTAAAATACCAATTATGGATAATCATTTTTGATGTGGTAACTTTTTAGCTGGAGTGTCTGCAGTATCTTGCATGAAGGGAGATGTTATTGTTTCCCTGGAATGTTCCATTGTATGGCATTAAACATATCTCTTACTTTGAGTGGCGTCATCCCACCACAGATCTGACATGTTACTTAGCCTGGAGCCATGCTTGTCTCCATGGAGATAGATATGTTTAATGCAGAGTAACATTCCAGGTAAAGCAATAAGGTCTTCATGAAACGAGCAGGTGGTGGACTCTTCACCAGAAAAGCTGCATAGTGCTCCTTTAAATAAGAAGAAAACCTTTGGAACCTAATTTACTCCAAATAAGGGCTGTAAATGTAATGCATGGTGTCTTGTGTATTATGCAGTAGTTACAGTCACCTCTGGAGCAATGTAGTCTGGAGTACCACAAAACGTAGCCGTCCTTGAATCCTCGAGCATGTTTTCCTTACACATGCCAAAGTCTGCTATCTTTATATGTCCTTCAGAGTCTAGCAGCACATTATCCAACTTCAGATCCCTATAAATGGAGGAGCACAGATAAGTTAAAATTAGACACAGCCATTGTCTACCAGCTCTGTATCAATTACAGTTTCACAGAGATTGTACCTGTAAATAATGCCTTTAGAGTGGAGAAACTGGAGCCCACAGATAATCTCAGCTCCATAAAATCTGCAAAAATACACAAAGTAAAGACTGCATTAAGGATTCACGTAGCAACTAAAATTTTAAATATGATTTAGACAAACTGAGTTGAATAAATACATACGTAGATCTGTACAAATCAAATTTGTGGCAGCTTTGGATGTGGAACATAAGATCTCCTCCATTTAGATATTCCATGACAAAGAATAAATTCTCCTATTAACACAAATTGACATATTAAACATGAAACTTGAAGTGGAAAGATACTGTTGCTGTATTTTGGCAGTATGTATGCTGTATTTTGGCACAAAGTTCAAGACTTCTTTGTCAGCATAAATAAACAACAGGAGAATAGTTTTCACACAATAGCTTCAGAAAGTGTCTGTTGATGTCTTAAGGCCATAAGATTTATATGGTAAGCTTGTGGCACCAATCCCAAACAAATAATGATAAGATTCAACAATGTGTGGATTAAAAATGTGTTTGAAATCAGTTATATACATAGTTATATAGGATATCTGAGACCATCAAAATCTAGGACACACACACACAGCCCATGTGTGTCTCATAGCTAACATCATTTACATGGTGCATAACTTAGTAACCTTACCTTAGTCTGAAAGGTGCAGTAGAGGTGTGTGAGGAATGGATTTTCCCAGGCTAAAGATAGGACCCTCCTCTCCACCATGGTGCACTCTACATCATCATCCATTAGCACTACGTCTTTTTTAAGAGCCTTCACCGCGAAGAACTGCCCACTCCTCTTCAGCTCTGCTAAAAACACCTGCAGGCAACAACAACACAACACATACTCTGTACTGCTGCGTGTCCACAAAACCTGTTGCTTTTTATTAGAGGACACTAGGACATGTCTGAGTGTACCAATTGTACCTATAGTATTTTACTTGGATTAGTACTGCAGAAATATAATAAGCAAACAAAATTACCTTGCCGAAGCTCCCCTTTCCGAGCATCTTATGCAGGACAAAGTCATCAATGTTGAATTTGGTCAAATGATTTTTCCTGGGAACAGCGTAGAGGGGCTCTTCGTGTTCCTCTTTGTGTTCCTCTTTTATGGGTGATGCGCCTGTGGGACCCTCCCAAGAAATACCCTGCTGCTCTGCTGGAAGTAAATTTCAGGCAAATTTTCACAGATTTCCTAAAAAGTATTTCAAATTTAAAGAGATATTTTCTCACCTCTATTAGGTATAGCAACTGCTGGTAATCCCATAATAATCCCTGATGGAGCTCGGACCACTCCGGGCTGGCCGATAATGACAGGACCCTCTCGACCGATGATTTCAGACTCTCTGGATGTCTTAGCTTGCTAGAAGATCACAAAAACATGTAACGTATCCTGAGGCAGATACAGTCAAATGAGATTAAAATGAAATGTTACCTGCTGTTTAGTTTCAATCATGGCCAGTGCTTCAGCCATTAGTTTCTGGTTGACCCCACAGAGGTTGGCTACTTTCTTCTGACATTTATGATGGACATTCATACTGCATTCTACAAAGAAAACCAAATTACACAAATACACTTTACACTTTACAATTTACACTGTCTCATTAAGGGGTGATAATAAAAGGCTGTAAATGATATTTTGAGATGCAATTCAATACAATACTAGTCAATACTATGCAAAATGTTGAAATTGAAGTGTTACCCTCTCTAAAATTCCTCACTGTTTTAAAGTTTGACATGTTGTTTTTAAAATGTAGTGTATTGCAAAGCTCCCTCTCACCCTCACATTTGAGCCCCTGCCTGGCCAGCCCCCACAGCAGCGTGCCACAGTGCTCACAGAAGGTGGGGCTCTTGTAGTTGTACACTTTGAACCTGTGCGGCATGTCGATTTTAAAGCGCTCCTTATGAATCTGTTAAAACATGGACACATTAGTGCAGTGTAAATCCCATAATATGACCTCATAACACTTTAGATTGACACGTTTTGAACTGAATAAACCATGTCATGGGATGGCGTGGATTACATCACTTTAGTACTTTATCACTATCATTAACAGCTGTTGAGGTTATAAATAACTCTCTGACATGGATGTCCATAAACATCCATATGACTCAATTGCGTTCAAAAATTGTATTTACAGAATCTTACTGTGTATAGTTTTACAGTAGTTAAAATGTATGTATAGATTAATATAGTTTGTACATAAAATGATTACAATACATCGTTGAACAGGAAGTAACATGACACCAGGAACACAAAAATGGTCATCTTACATTCTTCTCTTGCTGCTTGCTGCTTGCTCTTGATGCTGCTTATAATTTAGGAAATTTCATAAATGTTCTGAACTATTTGTGAATGTCAAACTTACCATAGTTTCTTTACTATTAATTGCTGAACCAGTGCACTTGGCAATAACTTTGTCAATGCATTTTTTGTGGATTGCTGCATTACACTCTAAAAGACACAAATAATTTTAGTTGGAAAGTGAAGATATTTTAGGCATAATTTAAGCCGCCCACACAAATTTCCACATTTCACACTTACGCCTGCACTGATAGCCCTGCTTGTTGAGACCCCTGCAAAGGAAAAAAAAATGTAGTAAATTTACATTAGTAATTTTGTGGTTTGTAAAGCTAGATTTCTCACCAGACGAACTCTTTGCAGACGGAGCAGAAGGTGGGCTGGGGGAAAAAGGTGGCACTGAACTCGTGGCACTTCACCAGGTGTATTTTGGCCTGTTTGATGGCCCCTCGTCTCTGGTGGAGAGCAAAGAGACCTTCCCGCTCCCGCTCAGCATCAGAGTCTCCCTCAGCAGCACCAGCTGTGTCTGGAACAGGTCAAAGGTCATCTGTTATCAGTGGACCATTCAGACAAAGCCAAACAAAACACTGTAACCAAAAAGGTGAGATTTCCATCAAGTTTGCTTTCCATGAGCAGAACAAAAACATTTCCATTCAGGTCTGAAGTGTGATTACAGATCTCACACCTTCATTTTTTATTTGAGCACACTCCGGATATATTGACCACAATGTTTTTTTAAAGTGAGGTTTATCTTCAAAGATAACTGAAAGCAGAAATGCAGAAAAAAACATCAAGAGTGAGTGCTTAGAAGAAACAAAACATACAGGTGCCCAGTTAAATCAATATCAAATCATACGATGTCAAACAGACTAAAGTTTTACACCTTCAACAGGGAAAAAACTTAACATATGTGTTACAATGTTACAGAAACTGAACAACTTACCACTTTTTTCCAAAAAGTATCTGGCCTCCATCCGCACCCGTCCCTGTGGTTTCAGTTCCAGCTGAGAGAAGACACATTTGAGAGTAAGAGATTCACACAGTGAATCATAGGATTTAAATCATATACTGTCACATTCTGGGGAAATCTGGCCAAAGTAATACTCAAACACATGCAAAGAAACAAGTCAGGGAGTAAAATGCCATCTATAAAAAGTAACACTAATGGCCGCTCCGATTTATGACCCAAAGAGGATTAGTAACTTATATACTTGGTCTTTTGACCCAAAAACACCATCTGGGGTATGCTAACAGTATCCATTAGCAGCTAGCACACACAGGCCAATCCAGAGACAGTTCACTAACCCACATCTCCAGTTTGCCATTCTCCTTCTTGCAGCGCGTCGCCAGAGTGTCCAGAGGCACGGTGGCCTCAGACTTGAGCTCCGCTGTTCGGTCTTTCACCATGACGTGCATGATCCTCCCGCGATGGACGTGAGCATCAAATGTGGTGTTCCAAGGAGGATACATTGTGGGCTTCTTCTGTTTGTAGACCTGGCCTTTTTCTGACAAAAAGGAAATTATATTCATAATTAGATCAAGGACGCAAAAAAACACATGTGACAGCTGTTTAAAAATGTCTTCAAAAGAATAAATTATTTATAAATAAACCACAAGTTCTTACCTCAGAATCACAATATGTAATACAATATATCTTTAAGGATTAAACTCTTATGCACGAAATAATAGCATCTGGACAATGGAATTGATTTTCCTTTAGCCTTGAAGCCAGTGAAAATAATCCTGCTGAAGATTAGATGCTCTTTTCATATGATTTTGTCTTGTTGAAATACAGGAAGTATAGTATTATAGAGATTGAGGGACCTCATGACACGGGTCACTTATAATATTTTCATTTAACATCTGTCCATATTTCTAGGACATTATATTACCACATTAAAACTTGCTCATAAATGACAGCTGCTCTTTTCTCCCTAATACCAACTTACATAACGCCCACATGTTTCACTGTTTCAACAATAAAGCCACTAAGCCTTTGACTTCCTCCATCAGACCCTACCAGCTGCTGTCTACTCTGTGCTGATAAAAACTGATGTGCACATATCAGACCAGAAGATACAGTATGTGTGCCTATTACCTAATACTGATGACCACTGAAAAACATTCCCTAGTGAAGAGAAATACTCTCTTCTAGAGCTTAAGCTTTGGAGATGCCCTGATCAAGCTATCAAGTCAACACATATGCACAAATGACATCCTTTATCATGTTTTAAAAGTCACTGTCTACAAACCATGCCTTAAAATGGGAAAAGACAAATGATAAAAAGGGACAGCAATGTTGCATGTATTATTTTCTTGTCTTTCTAGTGAATTATGCCATGATATATATTCTATTTTAATTTTCCATAATCTAGAAAAAATAGGTAGGCTACTGTATTTTACATCATCAAGCATTGTCATCATTACTGATTTAGACTCTGACATCAGTAATTCCTTTTAGGAAAATGAAGTAAAATGACATTATGTAGCCCCCTGAGTGTGTAGGATGGACTCACACTAAATAGTCATGTGGTTTTACAAAAGAGGAAAAGAAACACCAGAAACGTCCTCTTTCCTGCCCTCTGTTTATAGCCCCATATCACATACTCAAAGTCTCCAGTGGTTAAACAAAGACGGATGCTCTGCAAAAATAACTGTGTGAGTGACATATCAGTCTCATAAATTTGTAAATGAATAGATGATATGAAAATCAACTGAATGAGGTTTCAATTATAACTGTTCTGGCATAAAGCATTTAAAATTAAAATTAAGATGCTGCTTCATTGCATAACAATGGAATTATCAACTCAAATAATTTTACATTCACTAATAAAAACTTCCCCAAAGTTGTAATTTACTAATGATTAAGAGTAAATTACAATGTGGGTTTCTGGAGTTGTAATAAAAGCTTCTAAAATACACTGAATTTTGATCCGTGTCACTGTTATTCAGCTAAATTTGTCTGTCATGTCCCAAACAAGAAGATGCCATCACTTTCAGTCAGAGCTTCTAATAGCTGGTTAGCTCAACACTTAAACACAAAAAACATCATTCAGTGTTCTCTTGTTTTACTACATTAAAGTACAACATGGAAGAAAAGTATCTTAATCTTAAAACCACAATTTCAAAAAAGAACAAAACATTTATAACCATTTTCAACATTTAGGATACACAATACAACGCAAGTGTTTTGTATTTGTTTGTTTTTTTCTAAAATGTGTAAAAAAAAAAAAAAAAAAAAAAAAAGAAAAGTCATCTTACCTGTGTCCATGGGCTCCTTCATATAAACGGCACAATACGGGTTGAGCACCTCCTCATGATAGGCCAGACCAGGGTCAATCTCAAAGTTCGAAAATCCAATCCGCAGAAAAGGTGACATATCTCCACCGCTTCTTAACACTGTGCTACTGCTGAACTAAGATGACCTCTCCAAAAACACTGAAATCTCAGAGGTAAAGCTCGTGTCGACCAACAAGCAGTGACTTTTGTATTTCTAGAAGAAGAAAGCCGCAGATGGGTGTGTCCTGAAGCGGATTCTTCAAATAACCTGCAATAACAAATAGAGACTCAGTGGAAAAACCTAAATGAGTAACAGTCAAATTCAAAGTATCAGCTAAGCATGACAGCATCATCATCAGAAGTGGCATGTCCAAACTCATTGCCAAAGAAGTACAAATGTTTCACTTCAATAAAATATTCTACATTAACCTGACATCATCAAGAAAGGGTATTTTGAGTAAAGTTGCCAAAAGTATTTAGTTAATTGATACTAATTGATATAAAAATATATTAATTTGAACAAGTATCAGTACTAAAAATAACAAAACTCCACCTTCCCTGAATAGCTTTAGAAAGGTCTTGATCTCAGAACCACATGGTAATATTAAAGAAACTGCCATTACTTTGTGTTAAATAACATTGGCTTAAAAAAAATATTGCTTTTATTATCATAGTGGTGTGATAATTGGTTTCCACTATCAATATATTTGATCGGCAACAAAATCGAGTAAATATCTTCATAACACTAGTTCTGGATGTACATAATACTGCTCCAATAACATTTTTATTTTCTATTTGGTATACAGTACAGTATATTTCTATATTCAAACAACTCATTGAGCTGAAAGTGATTAACTGCCCTCCTCCTCAGACATTTCCTTCAGTAAAAAAAAACACTACAAATCCAACTCACCCCCAGCAGAACAGCAGTGCCCATGCCTCCACCACTTGTCCACAGCAGCTGTTCTAAGCACCTATAAAGTAATGCTTCTTAGCCTCCTTCTTTTTTAAACAACAGCTCCTCTAAACCCTGTCCACTGCAGTCTGTGACTCTGTGTCGGTCAATGTGATATTTGAACCACCTCTCTCTCCCGTGTGCACGCGCATGTCAGCCTGAATGTGGTGGTGGGCATCTATTCTTAGAGCTGAAATACTAAACTCTGATCTGTAATATTTGACCGCAGTCATCATGTGGCTTTACAGTAATTTCTGAGGCTCCATTTTATCAAGAGGAAAACAATCATAGCATTTAGGGCTGGGTAATTAATCACATTTTAATTCAGACTGAGATTCACTCTTTCTGATCGTTAATAATGTGCTCAAGTGTTTTAAATGAAGAGGTTTATAGAAAATCAGGAAAAATATGTGATTTAGAGCAGAGTTCACACACAGGGCTGCAACATTAATTGCAATCGTATTGAAGTCACAGTTTGGATGGCATTAGCAAATCACAAAAAACGCAATTATTTTAGTTCTTGGCAAACAACAAATCATCCAGTCGTATTATCTAAAATCCTGCAGCCAGCTCTGTAGTGTAGACCTCTAATATGCTCTGAAATGCATGTGATTGTTGTATCAGTTTCATATTTCAGTCTTCTCTAAAATGTTATTGCTCCTGGACATGTTTAAAATGTGCACTTTGAACCAAATCCAAATATAAAAACACTCATTTAATTTAATTGGAATGTTTGTCAGAAAAATTGCAATCACTTTTGGTGAATAGAATAGATTGGGCTTCTGATGTGTAAAAACAGAAGAAAAGTCTGTATTGTTGTTAATGTTCATGAAATTAATGTTGAAAGCCATTTTTATTTTGATTTTGAAAAGAGAAAATAAAATCTAAGTTGAGTTGATCAATATGAGAAAAATATGAGAAAAATGTCTGTACAAACAGGATAACTTTGATAGGAATTATTTCAGTTATGACCCAAATAAATGTGACTATAAACTATGTAGTCCTATCTTTTACACATTGCACAAGAACTTCAATTGTTATTAAGGCTGGGCTTCATTAAGATTTTGGCAATACGATACATATCTCGATGCATAGGCCACATTATGATACATATCTCGATACAGTACTTTTTTGATTCTATACACTACGACATGATATATTTCGATAGGATTCGGTGAAAAATATAGTCTTTCCTATATAGGCTAATATAGGCTTTGACCCTTAATGATCAACCCCATTTTCACAAAAAAAACAACAGTATAATAATTAATGGTGGATTTATCTTCTGTTTAATGAAGATGAATGAACATAACAAAGTGCATTTTGTGTAGCACATGTGACTAACGAGAAGAACACATCAAACTGTTTCGTTTCGTTCAATATTATTCATCCACAGCTTATACGAGCTCCACATTTACAAACGGGCATGTGCAGTTTAACGGCTCTAAAGGATCACAACATATCTACTAAATTACAACTGTTGTACTAAAAGATTTTGTAAAAAACACTATCTGTGCAAAGCTAATCAAAAATACATGTATTTTAATCATCAAAACAGTGACTCAAATGGCAAATGTATTGTATAAACAAGTTTCTTTCCTCTAAACAAGCCACACAATTGTAGTACTGTGACAGAATAATTAGGTAAAATATATAAAAAAAATATATCGATACGGCAGCCCACGATATCGATACTGTATCATTAAATTAAGCAATGCGATATATCGATATTTTTATATTTTTGCACACTCCTAGTTGTTATTACAGTTTTATTTACTATTACTATAGTATTTTACCCTGTAACATTCTGCCTGTTCTTTAACCTTTTTAGACACTTGAAATAATAAAAAATTTTTTTTTTATTTTAACATTCTTTATTTCTACTCCACAAACTCCAATGCTCAGTTCAAAAGCTCTTCACACCTGTTGCAAGCTGCTTTGCAGAGTAACAGAACATCATCGTAACATGCTTCAACAATGTAACCACACTTCCTGTCTTTTGGAGACCAAGATTTCCGATACTTGAGTAGTATTTTTTTTACAAAAACTGTAACAAAAGTGCAACTCAAGATTCTAAGACATAACCTATGTGAAGATAAATGTATAAATAGAATTACATGTTAGAATGAAATGGAAAGTTGAGTATTAAGGCCATAAACACAGTTCATTGACTGAATTAATTGAGGCTTAATTGAAGTTCGCCACTGCTGTGTACAGGACACAGTTACAATACTACAGGGGGGCACTGAGTTAATAATAATTACTGAGTCCATAGCCAACTTTCATTTGTGCAGCTGTACTGAACATACTAAGTGGATTAGCCCAACACAAGGGTCATTGTAAAAGTACAGTTGAGATTCTTGAGCTGCACATAACCAGGCCAGACTTTCACAACAGTGCAACCAAATTCCACTGCAATGTTTTTGTTTTGTTTTTTTAGCTAAACTTAAACACTGTGAACAAGTAGACATACTTTAGATCTACAGTAAGCTCCCATAGCTTAAGTCGATCAGAAAGAGCAAACATGCTTTTATGTTTTCATAAGCTGAGACTTCATGCTGCCATCTGAGGTGAGGGATTTTCTTTGGTGCAGCAGGGAGGCACCCAAGGGTGCTTAAATATCACCCCCACTGATCCTCCCACTCCCATATACACAAGGTCAAGCCAGTAAGAGCAGATTCCCGACCTTTGGGAGACCTTTGTACGCCCACCTGACCTTATTATATTAATCTCAATCAAAGCGGAGTGTCTGAAGAGCCCCGGTGTGGTTGGAGTGGGGTCTTTGTTGTTATTGACCAGGGCAGTATATGTGCCTGACACAAGCCTCTCACTGAAGGTGTCTTTTGGAGAGCTCAAAAGCAACACTTGAGCGGTCACTTGTTCAAAGATACAACAAGATAGAAAAGACTAAATCAGATAAAAGTTACCTTTACATTATCTTTCAACATTAAAATGTAGGTTACAGTACGCTTTAAAAAGTGGAAATGGTAAAATAGCCAATGAATGTCTTGTAATTACATTTTATTTAATCTAGCTATGTTTTTATCCATCTTGTATTTGGATATTGCTTTAAAGTAATAGTCCTATGTTTTTCTGTATGTTAGTAATACTTTACTTAAAAGTTATATCAGGTCTAATTTGGTAGATTCCGATTGGCAGCACTGTCACACTAAACACTAAAGATAAAGATAAATTAGATGTAGGTAGAGACAATGTAGGTTACACATCTAGCTCCAAATTTTAAATACTTACGATCATTTTGATGCACTCATATGAATATGATTTGTCCATAGGTTACATTTAGCTCAATGCAGGCAAATTATAGACTGTGTGTTCTCTGAAAAGTGACAAATGTTACTTTTAACTACTTGGATCATTCATACAGTTCCACAAAACCCAACCTCAAATACAGGCCTACCTATATATATTTTTAACATTCATAAAAAATTAGAAGAGTGGTCATTCTTACCTGGGACAGCCCACAAATGACCTCTTCATCCACTCCATCCAAACACACCACTGGCGTCTCTTTGTACAGAGTCTGCATTTAACCCAGACCTTTGGAGCATTCAGGGCAGGTCGGAAAATTTCACGTCATTACACTCACGCAAGATTCAATCATTGAGGATAAATACAAACCTTTTTTTTAATAACCACACATTTAAAGCGTGTTACTTTGTAGTTTACGTTTATCAAATAAATCAAATAAAACAATAAATCAGACATGAATCATCCTATTTTCAATATAGAATCATTTCAAACTGTATGAGACATTGAACGTCCCACTCCTACACACAAATCGAAACTAACTTATTGACAGAGACAGGAAGAAACAAGAACACGGGCTCTACTACGAAGAAAATGCTCCAGTTTTTCTAAGACAAGTAAACGTCACATTTTATTTTGTGTTCAGTAGCCAAACTATGGTATAGGTCTACTTTAGAGCACGGATTTATACATCCTTGATTTTTTTTTTTTTTGCCACAGCGTAAGTTTAATAATTTAGTTTAGTAAGTTACCGATACTCTATAAAACAAACAACTGTGATATGCCAAATCATTAAGTGTCCAACTAATGGTGCAAAAGCAGTCTACAAACGTTTAGGTCTAACCTTGTAATCATTTGTTTGTCCACTAGGAGGAGCCAGTAGTTGCTTGTAATGATAATCAAACAGTTGATGTCTAAACCATTGGTCTTACTGCGGAAGTGGCTGCATCGTAGGGAAATGTGTGGAAATGTGTGGAACGTAGAAGGCGCAATGAAGACTTTGAACTTTGAACTCTTGAAATTGCAGGATTAAAATATGACTTTTTCCTCATACATACAAAGGAACGAGCTTCACTTGACATGTCAAAAGTAGGGTGGCCAAATGAAAATAAACCAAATATGAGACAGCACCTCTGTTTAGGTGGGACAAAGCGTGGAAATAAAGGACATCTTATTGTAAAAACATGAATACTGTATATATTTTTTCTTTTTTCATTGCTTCTTCATCCCTCGTTTCAAGACCCCTTAATTCCTGTATTCTGCGCTATTTTGGCCAATATTTTTGCTCAAATCCAGTAAAAAAGCAACAAAGACTTCCTAAGTACACACTACATTGGACTGGACAGCATGTGCATTGTCAGTGTTTTCACAATAAGGCCCGGTCTGCACTGGGCAAATGCACAGAGTTTATTTTGACACAAGTCTTATGTTCTCATATAAGCGACATATGTGCATAAACGTCACGGGAACTTTTCTAAGCTTCAGGATCATTTATGAATAAAGAGAGGAACTGATAATAAACCGCAGCCCGTGATAAAACAAAACTGAAGGAGAGAAAAAAGCACGAGTGGGTCGCATAGCATGGCCCACACAGTCTATGGCCCACACAGTCTATGGCCCATAGAGTCTATGGCCCATAGAGTCTATGGCCCACACAGTCTATGGCCCATGGAGTCTATGGCCCATAGAGTCTATGGCCCACACAGTCTATGGCCCATACAGTCTATGGCCCATAGAGTCTATGGCCCACACAGTCTATGGCCCATACAGTCTATGGCCCATAGAGTCTATGGCCCACACAGTCTATGGCCCATAGAGTCTATGGCCCATACAGTCTATGGCCCATAGAGTCTATGGCCCACACAGTCTATGGCCCATAGAGTCTATGGCCCACACAGTCTATGGGCCATAGAGTCTATGGCCCACACAGTCTATGGCCCATGGAGTCTATAGTCTAAAAACTAAAGAAAAACTCCCGTACACGTGCTTCACCTTCTACACACCTGTCGCCCAGTCGGGTGTGCGGAGTTTACACAGAAACCATGGAGTCTATAGCCCATAGAGTCTATGGCCCATACAGTCTATGGCCCACACAGTCTATGGCCCATGGAGTCTATGGCCCATGGAGTCTATGGCCCACACAGTCTATGGCCCATAGAGTCTATGGCCCATAGAGTCTATGGCCCATGGAGTCTATGGCCCATAGAGTCTATGGCCCATACAGTCTATGGCCCATGGAGTCTATGGCCCATAGAGTCTATGGCCCATGGAGTCTATGGCCCACACAGTCTATGGCCCATAGAGTCTATGGCCCATACAGTCTATGGCCCATGGAGTCTATGGCCCACACAGTCTATGGCCCATACAGTCTATGGCCCATAGAGTCTATGGCCCACACAGTCTATGGCCCATAGAGTCTATGGCCCATACAGTCTATGGCCCATGGAGTCTATGGCCCATAGGGTCTATGGCCCATACAGTCTATGGCCCATAGAGTCTATGGCCCATACAGTCTATGGCCCATGGAGTCTATGGCCCATGGAGTCTACACAGTCTATGGCCCATAGAGTCTATGGCCCACACAGTCTATGGCCCATGGAGTCTATGGCCCATACAGTCTATGGCCCACACAGTCTATGGCCCATGGAGTCTATGGCCCATACGACCCATACAGTCTACAGCCGTAGACTATATGGGCCACAGACTGTATGGGCCGTGCGCTCTCTCTCCGGTGACCACGCGCCCTTCTCGCGTCTCTCTCGTTTCACAGCACATTCTATAGCACATGGCCCTGACACTTAACTGAGTGGAGGTGGTGGGCAGGCGGTGGCTCTATAACCTACGTCTGCTGATGAAAATTAAGTTTTTGCTGCCAATAGTGAAATGCCAGACACAGCCCCAATTTGCGTGATGCGTAATTTGAGTTGAAAATGCCTTGTGCTCTCCCGCACAAAGCGGGACATCCAGTCTCCCTAGTCAAAAGTGTTCCTTTGGCTCTGGCTTTCACTTACGAGTATGACTGAAAGTGAATGAAAAACAAAGTAATTGTTGTCCCATGGAAACAAATCAGTCAAACACAGAAACTGAAGCATTTCAGCCAGCCAAAAAATGACCTAGCTCGTGCTTAGAGGGGCCTGCTGGTGTGCCAGGTGCCACAGGGGCAGCAGTGGCTCTGGTGCAAACTGTTGCTGTGACTTTAGGCAAGACACTTCATCCACCCTGTATAAGTGTGGTGTGTGAGCGCATGACACAGACTGGTAGCTTTGCCTTTTCTTATTTTTTAGAGCATAAAGAGAAAATCCTGGAAAATCATAACAGGTCCAATCAGCATTCAGACCTGGGCCACACTGGTTTATATGATAAATTGTACACCTGATTGAATGCTTCTAAAATATGTCTTCTTAGCAAACAATCCCATATATGTTTCATTATAGGCCTATGGGCTTGTATTTATTTGCACTGTGTGTATTCACCACCACAGAGTTTTACTGCAGTCAGAAAAAAAACATAGTAGAAGAAAATGCCATAAGCAGACGGGTAGAGTGGAGGCCATGTGATTGTGAAAAGGTATTCTTTTGTACCAAGCATCGATACGGGACTCGGGGATGGAGCTTGTACTCTTTTTACACATGTTTCCATGGAAACCAGCCCAGCAGCCAACCAGCTGCTGCATGACCCCCCTTCTCATCTCCCTTTCCTCTCCAACACACACGCACACTCTCCCTATTTTTTCCACAGTCATAATGCATACCAGCACATAGATTACAGTAAGCCGACCACCCAGTATTTTTTCTGCGCTACAACTACAAAATACAATAACAAAGACAAAACCAGTGTAAAATAGAAACATGCACCTGCCCCGATCACCACAGGTATGAGTCAGACGTTTGAAAACATCACAGAATCAGATGTACTTTATGCTGTTAAATAATGGCAAAGGCAGCACAGCTACAGTGTTTTCAAAACATGTCATATTGAAGGCAGTTGTTGAGTACTTCATAAATGGAGGTTGAGAACTATCAGTAGCATATTTTTTCATATCTATTTCATCTAAATATTAATTGGCTGATTAATATCTAAGCAACAATGCCTACTTGTTAATGAATTCTTGGTACATATTTACTGACACTCTTACCTGTGTCTCTAAAGAAGTCTGATTTATTTCTGCCTTAACAGTTTGTATGTACATGTTTGTATTTTTATACGCTATATGGCCTATTTATTCAATATTCAAACACGATTTAAATCAAACTGTTATCCAGCTATACAAAGACCGCAAGTCTTTTGTGCCCCAAGCCCCAAACTTTTAAATTGAGGTTATGACATAAGAAAGTATATCCGTAAGCATACTAGCCTTGCAAACTACTTTTAAAAGGAAAAAGCTCTTCATACAGTGTTATGGGATATCAATGCACAGCTACAAATCTGCCTTTTTAATCTATCAATAGCTCAATCACTGTGCAAATCACTGCACAGTCGCTAGCAGATGATTTGATGTGGCAAGCTCAGAAGATGAGAAATTTTGTAGCAATGTGTGTTGAAATATTTTGCTATTTACCAACCGTATTCATCTACTTTTTGCTTCATGAGGGTCCAGTTCTCTGCCCAAAGTACATCTTTCAAAGCTTTCTCCTATCGATAAAATCACTGAGTGTATTACCATTTGAAACAGCGATGAAGGAACACAAACATGGTCTCAGATGTGTGTTTGGGATGGGTCTGGTGTATTGAAAAGGAAGTGTGACAGATGGAGACAGTCCCTGAGGCGGTCCACATGTCTGATGAATAACTGACAAATAGAGGAAGTGGTAGCGTTCTTAACAAGTGCAATGTTGGAGCAAGAGGTGTTAACATTTTATTACAACTATGCTACTGCAGTTTGAATTTTATAGTTTATCAAAAAGTCAAAGATTGCACAATTTAGCAGTGTGGCTGTAGATTGGCTGGTTTAGGGACAGAAATTGCAGCGAGGAATCCTGTGATCTTGAGAAGTTTGTCTCTTGTCTACTTTATGTCCAATCTTTTCCAAAGTTGTGATGCATTTATGTTGCTTGCCTTATGAAAAGATAAAAAAATATATAATAACTAGACTAATCTTTTATGTATTTTACCAGTTAAGCACTTTATATAGATTCGGAGGGAAACAACATAGTAAAAACACAACACATATTAAATTATTTCTTCCTGTTATTTTCAACAATGGGTTTACAGCCTGTCTCACACCGTTACTCTTTACCGAGAAAAAAACAAAGTTGTGTGTCACACTTCTCACAATTAACTGCAACAACTCGTAGAACACATTTGTGAACAGCAAGATGAGATAAACTGGTCACAGTTCAAGGAAATCTATAGGCATTGTTGAAGAGGGTGGTAGCCTCCACCTTTGCTCAACTGACAGTCTTCATACAGCTCATTGTGCTCGGGTACAGCTGTGCCAGGTGACCTACATTTCAGCTGTGCAGCACACTATTGCTTTGTGAACAGGGAGGAGAGTGATCACACACCTCTATTCGCCTTAATCCTGTCATGGCATGTGGCAGGGTCAAATATAAATATTATTATTGAGGACAAGGGACAAAGTGCTTTATCTGAGCAGACAGATAAATACTGGACTAGTGATATGTGCTCAGCTAATTTTGAAAACGTGAAAGGAACCTAAAACTCCTGAAAGAAGATGCTGGACAATGCTGCATGTGAGAGGAAGAGGGGAATGGTGAATGGAGGGGGAAAGCAGTGACTGAGCAGAGGGACAATTTTTGTTTGTCTCAACAGCTGTTTAGATGTTTAAATGTTTTTTCTGTGAGCTTTTTGATGATACACCTCACTGATTTTTATTATTAATATCATATTGTGGTGTAGCATAAGTTTGATCTATAGCTTTATTATCCAATAAAATTCAACAATGACATTAAGTGATTTATACTCACTCATTTCTATAATGTGTAAAAAAGTAAATAAATAAAAATAAGCAAACAATCTTCAACCTACAGATCTAGCACTGCTCCTGACATGTAGACCCAGCTGTTATAAAGAGTGGGTCAAATGCAGAAGACAAATTTCCCTACAGACATTAAAGTGTACCTTGCATTACCTTACAATCCAAAAGATTTCCCCACAATATAACAAAAGCAGAATTCCACACTGGTTGTGTGGTGATGGAGACATGTGCAGGTTTTTCTTTAGAGAAAAGAGAGAGAGAAAGAGCAATTGCTTTTTATAAAGTAATATTATGTGATTTTTCAGTACTGTGTTGTGTTGGCTGTTACCTTGGCCAGGTCTCTTCTTGTAAAAGAGATTCTGAATTTCAATGGGATGTCTTGGTGAAATAAAGATAAAATAAATAAATAAACATAGCTCTCAACAGATGTGTGCTGCATTGACCCAGTACCAGAGATATCAGCTCTTTAGTTAACTTGATGGATTGGTGCCTTAACAAAGACAAACAGCAGCTCTGACAGAGGATCTGATGCTCTGTCAATACTGGCCCAGCATCACATCTGTCAGCATGGGGACAGTAACTGTTGGGGACTCAAATGAATGGCCTGTTTGCACTGGGCATGAGAACTGTCACACAACATATTACAACTAATTATAATGTGAATTTGACAGACTTCCAGGCTTCCTATCAATTAAAAAATTGCAGTGAAACATATATTTTACATGTGGTTGCTAGGCAATAGAACAGCAACTGCTTATATGATTAAACACATAGTGGTGAGTAAAAGAGAAGGGAAAAACATGGAATAAACTGGAGTGTGTGAGGAGTACGAGCTTCTGCAGTGTCAGATTTGGATTAGGTTTCACCATCCCAGCCCATGTGTTTGTCAGCATGAACTAGACCAGCTGTATGCGATGGATCTTTCAATTCTCCACATGTAACAGGTGTATATTAGTTCCTGTTTGCAGATACACACAGTGCACATATTTCACTTTATATCATACAACATAAAATTTATTAGGAAATATGTGCAATATTTATGGCATTCTAAGCCATTTCCTGTTTTAAACATGGTGAATAGATTTCATGTCTGTCACATGCATTTTTCCTTGGCAATACCACCCTTTTTTGAGTAATAAAGTTAAATTTGCTGCAGATAACATGCAAGTTAGTATTCCACTCTTTTAAATGATTTGCAGGTATGTGTTTGGCTTCTCCACAATGTGAAACCGGTAATTCTGGTGTTAATTTGAAATAGCAATGCTTCCTTAAACAGCAGGAGAGCGGTGGTTGCTTAGATCAAGTCATTTGATATTACCTTAGAATTAGCAGTTCTTTTTGTTAGACAGGAGCGTTTGTTTACCTCCTTATGGAAGGAGGTAAAAAAACACTCCTGTGTGTGACAGAAAGAAAAGCTACTTCTAAGTTTAAAACTGAACAAACCGTCACCAATCATCTGATATTATCTGACAAACAATGACAGTGCATGTATTTAACCACAGGCAAAGAAAGAGCAACATGACAAACAGATACAAATGGCTATAAGTTTATTTTTTTCTTATCAAAAATATTTTCACACATTTGCATAGATAGACACAAAAATAGCTTACATTATTTATTCCTGTAGTTACAACAGACAGAGCACAAAGTGCCATTTCCTGACCTTGGGTTTTTCTAAACTCTTCTGATATCTGAGATATAATCAACAAAGAGGCAGTTGAATTAATAACTTAAAAGTTAACTTAAAGATCAGCCTTGGTTTACGTTTAATGAATATTGTACTTTTTCATAAATTAGGACAAGAATAAATAATCCAAATATATTAGGATTTGGTTTGATAAATAAATTCAAATTTTCAGGACCAATTACATCACACATAAGGAACCAATGTAAGCCAACACTTTTTTTTTTTTTTTTTACAAAGAAAACAGAAATTGATTATCTGCTTCTCAAGACAGGTCACAAAGCTGTATTTAGCTGTAACACACATTTCACAGATGTCTCTTTCAGCCTCAGCAGAAAAAAAAGAAATCACACAATTTTTGACACATTTATCCATCTGAATTTCTGCAAAATTCCAGATGTTTTTTTTCCCCCCCAAACAGGAAATATTAAGTAATTCATTCAATCAGTATTAACATTTTGTGCAAGGCTCTGTTGTTAGTTAGCATACTGTTTGTAAAAGGCAACTTTAACACGCTCTATGTGGTGACACAATTTGATGGCAGGACCAAGCTTCAGATCCATGCACTCCTGAACAGTGGGCAGGGTCAGTAACAGAAGGGCCTGACCATCAATATCCTACAAAGACGTTATACATTCAGGTTATTTTTTTAACAAATATGCATTTTGTCATTTTGATATACTGGTCTTTGCGTACCTGCTCCTGAAAGATATTGGCCAAAGATGCGCAGTCTGTGGAGTTAATGAACTGAACCACTTCATCCACGGTCCACTCCAAAGGGTTTCTGTCAAGAACCAGCTGACTTTCACCTTCCTCCATCTACAAGCAGACAGCAAAGCACACAGTATATTCTATGACTTTGGAAAGATGTGGTCTATGAGTTTCATGTACTAAATAATGAATATTTGGGCAAGTTTAATTTAATTCAACACATACACCATTTCACAACATGCTGCATAACATAGTGTGACTGGCTTTTGATCTCTCGATAAAAAAAACAAAAACAAAACAAGCATATCAAAAATATGAACTTAGAACTGAATTAAATTGAAATTTGATTGACTGTCCAGCTCTATAGTAAAGAACTATATTTGTACCAATTTGCAATCTACTCAACCTCTGAAAATGTACTGTTGAAACATTTTTTTTTCCCCCCAAGATGCTGGTCTCTAATTCTAGACAGTACAAGCTCAACACACAAGGTACTTATTTATCTTGACTTTATTTGCCAAACCAGTTGCAAAGGACCTGGTTTACTTGATACATTTGACTGACCTGAACGTCCTGTTCTTTGGGGGGCTGGTACTTGTTGTCTTTCTGGTTGTATGCAGACAGGGAGCGAGTGGACCTCCTCAGCTCTCTCTCTGTGGACTCCTGGCTGCTGTGTCCTGAGTTTGCGGCTTTACGGAGAGTTACAGCCCGACGTGGACGACTGCTGCTCACCTCGGCAACAGACAAGTCATCGCGGGGCTCAGAGCTGGTGCCTTCACTGCCCGAATGTAAAGTGAAGTCTTCATCTTCTTCTCCATCATCACTGTCCTGGATTACAAACATTAGATTATGCATTGTTAAAGAAGACATAATGTGTAAAATTGATTGAGATATGAAATTTTAACCATATTATAATGCATGCCCTATCATTTGTTAAGAGTTCATGCAGTAATTCTCCCTGGCCCAGCAGTTGAGGCTTGAGTTCTAAGAAAATTCTCCCTATTTCCACCCACAGCTGTGTACTTACTTATGTATGTACTTAAAAAAAAATGTCTGGTTTCTATTATTAAGTCATTTTAGATCAATATTGCTGTTTACATTGCACATAATGTAAAATAATGATCTACATATGTTATATTTGAATACAAAATACTCACAAAAATCACAATATGTCTTCATTCACGCAACCCACTTTGAGAAATTTCCTTTGATTGAGATAAATTAAAAACTAACTGCCATTGCAAGAAATTCTGTAGATCGCCTCTGTTTAGGTCTTGAATGAGGTGGTTAAACCTAAGCTCCCATCTTTAAATTGCTTTTCAATCATGATTTACCAAACATATAGATGCATGTACAAAAACATTTGAAGTGTGTTTTCTTTGTTGATTGGTGAGCTTTTGTTCTGGTTTGTATATAAGCCACTGATGAAATATGTTTCCACAAACAAAAGTCACAACAGGACCCCAGTGGCATGACATTTCTGTTTAACACAGCGTTTCCTGTAATCTGTTGTTATGATCACAACACAATCATTAACGTGCACACACATATTCCCAAGAGACAAATTTCAACTACGCACAGTAACACTGACACCATAAATGCAAAGATTTTTTTGCTCTCTAACCAAAAATAAATATTTTGTTAATACCACTACCAAACCAACATGGGAATCTAATAATGCTTTGTTAAGTGTTTTTGTTAAACATGACTTTTAAAAGCATGCAAAAAAAAACAAGTTAATTACCAAATCGCCAACTAGTTCAGTCATGTGCAATTGTATTTGTTTTGATATGCAGGCCTACAAGATCAACGATGATAATTAAATTGTAATGCATTTACAATTTATTGAAGTTATTGAGTATGTAGCAGGAAGCACACTTATAAAAAGGGCACTGGTATTAATTTATTGGTGCTAATGCCACCATATCTCATATATTAGTGTGAAGGTTTAACGAAAAACATTATTTTAAGTGAATCACAAAATGACACTTATAGTTAGTAAAAAAAAGTGTCCTAACCAGTGGCGAGCCTGCATAAGTGTAGTCAACAGTGGAGGAGCGGCGTTTCTTCTGCACAAAGATGGCTTTCCTCTTCTTCCTCTTTCGTGCTGGTTTGGCCTGTTCACCCTCAGTGTCTTCTCCTCCCACAGGCTTGGACAGTTTCCTTTTCTTTCCATAGTAGTAAGCTAAGGATGCACAGCAGATGTTGAAAATCTTACACCCAAAACAACACTTAAGTCAATTATACACTAGAGTTGTGCATGCTTTCATTTGGGTTGCTTCATAACTGTGGCTTTGGGAAAGATGCGTTTAATTACATATACACTCACTGAATTTGGTTTTAGTCTGTAGGGAGCAGTTCTCTGGGCACTTATCAGTAACAAGCAGTGGGCTGAAGAGGTTCGGACAACACTGGAGCTTCAGACACACTTTTCGACAAAACTCTGGAATTTGGTCTGCAATTCGGACGATCCGGATAGTGGAGCGATATGTTTTTCCTTTATATCTGAAAAGACAGTGTGGGAAGGATGTGGCATTATGACACTATACTTATAAGAACAATAAAAGTTAGAACTGTATGTAATCTACTTGACAGTGAAAGATTAATGTCTGAATAAATTACAAAATAGGCTTCTAGGGAAATCGAGTGAGTAATATTCATTTACATAAAGAAGACTGAACCAAAAGACTGGTCTAGCTTAGCCACTTTGATTGATGCTGTGATCCAGAATATACAGAAATTTACCTGCAGTACATTTTCATTGACAGTACATTGTGGTTCTTGTTTGAACATTAAACAATAAGACTTTTTCCATCTTGCACTAACTAACTTTTTTCTTGTGGGGGGCTGCTAGATGCATGTCTCTATGGAGGTTACTACTTTGCCTGGAATGTTCCCCAGTGGGTCATGAAACATATTACTCTAAGTGGGTTTGCTTCTCCACAGATCTGACCAGTAACTTGTCCTGGCTGCATTCCCTGCTTCTCTCCATGGAGATAGATAGATTTAATTATATACTGGCAATGTAATAATATCTCTGTGGAGATTAGCAAGTGACAAACCCTCTATCAGAAAAGTTACACAGTGTTCCTTGAATTGAAAACAGACAATGAGACAATTATATGTCAAAACAATATGTAAAGATTAACTTTAGAGTATCACTTGGTGTATTGAGCTGCTCACTTGGCTTTGAGGGTCTCTTCCTGACAGTCCCAGCTGTGACTCTCCATTTCCTGCAGCTCCTTCAGGACTCGCCCAGGCTTGTAGGCAGCGTTGATCAGCATCGTAAGCAGCTGAAGGCAAGCCACACCACACACATTAAATAATATACATCTCTGACGTAATATGACTCGACTTAAGCATAATACGACATCAGAGCAAAATGACAAGGACATATTCACACTACACCATTCCACTGGTGCTAAAGTGTATGTCCACACAATAAACACACAAGTCCCAAGAGAAATTAAGTGGTTGTTTAGCTAAGCAGTAGAGATGGAGCGCAACGGTTGTATGTAAACACAGTTGACTGACAGCTTTGCACATTAGGATGAAGACACTGCTGGGAGACTGCAGGTGGTTAACAAGACAACATCTCACCCTCTCTCTCACCCTCTCCCTTTAAAATGTGAATGTCATTTTTAACACCGTGGGACGTGAACAGGTGTAATCTTTACATTGGTTCACCTCTTTAAGGACAAGTGCACATTTGCCGGGTCCCACCGCCTGCGGCAGTTCGGCGATTCTGCCTTTGTTGAGGTACGGTCCTGAGAAACAGCGATGGTTTACAAATATCTTCGAGCAGCAGTATCTTCCATTCGCTGCACCTGCAAAAATTGTAATTATGTGTTATGAGTTTCAACTATAAGTCCTTCACCCTGACACTATGGAAAGTGGCCAGTTAGTTGCATGGCTGGCAATGAATTATGTTTCATTCATATATTAATTACACTCCTCACACCTGATAACTAGAATAGTTTCATTATAATTATTATTGCCAATAATTTTACACACACATTAATATACTGTGGGTCATTAAGGTTAATATAAAGGTTGGTCAGATGTGTAGCACCAGGCAACTCTCTGCCCTGTCTGCCGGCCCTCACTAGTGCCAGCACCTGGAGCCGCCAAACACAGGGTGAATAGCAATTAGCTTAAGTCATGAATATTCACCATAGAGTGGGAGGTATTTAAATTGAAACTTGGAAAAGGAGGGCATGGGTTTGAAGGAAACAAAGCACATCTCTCTATTCTTTGCAGTCCAGGGACTTGCTGTACATTATCTTATCCAATTGTTACTTATGCAGTTAAGACAAAAGAAGGATAGTGTGATCCCAACACAAATGAGCAATGGAACAAAGGGGGTAAAATTATAGTAACTACATAGCACCGTAGCAAATTGAAACAGGGAAAATCTAGAATGTACGTAATCTATAGTTAACTTGGCATGCAAGTATACATAATGAACAAAACGCTTATAGGATGGCAATTTAAGTAAGTTTTGGTTAGAATATAGCATTGTTTACAGCAATTATACCTGGATCCATAGCAACAGGCTGGCAGTGGCTGACAGGAGGAACCTCTTCTGGCACAGACTGAACTAACCTGTGTAAAAAGGTCATTGTAAAGATAATTACAGTACCAAATGTTAGATGAAATAATTGATGAGATGTTGATTTTTATCATATTTTGTTTTTCTATTGCTGCTGTTACTTTTCTGTTGCAACACTGCAATTTTCACATTGTGAGACCTATGAGGGTTCTCTGCTCTTATGATCATAATTGGCAACTACATGCACTACAGTTAAGTAAAAAAAAAAATTAAGTTCATATCTTTAAATACAAATAATGTGAATTCTTACTGTTTTTCTGGCTGGACCACTGCTATCTTCTTCTGTTTGGAAGCTGCAGAAAAAGCAGAGGTAATAGTTTGCTGTCAACACTTTGCAATGATTTAAGAAGTGAGTGAATGTGCCTGTACGTACAGACAGGTTTGAGTGGAGGTGTGAGAGGGTAAGCGTTGGCTTCACACCAGCCAACAGGGAAGATGTCCATAGACTCACTGTCCACAATGCACTCTGACAAAGGCTTTGTTACACCTGAGGGAGTGAGGAGAGGGATGTCACGCTAATGGCTAATTCTAGCTTTTACTTCAAACCTTAGTAACAGCAAGGGTGTTCTCGCTTTTGCACGCATTACCACACACATTACCACACACACTCAGATGGATGCGAGTACCTTCCAGTCGGAGCCACAGCAGGCGGCCTGTCACTTGTGTGATCTGGGCCACACACACCTCTGACGGCCGCGCAGGGTTCACTGCCTCGAGCCACATGTCCTTGGCAAAGCCCCTCGTCTGCCACGTCTAAGCACACACATTTAACATGTAAACAAGGATCTCCTAAAACATGTAAATTATGTGTAAAATGTGTGTGTTTGAAGTGTGAACACACATTAGACTTTCAACACATTATACACAAAGAATTCACACACTAAACATTCACACACTGATAAAAAAAATTGCACTATATTTTACAACCTTCATTTATTTCTGTGCATTATGTTTGGACATTAAAACACAACAAAGTTAAATAAATCTTACATCAGGGAAGCACACGTCTGGAGCAGCTTCAGTGCCACTCTTTTTCAGATAATCGGCCCAGTCAAAGTCCTGCCCCTCAAAGCCCCGGGGCCGCTCTAGACCTGTCCCGTTTTTCAGACACCACTGGACAGGCAGGATGCCTGGTGAGTTCACATGACACACCACTGACCAGGGTTTGGCATCCACTGAAAGATCGTCCACAGTCACCTGGAAGTAGTACTCATTGTACACCTGCAATAAAAAACAAGGAACAATATTTTATTTTTAACTCTATGACACAAAAGTAAAAAGGTAATGCTATATTAGGCAAATGTAGGGTATGTTGGTTATGAAGTCTGTTCTAGAGTCAGACTCACCTTTGTGACAGAAACAGGGCAAATCTGCAGCCGATCCCACCAAGGAACCATCTCCAGCTTCATTCCCACCTTAAAGGAGTGCTTGGGCAGGTCTACATGGTCCTGACACAATAAAGTCAAGACTTACAGATAAATAGGCTGCCATATCACAGAAATACTTAAAATAAGGTAGGACACAGGGAGCCTAATTTTATGCACCATGTTAAAGCCATACAAATGTTGATGCCACAGCGATGATAAAGAAGCACTTTTTATGTAATTTTCCAACACAAAATAATAGTATTTTTCTAATAATACCTTGTAGTCTAATACTAGTTCTGAATTTCTGGAAAGGACAGATTTGGTCCCATTTGTGATTATTTATTTTTTTGGTAAATTTAGTATTGATTCATATTTGGGTTTAGATTTTTTTGACAATCATAAATTACATTTGATATATGTATCATTACACTAGTTATTATGTTTTTGTTTGTGTGTTCTTTTGACACAAAACAAAAAGAAAACAGTTAAGAATTAGGGCAGGGCATTATAGACTAAAGATTATATCCTGATATGAAATTGTAAATTTGCTATAACAACATAATTGGCAACATAACTGAGACTTGATAAAATGATACCTAACTGTGGTCTTTACCCTATTATTGTTTACTTGTATTAAGCTTTTATCAGTGTATCAAAGGTTCTGGTTCCACTCCACAATTGTGTTCTTTGTGTTATCATTAAAATGTTTTAGTATCTTGAGTCTCCACAGTCTGCATTTAAGCTGCTCAAGGATGATAGGAATAACTGCAGTGTGAATGCAAATTATACCACAATATTAGAATTTCATACCACCCCCCAAAGCAAACAATATATCTTGAGCGATATATGACCCAGACTTACTTTCAATAGCAAACAACTACAGCGAACAGAATTCATCATAAGGCTCTGTGGCAGCTTACCTTAAACACTTCTAAGGGCAGTGGGTTCTTCTGTCCTTCAAGTCGCGCTTCTTCTAAAGCCTGTTGCCAATCTGAGTGATTCTGCAGACATTTGAGCTCTGTCAAGAAAACAAATGAATGGATCTTCATTAAAATGACTAACTTTTGATAGAACGAGGGAAGCTAAACTTTGACCAAAATAAGTCACCTGTTGGAGGCTCTACCGTGAGGCAGTTTTCTTGGGCCCATCCCAGGGGTCGCAACCGCACATTCAGGTAAAAGAGCCAGATGTCTCGGGTCAGGTGGTCCTCAGTTAAACCAGCGTAACGTAAACAAAGCCGCCCCCCAATGTTCTTGATGACTCGAGCAGGCCAGTAGAGGAACGGGTCATAAGTGTCCTGGAGTTCTAACACTGATCCCTCTACAATCAAGTCCACTGTGTTTTTCCCCCTGAGAGGCTGAAGGAAAAAAGAATGATTCAGTTTTTTGAATAAAATATAGCTTTACAGAAAAAAATTTAAAAGGTGGTAGCTGTTGGCCTAATTAGATCAGTCTGTGTGTGTGTGTGTGTGTGTGTGTGTATGCGCATAATTTGGATATGGATACTGACCCCCTCCAGCAGGTTGGCTGGGGCTGTCCTAGAGCCTGTTAGATCCTGAATGAGAAACTCAGTCCAGTCACTGTACTTCTCTTTAATGGCTAAAAAAGAGGAAGAGCATAATAAATAAGCAAAAGGATAGTCTTTTAACATATTGATTGACTTTGAAAGTGAGAGTGAAAACAAGTATGAGATTCATAAGACTCATCATTCCTACATTCTTCATTTAACTTAATTCCTGCCGCTTCATGCAGCGCTTGAATGGTATGCTTGGACTGCTTGGATCTTACTAACAGATTGTATTGTATTTTTACCATCACAATGCTAAGGTTTTAATTTAAAAGAGTTACACTAGATAAGTCATTTAACTGAAAAGTAGAAGAAAAACAAAAAGGACAAAACCAAATTACAAAAAAAAATAGTTCCATATTATCTTCCTCATTCAACATTTTTTTCAGTGCTGATAAAAAACCCACAAAGAGACAGCATAGAATCCAGTTTAACAGCCTCTCCTTGTTATCTTTCCTCCTTTTCAAAAAAATATACTGCTCTAGTCTATTCTGAGGCAAATGTGCTGAGTGGCCTTCACTGCACGTTTTCTCTGCAAGTCAGCAATTTACACGCACAAAAAAAAACAAAGAAACGCTCACATACAAATGCACACAAACTCACAGACAAACACTTGTTGGAGTCACTGACAAACAGTCAAAGTCACATTTGCTAAATGACTATATAATATGGAAATACATGTCCCATGCAGCAAAGCTGAGTATGATGAAGGCAGAGTGACAATGAATAAAATAAAATAAAATGGCTGCTGTAGCAAGTGATTTACTATATGATACAAATAAAAAACACAGCAAGATATAAGTCTGAAATATATTGTGATTATTAAATAATTTGGTATGAATAATTTCTTGAACAAGCAGATGTGCTTGCCATTGCCATTATCAAGATACAATTTACTAACACAACATGCTAGCTATATAACTATAGTAATAAAGGATATAATGAGCAGAGTGTAGAACTTGTGAATAGTCACTTTACCAACTTAGCCCATAGTTTAAATATTGGACATATTAATAAGCCCTAATAAATCCTTTAAGGGAGATGCTGCAAACATCCTAAAGCATCTATCAACAGCTGGACTTTTCAGGCAAATAAATTGAATTACCAGCACTGGGCCATGCAAAGCCTTCCCGTAAGAAACATTCTTTTTAAAAGCATGTTAATAATAGCGTTTTCCTGTGAGTCTTTTTTTCTTGCTGCTTTAGCTGGAAGATTGTGAAAAGACACAGCTCAGAGACTCCAGCAGAAATAGATGAACTATTTTTACAGATCCTACTCAGATTAGTCATGAAGTGGTTCAGGGCTGAAGCCAAAACATTGACCTTCCACCTCACTCCTCTTTGATCTGCTGTTTTCTCCTAACTTTCTCCACAGGTGTCTTATGCTACTGCTTTCCTTTATTCATTTACTGGGAGCCGATGACATAGCCTTTAAAGCCTTTCACATAGCAATAAGAGCTTAATTAACCTTCAAGACCAATTTTCAGGCAGCAACACTCTCACCCCCCTTCGACCACAGACCCCTAAGCAATCAAAGATCTCCAGAAAATTCATAATGTATAGCTTTATATAGGTCTGCCTGACTAGTCATTTTGAACCTTTTTTGCATGTAGTTATGTTTGATTAGCAGTGCAGTATTCACAGAAATTACTAATAAAACAACAACAGAATAAATTTAAACAATAATATCTTAATTGTTACTCAAAACACTATTGGGAATAATGCCACATGTCCACAGGTCATATAGTCACAGCCTGGATCACATCTATTGAAGCTATCGTTCACAAACACTTGACTTGTATCAGACACAAAGCAGTGTCATTTGCAGCAGACTTCGACAGGAAGCAGTGTGGTGAATTCATTATGCAAATGAGCTCTGTCAGGATCTGTGCAGCCAGCAGCACCTACCCCACATGACCAAACTTGTGATCAGGAGTAAAACTCACTTTTAGGATCCAGTACATAATATGAGACAGACAGACCTAAATGTTAAGCGGCACATTGTACAACTGAGACCACCCATATTAAAGGTGCACTATAAATTAATGCCATACTGTGTTACATTCCAGGCAAATTAATAATAATAACATCTCCATGGAGACAAGCAAGTGGCACACTCTCCACCCGTAAAAAGTATTTTTTTTAAGTTTCAGGAGGGGGAAAATATTTTAAGAAAAATCTTACAGAAAAATAACAAAGACATTCTACATACAGTAAACCCTTTTCTACAGTGACATGCGATGTCATTAAGGTGTTTTTTTTGGTTTTTTTTGCGTTAGCTGTAAAAAGCCTCAGTTAAAACTGAAGTGAAACTACTGGTTTTCACTTATAGCCTATATTTCTTGTAGTAAATGTGCAGCCACAGGCCCTGTGTAACTTTGGGTTGGTTTAACTTGCTAAAAGTGCTCACTTGTGCGCAAGATTTGTTGTCCTGAAGATAAAAAAGATAAATCACTAAAAAGAAATCTACAAACAATATATTTTATACATTTTTATGGAGAGACACTGAGAAAATGCGCTGAATTAATGCGCATGAGAATGTGCTGTCGGAGTGAGGGGAGCATTATATTGAGAAGTACAGGGAGAGTTTTGCCATTTTAAAGTATTCATTTAGTCTTTCTTACTGCACCTTACTTCTTTTCTATGGTTTAGTTTGAAATTTCAACAATGCTTACTATTGATCAGATGACAGATGAAATGTGATGCAGACATAAAAAAACTGAGAAAAACCCTTAGAAAATGGTCCATGTACAATTCTTCTAAAACTCAAATGAAAAACTGGTTATGGTCAAACCAAACATGCATCATCTATCGTGGTAATGTGATTCTTAACTTTTCAATAGAGACATATTTGCATGTATTGGCAAAATATGAAGGGGGTGGGTATAAAATTTAATTGTCTTGAATGGCTGGCCAAACTGACTGAAATAATGGGGACTGTACAATGAGTGGAATGTGCAATATTTTGGATGGTGCAATAATGGGAACTGTGCAATGAGTGTAGTGTGCAATTTTCATTTTAGCCCTTTTGTGACCCCAGCCCTTTGGGACAATAGATGTAAATTAGCCTTTAGCGATAATCCAGTGTGTTTACATTCATGTTGTATCATGTCTGTTCATTAGCATGCATTGTCCCAGTCAAATAAATAAATAAATAAACAAACACTGGGGCTGTGATTAAGAGCACACAGGCTTGCTGAATACATCACTTAGCAGGAGGGCCATGGAAGTGAAGGAGCTCAGAAGGGCTGTGGGAGGCAACGGTGACTGTGCAAGTTCGATGAGAGATTTAGCCCTGTTTGTTTTTGTGAGTCATCAGATTCCACTGCTCTCCACTGCAGGAAATATGTGAGGTCTATGCTTGTAAAAAGACGCAATCTTCATCAGAGAAGATTTCTTTGTAAATGTATCACCAGTTTCTTTTTTAAATGAATAAAGTACAATACTTGCTTCGTTATGACTCAAAATGTGAACTGAACTACAAATATTACAAAACTATTATTAGTAATAAAATAAACCAATCAAGTATGACAAAGAAAAATAATTTAAAAATGCAACATGAGTCATTAATATCTAAAAAGTTTCTTGTCAGTTGTGGATACTGATCACAGAGTAAAATAAAAATACTACACTCATGATTTTCTGCTGTTAACTTGGTGTGTGACTTTTGCCGTTTGCTTATCTCACACTACAGGAGATGTTTTTTTTATCAGGACATTACATTTGTCGGTGCACAAGAGTTATCTTGGGAGTGCAGCTCAGTGAGAGTGTTTCAGTGAGTCACATGCAGCATAAGGCACATGGTCACAACTGTGAGGTCACTTCCTGTTCAGAGGTGAAGAAGGGAGCATGAAGAGGCACGATGAAGGCCTATTATATTAACATGGTGTAATTTAAAGTCATTAGCAGTGCTGTTAAATTTGTGAGTCATTGTCAAGGCTGCTTACCTTTTCTCAGGTAAATGTTATCTGAGAAAAGAATACACAAAATTAAACAAATAAAAAGCTAATAGTCACATATTAAAAATACACATTGGGTGACTGAGGTCTTACAAAAAGTTATTGCAAATTATGCAAATCTCTGAAATAAAGTAGCAATAACTTTGTTCCCAATCTTTCAGCAATTTCTGAATAATATGCATCATGAACTATGCAACTATGTTGCATAGTTCATAGTTCAAACTGTTTTTGGACTTAGGGTTCTATACAGTGTATCCAACCCTGAGTTCAAAAACGTTTAGACGTTGTACAAAACTTACAAGACCAATGCAATGGTCCACAAATATCATATTATATCACACTACACTTTATTAGTTGGAAAAGAAAAGCTGAGATTATTGAGAAAAAAAAAATCAGGAATAGAAAGACCACTTTTACTTAGAAAATGTATCATGTTTAACTAACTAATAATTTATAATTATTATATAAAAAAGACTGCACACAGATGAGATGCAATAAAATACAACACACAAAAATGCAATGCAAACAAATAATGTGACCATTATGCAAGAGATTTACTTACTGAATCTCAAACAAGAAAGTGGTTGAAAATACCATCAATGATTGAGGAGGATATGTGAGCACAAGGACAACTAAGTCGCAGGGAAAAAGATCCAGGTCATCTCCACAACAACCAAGACACACACTATCCATCCATCAATGAACAAGTGTCAAGAAAAATAAATGCTTTGTACAGCCATACTGTGGATGAGTCATAGTAAGGCTATCAGGCAGTATCTATGGTATATCTATATTTTACTTTACAACAAAAAGTTTGTTTTGTAAGAAAAATGAATTCAAGCGCGGAAACAAGCGGAACTAGATAATTGCCAGGCTGCACAGTACACAGATGTTATTAGTATCCACCATGGCACTATATCCGAGTTTCACAATGGTTGAATCAAAATTTTAATGTTTAACTTATTAGAATAAGATTCTATTCCTTGTAGGCCTCATTTAGCTGACTACCTGACTACCATAGAAAAAACTTGATCATTTAGGTCTAGGTTTCAAACCAGTCCTTCCACAAATTTCTGGAAAGCATTCTTTGAAGACGTCATATGCCTTTATCACAAACCATTAGGCAGGGAAACTTACTGCACAACGCGATATGTTTGACTAATCTAGATAATATAGTATTTAAAGAGCACAAAGAAGTACACAGTGTAGCATAATTTCTTTTTACCCACAAATGAAGTGAAATCCAAATGATCAAAGCAAGTGTTATTTCATCTTTCAGACAGCAGTTGCTTGACCAGATCCAGGCTTACCTTCTGGGGGTATAAGGGTCTTGTTGTTCTGTGCACACCAGCCCACTGGGTGTAGCTCTGCGGTCATGACATCACACCAAAAGTCAGCCTTTCGGTCCTCTCCATAGCCACTGTAACGCAGGAGCAGCAGCTGGCCACATGTGGTAATGATGGTCGCTACCCAGTATGTGTCTGGGGTGCTCTTATTGGCCACTTCCAACTTCATTCCTGGCTGGAAGCTGCTCTGTAGACTAATCTCCACCTGAAGATGTGGAAAGGCAAATCTTATAGTGTTGTTTCTGTTGCCTACTTTGGTTTGTACCAAGTTTAATCCATGGGGCTATGTGGAATGTTGGAGAATAAATGACCTATGGTTCTATTTGAAATGGATAGTGCATTCCCACCATAGCCACAGGCAGCCATATAGGTCACTTCAGAGACCAACAGGATGTTCACATTCAACATGCCCGCACACAACTGCATGGAAAGGGTCAACATCTTAGAAATAAACACAAAGCAAATGGCCCTGTGATTTCCTGCTACAACAATGCAAACGTGCTGTATCACTCTGGGCTGCTTATGTAAGAGGCGGTGCAACAGTTAGGGTTAGCCTCAGCCTCTGCGTGTATTGGGCCAGAAAGAAATCACTGCTTCAATTTGTCCAGTGAGAGAGAGGGCTGCACTTTACTGAATCACATTTTCAGGGGAATTCATGGTCCGTTTGCCAGTGACTCAATCCACTTACTAACAAAGCAATTTGGCTTCCCGAGAGGCCACAGTTGCTCAAAGCACTGCACAATGAGTTTGTCTGACATTGGGGCTTTCATAAAACATATCTTTTAACCTCATTACATTCATCACTTCAGACTGATGTAAGGAGGTGAAATACTGACACACTTGTTTAAATCTTGAATTAAAGTCCTCCACACATTTGGACTCGTGAGCAGAGAGAGGCTCCATAGGTCACACAGGAAGCAGAGGTAGATAAAGAGTCTTGCATCATCAGTGCCCTCTCCCATCTGCTCCTGTCCTCTGATGTAACATTTTTTTTAATCAGACATCATATAACATGATAAAATGGTGGAGTAGTGTTTTAGATTATTTGTCATAGTCACTGTAGGTAAATCACTTTTACAAAGCAATTTTAATTCCTACAATATACGTTGAAATGTACGTATATAAGTGTATAAATGATATTACATATATTTTACCTTTTTTAATTATTGTTTTATTAATGCATCAGTAACAAACAATAAGTGTGCTGAAGCGTCAAATAAAACTGGGAAGGTTTGTTAGACAAGTTGTGTCATAAGGAAGCAGAGCCAATCAGAGCCCTTGTCACAGCATTATCTCAGCCCTACCAAAGCCTTACTCTTTTCAATATATCATTAAAGGATTTTAAACATTGTCAGGAGCCATGGGGGTTGTTTAAAGGTGCAGTGGTAATGTAATGGTAGTCTGTCTTACATGTTTGAAGTTGGTGTGGGGGGCGGCACTCCCACCCTTCTCTTCTATGTACTCCTCCCAGTTAAACTCTGTCTCCTCCTCGATGGAATCTGCATCTACAATTACAATCTCATGTCAATCATCTTTCATAATAATCACAAATAAGTGTAATTCTCTAAAATGACAAATGTAACTTTATTTGAATATATGTTGTTGTCAACACTTGTCTGGCACAAAGATGAGTTTTTATTAAAAAACAAATCTATGACAAAGTTAATGAACGTTTTACCCCTTTGACCATTCACTCTATTGTTATGAATAGGAAATAGTTTTGCATACTGTTATTAATGTTATCAAAGCATGTAATACATGACTATGACTTAACACTCACACCATTTTTTTCTTAGCATATATTTTTGTATAATAAAGAAAAAAAGAAAAAAAAATCAACTTAGGCAATTCACTTTTGAAGGAATAACTAAACAATTAAAAAAACATAAACTTAAACATGTTATTTTGAATGGAGGCACATTTCTTTGTAGTTGGAATGAAGATATTTCCATTTAGGCTCTAAAACTGTAACACCAACACAGCCCAACAATGCTTAAGCTAATTTAAATGAAGTGACTCAGTGAATCACAACATAATGCAAAACAGCCTACCCCTAACCGAGCTCTGTATATATATACACGTTTCCACTATAAATTAACATATCATCATCAAATTCACAGCATTTTTGTTTTTATAGCCGCAGTTCACTCTTCAGTGTGCAACAAAGGCTGACGCACCTGTGTTCACTTCCTCTTTGCCATTGGTTGGACTGTGAGACTTGACCACAGTGAAGGCTGGGTTTTGGTCTTGGGTGAGAGACTGCATTTTTATGTGAAGAGCAGGTCGTCTGACTCTGGGTTCTTCAAGTCTGGATTAGTTCATGTCTTAACTTCCATAAGACAACTGGAAGAAAACAAATCTTACATTTACTTACAAATATGAGCAGATCAAAAAAATAAGTTGTTAAATGTAATCCCTAGCATATTCTTATCTATGAAAGCTAAAAGCACACGTTTGTTTTATATTGTAATGAATGTCATGTTTATGCTTGTTAACATAAACTCAAAGCCTAAGTAGAAAAACTCTGTATATCACTGTTGGCACGGAAATGAGAAATAATATGGTGGAAAGCCTGAAATTACAGACGTGGTTAATTTTGTTTGATGTCTGGAAGTCATTATCATTAATTTGTACTTCAACTTTGTGTATTGTTATGGATCTGATATCCATGTGGAGAAAGCATTAACTACCAAGGCTAGTTTAGTATTCACATTGTTCACATGTTTCAAAGTAGAAGATCTTCCACACCCTTGAAAATAAACAACAATGGGAATCCCACTTATATATTTTAAACCAATGTTTTTGTTTAATAATAAAAATGAAAACTTTTCAGATTACAAAAAAAGATGAAGTATCTGTAAGGGAAAAGACAATGGGAGTAGTCTAGTGGAAACACCCCAAACCTAAAGACACAGTGCTTGTGCTGTGGATATTTACAATACAGACTTGTGAGGCTCCAAACTGTGACAGTCTCCCCAGTGTGCTGCCTGTATGTGCCACCCCGCCCCCTCACACCCCCCTGCTGTCCCTCTGTGGCTACAGCATACATCCATTGCGTAAACAACAAGCTGAGCTAATTTAGCTCACATGACGCTGCATGTTGCCCTTCTCCCCTCTCACAGCCTTTCATTTTTTTTTTTTTATTACAAAAGTGCCCTATGGTTTTCAATACCACGCTCAGTAATTGTGAAAATTCCCCATGCTGCAATAAAAAAAAAGTATCTATCAAATCTAACTTCTCATCATAAACTGGATTCCCCCCAAAATCTCCCTATACTTTAGCTTGGCAGTACTCATACAGTAAGTACAATAAGCATACAGTGTAATTAACATACTAGCCATATATTGTATGTTTCAACTATGTTATTGATCTTGTTTGCAACAAAGTTAACTTCCTGGAGTTGTTCTCTTTTGTTCTTAAAAGGAAATATGCCACTGTTCAAAAACATTACTGACAAAAAAATCCCCATGATGTGTTTGCTTGCTTTGCAAACATAGAAAGGTCACATGCTTTATCTCTTGTAAATCCTGGTTATGCAGTTAAATCATGCTTTAGTCACATGTTCACTGGTCATTTCATTCATATTCACCCTTATAGTTTATCATAATATTTGTAATAATGTCTGATTCTTGACAATGAGTACTCATTTATGTGTGCTTTCTTTTTGCATACGACTGCAGATAATACTAGTAGTACTTATATAGTAGGTTCTATATATAGTTATAGAGTCTTAACCAGAGAATGAAGCTGAATAAATAGTTAAATAAATTACTTCACACTTCCTTAATTTCATTGTAAAATTACAAAGAAAACACTAAACACAAGAACAGTGATCTCCAGTCAGTTCAAAGTCAACATAGATAACTGTAAAAGACATGACTTCTACTTAAAAACAACTTAAAATAAACAATACACTTTACTTCTACTATTGGTTTAGGCTAAGATCAGAAGCCCACAGGGAATGACAGAAGTGTTCCAGATTGGACACTAGGGATTATATTCTTGGAGGGTTAATCTAAAATACAGGGCATTTGTGCCCCCATGGTCCTCGTTGAGCAGAGGCTTTTATTGATTAGCCCCCAATGGGAGCGCTGTGCATCCACGTGTTGTCCTGCCTTTCTCTAAACTCATCCTGCCAAAGATTTAATGGGGGATTTAGGAGATTAACTACCACTGCATGGTCTTGGCTTTTATTGCATTACTCCGTGTTTGGCCCTCCTCTCTCACAGTCCACTTTTCTAGAGCAACACACTGTCAAAACAATTAGTCTTCAATTTTCTCTTATTAATTACATCAAATCCAGTTTTAATAGACCTCAGATACAATGCGTGTCAGACACAGTAGAGGACACAAAGGATCCACAAATCACTTTTTACTATGTAGCCTGTCATTGCAGAAAGACATTCAAAAGAACTCTTCACACATTCCTATCAAAAATGTAAATGATAACAACTGACCTTCGAGTTATCCAGCAAACAAATTCCTTATGTAAATCCTATTCTCCATTCTAATCTCAAACTAAAGAATGTTTTTCCATTAGAAACTTTCCATTGTGCTTTCCCTTTTCCAACCTTTTTGGTATCGGCATAGAAAACAGATCAGTATGACTGATTCATAAACCCTTTTGGGCTTTTATTGTTTGAGTTCATTACAGTGCCAATTCAAATCTGTAGGAGGATTCCCTGAGAATAATAGACTTCTGCACATCCCTGATTTAAAGAGAGGAGCGACAGAATAGGGGACCATATGCGATCCAAACAACCAATGAGTTGCCTATTTAGAGAAAATTTTGCAAGAAAATTGTGTTGTTTAATTGTGGGATGTGACCAAGTACGCGCATGGTTTACTTTCAGGAAAGAAAGAAAACGCTGAAACCACTGCGTTTGTGGTTTTATGCAGATTAACTTAAAGTAGTGATAAAAATAAAAAATGTGCGGTCGAGAGGGTTTCGTGATAAAAGTGAAAGAGGAAACGTTTAAGTGCACACGAGGAAGATGAGGCAGAGGGAGGGGGTGTAGGCAGCTGAACAGCAGGCTGGCTGGCACACAGCTCATGTACTTTGCACACTCAAAACTGCAGCGGAAAAAAACTCCCACCAAGCCGCCAAATTCACACAATGGATTTAATTCAATAAACATAGTATATTTACACCAAACGAAACAGAATTGATCGCGGTAGCTGCTATGATTGTATTTTTTCCTCGTTCAAAGATTTTAAGGCGCAGTTTTTCCTATACGAACACCATTACCCGCCATGTTGAAAGTGCTTTGACATTTTAGCAGAGTGGGGTATTTTCCGTACCAACAAAAACACCACACAAGTCATTTAAAAACGAAAGATTAAGTACAAAAATGTCGATCTCAGACCCGCTACCTTCGTCAATTCGTTAAAAACATAGACCAAATTACAAGGATAAGACATTTCATGCGCTTTCCCTTTCGGTTTAAACAATTTTCTTTAAAAATATTTGGAGAATGTTTTAAAATTATGAAATTAAATAATAATACTCACTAATGAACAAGACGGGACATAAACAAAATGAAAGGAACCCTTGTCCTGTGTAATCTATTCCAATGTCCACTGATATCTGCTCGTTGCGCTGCGTGAGACACTTTGGCCAAGTTGAGCTCTGGAAAAAACGTTCATGACTATTTTCGCGTTTCTACAGAAACCGCCTCGGGAGCACTTCAGGGTTTTACGCGGAGGAGGAGAAAACCAACTCAAGCCGCGTTTATTTCGTCGTAACATTAAAAAATAACAGAGTGTAACCACAGCAAAGACGCGGGGAGCTCGTGGGGCCATCACCTGTCTTACCTGTCCAAGTTTTTGTCACCTCTCCTTCTCTCGGGCTCCTGTTCGTTTCCTCTCCTCGTTCGCGAGTCCGAGCAGTGCAACGCAAGCGACGTCTTTCAGTTGCTACTGCCCCCGTTCCAATATGGCATCTGTGATCTGCGCATGTCCAAAAAAAATCTACAGATATTTCCAAGCAACTCTCACTGACCTTTTATGTGTGACTACATACCTCAGTGTGTTGAAAAAATAAAAAATAAAAATAAAAATTAATAAAATAAATGATTTAGTATGTTGTTGCCTAATTGGCGCCTTTATTACACAGAAAGTGTTGCTATCCACTGAACACTTTATCCAAACATTTTAGTTATTGCTATGCTTTCTCCAGAGCAAGCTTGCATCATATATAGTATTAACCCAAATATATTTTAACATGGGGTCTGATAACTTCTTGATGGGCAGATAAATAGTCTCTGTTGAGTGCCAAATAGTCTAATTAAAATCTAAAAAGATAGGGATTGTTTTTAATAATAATAATAATAAAAAAAAAAAAATAAAAAACAAAAAAAAAAAACAAACACATTTGCTAGACTAATTCATAGTTCTGTATTTAAAGTCAACAGTATCCTCTAGTGGTAAGAGCACACTTCACCGCATATTATGCATATCTTCCAAGTAAAGCTTGAAAACAGGAATATACAAAAAATAAAATCAATTGTTTCATTGATAAATGGCAAAAGTGAAATTTTTTGTTTGTCAAGCTGTGTTCTAACTCATTCCTAACAGATAAATTGGTGTTATCAGAAATGGCACTAATGTTTTTCACTTTGAATCTGAAAATGTTTTATCTGTAGACACTGCCAAGAAGCCTCAGGTATCATGTGTAGAGAGGACAGTTGTCTAATTAAAATATAGGCTTTTATACTCATCATTTTCGAGGTCCAGTCGGAGTGGTGTAGACCTTTTTTTGCTTTATGCCAAAAAAGTGAAGAAGGCGTGACGAAGAGGCGCTGACGACGTGCGCAGGACAGATGGTTCAAGCGCGTGCCGCGCTTCATTAATCTGCCAAAGAAGGAGCTTTTCCAAACGCACGCGCGCGCGCACTGGAAAGGATTATGTCTACCTTTTACGCACATACATTTGTGAGTAGTACACAAGTTTGTTAGAAGGGAGTCTCCCTTTTGTATGACGGCATATTTTCAATTAGGCTAAAAGCAACTAAGAGAGTGAGGCATTGGGTGGATCTAACCAACGCATTTTATGTTGAGACGGAGTCTAGTCACAACAATTGATTAAAATCAATTATTTTGTTATAATTTGCGTCTATTTGACTTTTTAGCACCTACTATGAACTTTTGTTACAAAATTAGGCCATATGCGTCCAGTTTTAAACAAGCTACACAAAAAGATTATTATTTTTTTTTAAATTCCATAATAATCCCAACTCAATCAAGTTTGCTACCCGCCTGTTTATTTATTCCCAGAGAATTCCCTCTACAGACAAATTAACTACAGGCTACAGTGAGACTAAAATGTTGTGCTTTTTGCCTACTGACTTTCGAGAGCACCGTAGGAGACTCAAATGCACGTGCCAAGGCGCGCCACAGTTTGGCGCACACAAAGGAGCGGATGAGGGGCCAAAGTCAGATCAATTATTTCTGACGCATCAAGATCCCAAACCTAAATTGTAAGCCTAAGAACAATGAAAAAAGCATAACAAAACATGCTTGTACCAAAGTAGCTAAAATAGACAATTAATACTTTGACATTTAACGACAATAGTCAGTAAAAATGTGCCTTTATTTTGAAAGTCATCCCGGATGTTCTTCTCATCCAGACCACTGACGTTGATGTTTTCGTTTTCTTAAAAATGGATGCCAGTAAGATGTTTGTTGTATTTTCCCAATTCCGTGAATAGGATGAGGCGTTTGTTTGAAGGAGCCTTTCAATCCAGTAACTTCGACAGTTTTGCAGGAGGCGAGCTGCTGGCGGACAGGTATTTTTAGTGCCAAATCGTCTTGCGTCGTTCTGTTGTTGTTTTGCCGTCGTGTCAACATGGACACGGTATATAGTGCAATGCTTTTGGTGAGAAGGTCTTTGGATGCCCCTACAACTGAAGTAACAAACATGACAGACATCAATAAAGCGAGTCCTCACGGCTGTGACAACGGCGCACTCACGGACAGGTTCGGTGTGTTGATACAGGGGCTGCTTGGCATCGTCGCCTTCAGCACTCTAATGTGTGAGTATGTGAGACTTCCTCCTCTCTAAATCATCGTTGATATTATAATTAACATGCATTATTGGTGTGTGGCATTGTTTTCCTAACTCTAAAGGAAAGTGGTAGGCATAAAAGGCAATCAGTGGGGATAATATAGCCTACTACCAAGTATGCCTGCACACTTTACCCCTGCATCCTTAAAAACCTACACGTAGCAAGTCAATAAATCAGTAAATCAATGCAAATCTCAAGCCCACTTATAAAAAGTGATAAAACGTCAGACAACAAAATCTAAATAACAGCAACATGAAAGACTAACACATAAAGTAGTCTTAAGGTTATTTGTACATTGTTTAAGAAGAAACCACTGTGAATATGTTGGGAGAGTGAATATATTAACACAAAAACAAGATGCTCATTGACAGACTGTGTGGACTTTGGTTGCTTGAACAATGACTGTTCTTCAGTGACCTTGTGATGCTGAGGCAGCTGACATAGTGATTGCAGTGTCGGAGCATGCTATCGGCATCCATACGTTTTAACTGTGTTCCCTCTATGTTTTTAAACTAATCTGGGAACTTGAAGTGTATCTAGGTCAGAGCCTGTATCCAGGAAAGCCCACAAGCTCACAGTGGAGCCTGCAAGTCGATGAGACAATCATTGATGAGACTGATTTGTTTCCACAGGCAATATCAAAAAGTCTTGCATTGATAAATTTGATTGTTTTTTTATATACTTTATTATTTTAGCTGTGAGACTCAGTGGTCACCTTTATGGTGGATAGTTACACAAGCGGAAACATATCCACAATTACTTTTTTATTTATCGCAATACTCATCTTTTCAATTCCTGTAGGTCTATGTATCAAGACAAACAATAGAATATTTCACAATTCTTGATTTCAGTTTAAACTTCTAGTTCCTCTGAGCTATCATGGGACTTTCCTTAAGTTGGAAAACGAAAACATGTCACATTCAAAAAGTTTACCAATCAAACAAAACTTTATTTTATAGGAATCTATGCAAAACATTCAAACAATTGCATCAATGCCTATAAAAAAAGTAATAATTACATTTCTGTTTCACTTGTTGAGCCACATTCTTTGGTCTTGTGATGGAGAAGAGTAAGTGCGTGTGTTTGGGAAGTGCTTTAGAGAAAATAAAGACTTGTGGCAGCAACAAACATGATCACATTGTGTTTTTTCAAATACATTTTTAAAAATTTTGTTCTTTACAGTAAAACGATTCAGAGAACCAGCAGGAATTAGACGACCCTGGAGGATTTGGTGAGATAATGCCATCCATAAGTTGTTTTAAATATGTTACATGATGTTTTTGGCTCATCAAGCTGCCTTAATAGGTTTTATGATACATCAAAGCAAGCCATTGGCGCTCTTTTCATTCACTTTGCCAACGTCTTCCTTTCTACCTTCACTAAGGAGGACCCATGTTCCCTGTGAGTTAAACAAACTTTGATTATGTAATATAACCCTAAATTAAGTCACAGTATTGATGGCTATTTCTTATTTGTTTGAAAGATATCTGATGAACTTTCTTTTGGATGCTACACTTGGGATGCTGGTCATCTGGTTGGCTCTGAAGTTAGTTTCCAGACTTGTGGAATACAAACAATGGACACTCCTCATACTTGGAGAATATGGTCAGTAAAAGCATAATGTCTATAATTCATCATGAGAATTCAGTTTATTTTCATTTTAGTTTTGGGATGCATTTCCTTATTTTGCCAGTAGATGGCACTATAGATCAGCTCACAGCAGACAGAAGGACGTGCCTTTCTTGCTAAAGCTTAAAAACATTTTCTTTTATAAATTGCGTTGCCCAAGAATTCTCTCTTGCTTTTTTGTATTATCATTATACATGTTCAGTGACATTCCTCCTATGCACATTTTAGGTGACCCTCCACAAGCCGCTGCATGGCTTGGTCAGTGTGGCATTTATTTGCTTATTATGGTGCTGGAAAAAGGAGTTGTCAGCCTGGTGCTGCTCATCCCTGGATGGTCTGAAGTAAGCAGTAAACTGTTTTTTAATGGTGTTAAATACACATCAATGATATTCAAAATCTGAAAAGAATCAGGTCATTCTTTCCAAACAGTTGACTGAGTAAGTTATAACATGTTCAACTCTTTGGATATAAGTTGTAGAGTAGACGTATGTAGTAAATACATTGAATGTATGATGCGATTATTTGAATTTGTTTATCTGTTTTAGTTGCAAGAAGTGCTTTTGGGCTACATCGCTAACCCTCAACTGGAGCTTGTGCTGGTCATGCTCATTGTGCCATTCATTGTCAATGTGGGTGTTATTTAAGGCTTATATATTATTGATTCTAAAGAGTATCCAATCACTATTAATATTCTCCAATGCTTTTTGTGCAGGCAATCATGTTCTGGGTGGTGGATAGTTTGATGATGAGGAAGTTTAAGACGATGAAGAGTTTGGATGACACATGTGACAGCTCTGTGAAGAAAGCTGATTCTTTGCTAAACCCAGATGAAATACAGGTGAGCTTTGAATTATTTAAAATTATCTTGTAAGAAGATGTATTGAAGTAAACATTTTAAAACTTAATTTGATCATTCATTATTTGATCAAATCGATGTCTTGAGCATTTACACTTGCAATTATATTAGTCATCCTTTTATTAAAGATATACTGTAATAAATCATGCACCACTTAACACCACTTGCGTAGTCACATAATGTGGAACAATGATGTAATAATATAATTACAACAGTAAATCAATGTTTTTTGTACCCCTTTTAATTAATAGTGTTTGTTACGTGTAGATTCAGAATCAGAATCCTTTTATTGCCATCATTTGTGAACACAGTGTTCTGGTCCCTCAAATTGCCATAAATCAAGTATTCAACAACTGAATAATAGTGACATTTGAGATGCGTTTCCACGCAGTGATGCCATGGAAAGTGTGAAGAGTGGTGCATGACAAATACAGAGTTTTGGGCAGTGATGGGTGGGGTGGTGGTTCCACAGTAAATACAGTTTTACTGTACATTGCTAGAATTTTGTTTGTAAAGTTTTAGGGGACTCTTATCTATTATTATGGAATAGAACGCAGAACTCGTATTTTCAAATACACCTGCAGAATAGTGTACATTTCTGCAGTCACGGTAGGAATGTGAAGGTATAAATCTTTGCTCCTGTCCTAGGTTCTCTTAACAGAGGAGACAGACACAGAAGAGGCTTCAGAAGGTGAAGAGGATGAAAATGAATCTGTTCCTCAAGTGCAATATTCAGGAGGACCACTGAGACCCAGCTGGGTCACTGTTTAAATTTGCATCCCTTCACTTAATCCGTCCAGTATCCACATGTACACAAAACCTCTCACTAAGTGTCTGAATATTATATTAGACTTCAGTTGGGATTGTTTGTCATGGCAGCTTTTGTTGTTTTTTATGATTATAATGAGCAAAAGTATGTTACACATATATAAAAACATCCAGTGTATGATAGTATAATCTATGTGCAAACTGACTTCAGAGTAACCTCTACTGAAAGTATGTGGCTAAATATTATTACCCAGCACAGCACCTGCAGGGTGAGTGTAGTCTTTACTCAAAGCTTTAATCAGAAACGGTATCAAATACCAAAGAACATCAAAAAGCAGAGTATGTATTTTATTGGAATGCATCAAATATTTTATTCACATAATTTACCTTTTTTTAATTAAATTGTAATTACAGTAATTATAGTATGTGTTTCCTTTACTTAAATGATCATGATGTCACACAGGAATTCAAGTTACAGGTTCAAATATTCACTTTATTTTGTATGTTGCACATCAAAATGATTTTGAGCTTTCAAAGCTGACAGGGACCAGTTGACACAATGTAACCTTTGTGATGGTGATGATGGTAAAACTAAAATCATGGCCTTAAAGAGTTCATCATCATTTCATTTAAATGTTTTATTCCCAATTTACAGGGATTTATGTACACAGCTGCAGCTCTTGTGTTGTGTAATATATTAGTAACTCTGTTTTTTTGGTTTTTTTTCTTGTAAATGACATTTTGTCTTCCGTGGTTCAGCCTGTGGTAATGGAAAGTTGATGAAAAGTGATGTAACCACAAGTATTAAATATAGCTGTAAATGTTTTTTTTTTTTTTTAACAACTGTCCACAACTGCATATTACTAGTGTTCAAAATTGCATTGTTGTTTTTTTTTAAATTTGCTTTTTTATTTATGTTTTCTTTTTTTTTCTTTCTTTTTTTTTTACAAGTTTCTGAAAAGAGCACAGTGCATACCAGCGTGCTGCACATGTCAATGGTGCTTGTTACTGAATGTATCTCTTTAATCTCCTCTCTGAATAAAGGTGATAGACATGGAGCACAGTTGTTGGTGGATTCCTGTAGTAGCCAGAGCAGTGCAGCCTGATGACAGATCCTCTGAGTGGGACATGGCCAGTGCACACCTGTGTGGGTGGAGCGAGCTGCTTTGTGACCTGCAGCTGATGACAGAGTGCACTGCTCAGCCTGTGTGTCTGGGGCCTGGACCACTCTGCTGTGTGAGCTGTCACTCCTGAAGAGGGGGCCACTTACTTTGCTACGTATCCATGGAAACCAGGTGTGAACATCCAGAATGTGGATACACACAGAAAAGATAGAGCTAGTAAGACAATGCCTTTTACCTGTTATTTTGTAGTGGGATGTGAAGGGCTGATTGTCAGTATTTAGTATTTTTATTCACAATTTAAAATGTAAAACAACACTTTTATATAATAAAATATCACATTCTTATTAGAAATTACAAAAATAAAATTAAGTTTGACAACAGTAGTCCATAAAAAAGACTGGTGTTAGACATATCAAAATTTGATACAAAGTCTATGGCTGTCTTAAAGTCTGTTTGTCCCATGTGCTGAGTGTCCAGTATCAAACATGTGGGACATCAGATAGTCCTCATACTGTCCATCAATCAGCTTGGCAGCATTGTTCCTAGCAAACCAACAGTCCACACTCTGTGTCCCACTTAAGATCTTCCTGGTCTTCTGCACCACTGGGACAGAGCGCTCCTTCACCTTTAGGACTGTAGAGGGCGCCATGTCTACTCCTGACTCAGCAAAGCCAACTTCTTCATACAGGAACTGACCTGGAAGAGCAGGTGGTGCTTTATTAAAATATGTGTGAATTCTACCTCTGTTCAATTACCTCGCCAAACTCTAATACTTGAACTGTAACACATGCCCACTGAGGGGGGCACTGGACCCTCTTCTCTTTAACAGATGCTCAGTGGGAGTGACTCACAGCTAAATGATTGAGAGAATGCAGTTTCATAAAGAAACTGAACAATGTGACTCCTCAATTGAGCATTGAATTGAGTTGTTGAGTTCAGGCATCAGAAATGAAGCACACCATTTAAAGGTTTAACATTTTTGGTCTTACCTAATAGTCCATGGCAGTCAGGAGACAGTCCTTTGCTGTTACCAATGTAGAAACCTAGATGGTCTTTTTGGTACGGTGCTGGGTTCTTGTACTGGTGCAGAAGAATGATGAAGCTTATGTTGTCTCCCACGGTTACAGTCACATTAGACTTCCCCACGATGGCCACCGTCAATACACCACTGGTTACTGTGACAGTGGAATGACAGGCCAAAACCATGCGGTCTTTGCCATCCAGAATCACCTTTTTAGGAGTCACTTCAATGTAAGCTCGTCTGGGGTGGTCCACTACAATTGTTATGGTGTTGAAATATGTACGCTGCTGCTTGTGGCTGCCTGGAGGTGCAGGAGCACCAATTAGCTTCCCATTTACTGTCACACCTGGAAAGTAGACAATAGAAGTCAACATTCTTTGTACAGATATTGCTGCTGTTTATTTAACCAGGTAAATGTAAGACATGCTGCTCTCATTGTAAACATGAACTAAAGTTTATAGAAAAGGGTAATGTAATTTTGTGTGCTTTTTGCACTGTAACAATTGTGTATAGCTGTATGGTTCGGTTTGTGATGAAAACATACCAGAATTCTTGTGATCTGAGACCAGACTCAGGATGTGTCCAGGCTCACCATTAATGTTAAAGCACACTGTCAGTTTGCTTAGTGGAATCTCAACCACAAAATGGGGGTCACCATCAGCTAAGAAAGCACATAGGAGAAACATGTAAAACAACATTTTTAACAAAATCATTAAAAATGTGTACAGGTGAACAAAACTTTAAACAAGTGAAGTGATTATTACAAACAGTATAATGTAGATTAGAGCACATTTTTTATCTGAAACATTGAGACATACCAGTCACTACTTGTTTCTAAATGCTTAATTTGTATGATTTTGAGAAGCTTGTGAGAACCAACATAAATGAAAAGAGAAGTGATGAGGCGAGAGATGATAGAGCAAGTGTAATGACAGGGTCATTAGCCTTTGCTAACTGCCTCAGATGGGGCGCTTTTCTTTGCTGTAACACAAACGTGGTCCCTGTGCACTTGCATGTGTAAAGTACCACTTTGTGTCTTTAGGTATTTCAATTAGACCTTGTGTGTTCTTCCTTTTTTCAGGTCATGTTCAGAGCCATTCCTTAGCTGTTTGTTCACACTGACTGTGTGATCACCTGTGTCTACTTGGCAAGCTTTCAAATTACAGACCTTCAACTAGAAGGAAAAAGAGGGCACTGTACATTCCCACTATCACAAGAAACTGGACTTTAATACTTTATCATGTACCGGTAGCTGTATTTTCACAAGAGAGAAATTAAAATTAATTAAATTAATTAAATTAAAACACACCTGATGTTTTGGAGATGGTGATTGGTTTCTTGGACTGACCTTTACCTACAAGCAAAGAAAAATACAAAAAAAAAAAACAGCTTTAATTGTCTAATTGTGCTCTGATTTTCTTTTTCACACAAAAAAGCTCACCAACTGTGTTGCTCTGATGAGAAGTGCCAGTGGACCTTTGGTCAGATTTCTGGGGCTGTCCTTCCTCTGTGTCCTCTCGCAGGCTGTTGGCAGCTGAATCTCCTTCCAGAGGAGCTGGGGAAACAGTGGGCACAGGTGCCATGGTCCCATCAGCCAGGACCTCAGGCTTCTCCACCACCAGGTTAGTGAGCGGTGTGAGGAAGTTGTATGTCAGAGACAGGTTGGTGGCCTGCTTGATGTGTTCTTCTCTTTCTTTGCTTGTCTTACTTTTCAGTCTTGACCGAAGACCGTCTTTAACACTGAGAAAACCCCACACACGTTCGGCAAAGTCCTCAACAATGTCCCCCAAAGCAACATCCCATCTGTAAGAGCTGACAGATGCTGAGGGCCTGCCGCTGCCCGCCAGTGCTGCTGTTGCTGCTTTGACATGCTTCTCTGTCTCGACCTGACGGTGGCGCAGTGGCACATCTGTCTCCAGGATGATGCTCTTGTCATCGTTGGTGGCAGTGACCTGCACATGCAGAGACTCTGCACTTTTGTTTGTCAGCTTTCCAGCAATAACAATTTCCGAGCCATTGAAGTAGTTGGTGAAGAGATGTTGAGTCACATACTGCACTGAATCCTCGGTGTAGTTGATCCTTATGTCAGACAGAAGAGGAGTTCCTATTTCATCATAGAACCTGGTAAGACATATAATCAAACAAAGAGGTCAGAAAGGTTTACACAAAGGTACAGCTAAATGCTATATAATATAATTTGAAGTTGGTGATTTAATGTTTTCTTCTTTAAATAGCCAATGCTGTTTAGTTTCTACCAGTAAAGGCTGTATAGTAAATATATGAGCATGACAACATACCTTGAAAATTATACCTTGCAAAATTTTTACAACAGAACTTTTAGGGAAGAAAATGGCAAGTTTCCCAATGTACAGTCAAGGAAACACAAGCAACACAAAAATGCTCCGTAAAGACCTAACTCTGCTATATCTGAACAGAGAAGGCATTGTATAATTTAATACAATTAAATGTTATTATCAATAAAATAAATGTTATTGTTAATAACAAAAAATAAAACAGGACACTATTTTTGTTTTTCTGAGGTCTAAAATGTATTGAAATTGTATTGATATTGTGACCCATCGATATGAAAATCGTTGTACATTCAGTGTATTCTTATAATTACACATTACTCAAGAAAGCCAACACTTAAATGAACCAAGAATGACTCCATTATTTTCCATTATTATTGTAACAACATTTTTGCTGGTATGTTATTTCCGGGTCGCATGCTTGTCTAACCTCACTTTTGTCACCCCACTTGAGGGTTTGTGCATACATTCTTATACACACATGTATGCAAGTCTCTAGAGCCTGTGTCCTGTCCCATGTTTTTGTATGGCACTAAACCTTCTCACCTCTAAACCAACCTGTTTGTTTAAGCCGGAGGAGGCCTATTATCAGTGCAGGCTAACCCCTCAGACACAGGTATTACAACACACACACATTCCAGCAACTGAACAAACACCTTGTGTGTCCAAGTGCGGAAGAGGGATCTAGGGAGAGGAGAGGCCAGTCTGGAAAGGACAGAAGAAAGGTGGTCTGTACCAAACAGAGGGAGGCTGTGACAGGCTGCATCTGATTAAAGACCTCTGTTGTCAGCACCGTCACATTTGTGCTCTTCGTTCCTTTATAACGTGATGACAGACAGAAGCTTATGTCACACAAGAGAAAGGAGGTATTTAGGAAAGCTAATAGTCTCATAAGATTAGATTACATTTTAAGGAGGATACAACGTTTTGGAACATGAAAACTATCAATTTGGATAAATGGGACACTAAACAGTACAAGAAAATAAAACGTTTTATTTTTTCTCATTTCAAGTAAGTGCGATACCAGGCAGACAATCTCCAAAAGAGGGCAACACTCATAATCAATAAAAAAAAAAGCTTTGAATGGTTTCTTACCCTTTGAGCATGGCACTAGCATCTGCCTCTTCACCAATTCGTCTCATCATGCCACAGTTTTCCAGCGCCATCCGGTCCAACAGTTTATAATCCACATCGTTCCCAATCCCAATCGTAAATATGCAGAATTTCTCTTGCACCGCAGAGCGAGTGTTCCCCAGTATTCTTACAGACTGGATCTCTCCAACAGTGGGGCGTCCATCAGTCAGGAAAATGATGAGAGATACACTGTTGGGGTTGGCCTCTGATGTAGACAGGTAATCTCGAAGCAGAGTGGAGCCAATTTCAATGGCGCTGTTAATGTTGGTACCTGAAAAAAGGGGTAGTCAGAAAAATGTACATTATTCCTCATATAAAAGTAAATCGTATCATAATAGTTTAATAGTCACTTGAAACATAACTGTCATTAGAGTGTTTTTAGTGGCAAAACTTTCTGACCTCCAGTGGGTGCGAGCGTGTAAATAAATTTCTTGGCATCTCTGACGTTTAGTGGAGTGACTGGCACAAGGCGATTCTTCCACTCTTTGACTTTGTTGGAGAAGCTTATGAAGTTAAAGTGATCGCCAGGACGGAGATCGTTCAAGATGGTAAAAAGAGCATCTTTGGTCTACAGAAGAAGAAACAAAAAAGTTGCAATCAGTGTGTCGTGAAATTGGATATCTGTATTTGGTGCGTGGGTGTAATATAGCTATGATTTGGCTCTAGACCAATTACAGAAGTCTATATGGGCGATATACAGAAAGATCGAGACCACATGCTGACCTATCATAAAGCCCTCTATTGTGAGGCCACATCAAAAATCCCTTGTTTGTGCGTCTGTGATAAGTGGGGAGAGGGATCAGGGGTCGGAGGGGCTGTTGTGTGGAACGTTCCATTACCCCATGCAAACTGACCTTCCATTCTCACAACAGCACTGTGTTTCCACATCCCAAACTCTCTGCAAATCTGTTTTTCACTTTTGACTCTACCTCTCATGCAGCTGTGCACATCACATGTGACTGGCCGAAAGGGATTTTCATGGTATTGCACGGGGGAAAGCTCTGATACGGATATTCCAGTGTAGGAGTCAGATAGTGGGCTATTGCATTTCTGAATGAAGTCATTTAATGTCCTTGAAACACATGCTCTATACATTTACTGAACTATATACACACAGCACAGGGTATGATTTATATTACAGAGAGAGTGAGAATGATCCCATAATATCTGGTGCGGCTTCTTAATAAACTTTATATTTATTATGGTCAAACAAAATCCATTAACAATAAGATCATTTGTCGCCCACAACCACACTTGATCAAATTCACCCATCTAGAATAAAAGTATTTTTAGATTTTGTTGTAATTAATGGTTTTACCTGTCTAATCTTGGTTCCCAGCATGGATGCACTGGTGTCAATGACAAACACTACATTTTTTGGGACAACCGGCAGGTCTTTGGGAGCAAAGTAGTGGACAAAGTGGCCGTTCAACACCTGGAAAAGTGCACACACAACAGGCAGTGAGGTCAGCTGCAGTATTAACATGTGATTGTCAAGATTTAAAGTTATCCCGAAGACAGACACTGGATTTTGGCGTAATAGCAGAGCAGGTGGCAGGAAGCCGACTGAATTAATGACTAGCAGGTGGGTGGAAACAAGTGTGTGAGTATAACAGAGCTTAGGGGAACTGTGTCCTTGCATAAAATCAGTGAGCTATATTCTCAAATGGAAAAAGTCTTCAAAAGATTTTTATTGATAACACATCAACACTCACCTGTATGTCTCCAATTCCCAACTCTCTTTCCACATCATAGCGAACTACAAAGTCTCCAAGGTTCCCACTAGTAGTGATTTTAGCCTGCTGCACGATGCTTGGATTAAATGTGATACTACACACATTCTTCTCATTTTTGATGACAGTAGTGATGGGGGGCTCAGGTTTGGCTGGTTGAGGAGAAAAATAAGCGTAGTCAATATGGTATGCTATTCCCTACTAAGATGAATTTTACGATAACAATAAACACAAACATTTTTCAACATGGTCAGTACATAACTTTAACATCAATTCAGCAATGCTAAAATAATGACAAAATAACACAGAAGCAGAGTTAGATGTAGCGAAGAAGCTTACCATTGTGACCAAACCTCCTTGTCAAAGCCTGATCTCATCTGATCTCGGAAGCTAAGCAAGTCTGGACCTGGTTATTACTTGGATGGGACACTGTTGGGAATTCCAGGTGCCACAATGGGGCGCCAATGGCATAAATTGTCAATGTGTCTTTAGGCAAAGTACTTCACCCACACTGCCTAGTAAGAAGGTGGTGTGTGTGCACATGTTGGTGATGGTCGGAGGGGCTGATAGCGCAGATTGGCAGCCTTGCTTCTGCCCGAGTGTGGAGTGAATGAATAATGCACAAAATTGTAAAGCGACTTTCAGCGTCTGGAAAAGTGCTATACAGTATAAGTCTAATGCATTATTATTATTATTATTAGAGTGTTAGTGGTCACTTTGGAGATGGATTGGATCAGGAATGAGAAAAATAGAGTGTATGATGTTGATTAAAACTAGATTACTGAGGTTATAGTTTCCAAAATCAAAGTGTAAAACGTATTAATGAAATGAAATTATGAAGAGGTTTGTCCACAAAAAAGAGAATGCAGACAACATGCTGTACAGAAGCAGGTGATAAACAATACAAATGGTTTAACCTAAAGTTTTCAGTGCAGTGGAGGAGGCCGGAGATGTGATGCCCTTCCCATTGCGCAGAGGCAAAACTTCCAGATTTGTGATGGGAGAGTGGTCCACGATGGTGATGTCTAAACTGAGGCGACTGACCAGCTGCATGGGCCGGATACTGGTCACATGTTCATAGCGACCCAATCGTCTCTGCAGGAGCTGCTCATATGTGAGGAAGAAGATGGCACGGTTTCGACCAGGGATCTTCACCGCCATTCGAAATACTTCCAGCTCTGACTCAATACTGGAGAACAAGAGAAGAGTAACGTTTTAGTGTAATGCATGAATGTGAAACACTGTTATAATAGTTTTTTTCAGACAGTATTGTTTGGTAGAGTTTGGAAAATGTAAATTACAGAGAGATTAGGGTATATTGGCCTACAGTAGATATCCAGCACAAAAAGAAATGCCAGTTCCATCACGGCAGCTGTATCTATAGCACCACCAAGTGTGATTTAAGTCTCTGGAGAGATGTTATATAAATCCAAGGCATATCATTGAAAAGAAACCTAAACTGCCCAAGAAGTAATAAAACAAGTCTTATCTAAAAGTTTCCTTTCACATCTTATATAATTCCCTTGCTCTGCTATTTAAATCAGTTATGGGCTCACAAAATCCCATTTTATCAAATGTCACATTGGAGATGATGTAATGATGTCACTTCTTCCAGAAGTCAGGGACTTATATGATGGCCCTGGAACCAAGATTGACTTCACATGCACCTAAATCACGCTGATCTCTACAGATGACTGCTTGTGGTAAAAGGTTTCAGGTGGGACCTGTGCTAAATTAAAGAGACCAGAGGGAGCTGGACAGTCAGTCAGAATGTAATAAAGACGAGGCGCCAGTGAGGAGGTGGGCGACCAGAGAGCCACTGACGCACACAGGCACACACACAAATACACAGTCACGTTTACTATACCTTGTGTCACCTGAGTCCTGGCCTCTTGTTTTGTCATTCTCCTGTTTGACCTTCTTCCTCTTGGGTGTAACCTCACTCTGATAGACGCGACCTCCTACGATCCTGGTTCACAGGTCAGAGATGAGGGATTAGACTGGTGCATATGTAGAGACCGTCTATTATTGTGCTTTAAATGGAGTTTTGTCAAACAAAGCACTGGGCTGCACACATATCTTTACCTTTAACAGCTCTAAACGTGACTAGGTGATGTGTCTTTTTTTACATCTGCGTTAACAGGTGAGGGCTACCTTTACTTTATAAAGACATAACGATAACAACTAAGGGGGCCTGTTTTCTTCATATTGTACAATTCGTATATACTATATAGGCCTACAAATAAATCTAAATATATAAAGCTATAATAAATCATATGTAATTACAATAATGCGATATTTGCACGTTGTTGCAGGTCACGTGAGAGTAAAAGGCGCTTACATGGTGAAGTTGGAGATGTACGCGTCCGCAGGAATGGCATACTGAAACACTCCCTCTGCGGCCGCGGAGTGGCGGTTCAACAGGGCGCAGTGCACCGCAGTGAAGCTGTAGCGTGAGATGATGGTGGTCTTTATGGAGAGCTCTTGGATGTGAGGTTTAGTCTCCTGAAAAAGACGCGTGCACATCTAAGTGAGACTAAAATCCTAGTCTATTTAATAACAGACATAATTTTATAAATAGGTTTGCATTGCTCAGAATGTGCTTATTTTATTGATTCATCACAGGGTCCTCCCTTGGTAACTAACTGTAAACAAAAGCTGTGCTATCCCCAGTATTCAGGGATAATATCCAATACATTACAGATACTCTGGCACATCTGCGCGCACTTGGCGGACTCCTATGCGCCACACCCAATACTCCCTACTTTTTAGTTAACAGAGAAATACATAAAACATCTAGGTCATGCATTTTGTTGTTTTTTACTTTCTGAAAAATATTAAAGCAACCGACAAACAAATTAAGATGTGTTGTTTGATAGCATAGGGTGCAAGCATTTCTAATAAAAAATAATTTAAAAATACAAATTAAATAGCGTACCTTTGTTAAAATGGTCTTAACTTGTCTTGGGACTCTACGTGGAGCCTGGAGAAACAAAAATATCAGAGAAAAAACATAATTGGGGAACATATTAAAAAGAAAAAGCTATTTTTTCTTACAATTCCCAAGTCAAAGTCAGTTAGATCCACATCTTCATCAAACTCAGTGTCTTCCCCCGTAGCCATCAGAAAACAAAAAACTGTTAAAGTGAGACGCAACATTTTAGAGACCTTATCCTCTAAAATTAAGAAGCTAAAAGCGACATGGCAAGCCTTGTGCGTCTGATTGTTCTTGAGACCATCAGAGTGACCAAAGGGACTCACAGAGACTAACGCCCACCCACCAAAGAGGGATGCGGTTTTCCCCTATGGTCTGGTCTGCTGCCACTGGAAAAAATCAAAATAAATAAATAAAATGCCACGATAAGAAGGAGCAAGGTGTTCATTATGGAAAAAGAACAGATGTGGATATTAATAACACATTGGTCACTAATTAGGCTAAGATAAAATAAATAAATAAATTAAAAAAGCCTATACATACATACATACATATATCTGGGCGTATATATAGCATATAAATTTGCAAATGCAGTAGATCAGTTTTCATTATTATTGGCTATATATATGTGCTATGTATGCTATATATATTTCTTCAGTTGTCATGTTTACCCCCTAGTGGTCAAAAACTAAAACGCACATTGACACACATCTTGATGCTGCTTCCACTCATGAAGAAAGCACACCACAAGTAGTATAGATATAATATATAACAACAAATTGCCTAAATATAGCTATATACAAATGAGTGTATTATATAGTATGGTTTAAAGTACTGTGCATATAATGACTTCCTATGGCATTATAATGACCTTAACTGTCCTATTTAACCCGACTCTACAGGTCAAGTTTCAAAGTTTCCTGATGCTTTGTAGAGAGGATGAAACACCACAAATATTGACTGGGCAGAGAGTCAATCAGCACAGTGTATTTTAACCTGTAGCCAGACTTTCACAGGGCTTCCTACAGTAAGACTGTGTGAACAGCAACATGAAGTTTTTACCATCTTTACTGATCTTTGGGCTCCTGTTTCTACAATACATCCATGGATTTGAGTTTGTTATAGATGGAGAATGGGAGGAAGATATGGTAAGTGTTAACACAAACCCTGTTTTCATAAATTATTTTTACTCTCAAACGAGTCTGTGCTATAGTGATAGCCACTCTCTGAAATCCTAATAACTTGTCAATATTGGAGAAAATTACTGTTTTACTTTTTTTTTCAGTCATCAGATTTAGAACAACATGAGAGACACAAGGTAAGATTTTCCACTTGTTTATGTTTTTATCTACAAGGCATTTCTTTTTTGTTGTTTTTGAAAATAGCCATGGTCTATATCACTGAAATGAAATTTTGAAGTCCCCAGAGCACTATAACAAGATGTTTAAACCATTTTAATGTATAAATTTGTGTTTCAGAGAGCCATTTTGACTAGTGAAGAGCAGACAGACTTTCAGGTATGGCCTCTACCACTGTGGCAGAGTTTATGCTTATCTAGAAATCAATGTTTGTCTGTTTGTCAAAATTCTCATGACTGTCAGGCTATTGACTTTTCTTTGATATTTTAACTAAAAAAGATGTGTTTTTGGTCAAATTCGTGCATTTAGAAAACCCAAGAATGTTTCTAGTCTTAATCATAACCAATAATAGTTTGTGATTTTATCTTTCCACAGATTGTCAGTGGTGACGACATCACAATCAAAAGTTACAGAATAGAGAGCCATGTTACGTCACGTTTTGCTCACACCACCGTCAGAAGCCATGTGGTCAACTCTGGGGCCAAAGCCCAGACCATTGGCTTCAATGTGCAGATCCCCAAAAGAGCTTTCATCTCCAACTTTACCATGTCGGTCCTCAGTCACTTAACCATCTCCCTGAGTTTGACACATAACTGACATGTTCCCCTCACTGCAGGAATGTGAATGGAATCATTTTTAAGGGCTCGGTTAAAGAGAAGTCAGTGGCACAAAACCTTTACAATCGTGCCAAAGCCAGAGGCAAAGCAGCAAGCATCCTGAGGTAAAAAAAAAAAAGGTTTTGTCAAATTGAGCTGGGTTTAAAATAAAATGTTGTTCCTAGGGCAAACTCCCAGGACATGGAAACCTTTCAAACAGAAGTTTATGTGCCACCTGGAAGTAACATTGAGTTTGAGCTTAACTATCAGGAAATGATGCAACGCAAAATGGGCTTCTATGAGCATCAGCTGTACCTGCAGCCAGGCAGACTGGTGCCACACTTTCAGGTGACATGATCATCATTTTGTGTTGCCATGTCAGTGTAAATGTAAATGTGAGTGTACACATCCCTGACCCACACATCTCTCCAGGTTGACGTCTACATTTTTGAACCAAATGGAATTTCAAAAGTAGAAACAACACACACTCTTGATAGTCATTTTGCAGAGCTTATCAAAGTTTCCACTACTGATGACAAGGTAACCCTTTATTTTTCTTACTAAATTGAAATTTTGGTTGAAATTTGAAACTTCTTTTTTGTAACATTTGTTGTTAGGCTCACATAGTATTCAAACCCAGCCTGCAACAGCAGAGAAAGTGCAGCAACTGCACTGACAGTGCTATAGATGGTGTCCTTAATGTTATATATGATGTGAAGAGGGACAACAATGGAGAACTTCAGGTTAGTAGCCATATACATTCAAAGTAAAGTGTTAATCTTACTTCATTTTTCATTTCACAGGTCTCAGATGGCTACTTTGTTCAATTCTTTGCACCAACAAATCTCTCACCTCTTCCAAAAAACATTGTTTTTGTGATTGATGTCAGTGGTTCTATGTGGGGGGTCAAAATGAAGCAAGTAAGTTCTGCTTATTGGTTGATTATGAAATACTGACACCATGTGGCCGTTGTATAGAATACATTCAATCCTTATTTTGTTTCTTAGACAGTGGAGGCCATGCAAGCTATTCTAGATGACCTGACCACTGATGATCATTTTAGCGTGATTGACTTTAACCATAATGTACGGTGTTGGAATGAGGATTTAGTTTCAGGCTCAAGATTACAGGTTGGAAATGCCAAGAAATACATCCAGGACATCAAACCTAATGGAGGTATCTGATTGTGTTTTCCACATCTTTACTTTAGATCACAGTATGATACAAAGTAAAGTGGCTTCATTTGTACATGCTTTCTACGTATGTTTAGGCACAAACATTAATGAAGCTTTGATGAGGGCAGTTCAGATTCTAGTGAGAGCATCCAATCAGGGGCTCATAGATCCCAGATCTGTGTCTATGATAATACTGGTGTCTGATGGAGATCCTACTGTGGGTAAGATGTCCTAACCTATGATTGTACTTTTTATGATAACCTGTGGCTATAATTATAATGTAAAACTTAGTTTAAACGTTTCCATAATAAAGAGTTATCTTTGCAGGTGAGACCAAGCTCAGTACTATCCAGAAGAATGTGAAGCGAGTGATGAAAGAGGATTTTTCACTCTTCTCTTTGGGCATTGGTTTTGATGTGGACTATGACTTCCTGGAGCGGATAGCTATGGAAAACCGAGGAATCGCACAGAGAATCTATGCAAATCACAATGCTGCTGACCAACTACGAGTATGCTCCTCCAAACTAATAATTTTCTTAGAGAGGTGTTGACTTAATATATATATTTTTTTCTCCACGCAAGGCATTTTACAGCCAAGTCTCTGCTCCACTTCTGAGAAGGATCACAATTCAGTTCCCAGAAGATTCAGTGTCTGACGTCACCCAGAATCAGTTTGATAAGTTCTTCAGTGGCTCCGAGTTGGTGGTGGCTGGAAAAGTGCTCCCCTCTGATACAAACACACTCACCAGCTTTACCACTGCATCAGCTGTAAGAACATTTTTTACACCGCACACTGCTGTTTACATACAAGAGAATGCATTGGTACTAACACTGATGTTCACACAGGGATGCAGTGTGTGTGTGTGTGTGTGTGTGTGTGTGTGTGGTCACATTTGTATTATAACATTTTCATGCAAAAAAGGTATAACAGAAAGTGCTAATTAATGTATAATGCTATATGTTTACAATCAGGCTCGTCTGGATCTCACTCTAGAGACAGAGACAGACACCACTGAGCTGGATCAGCGGCTGGCCAACCTGCACCACTCGTTTCCAGGTTTTGCTCGACAGTTGTGGGCTTACATTACCATCAAACAGTTGATTGCTGAACGGTATGGGAGGCTGTTAACATAATTTACATGTGGTCCCATTAGCTTCTTCATTGTTTGTAGCCACACTGTGTCTTTTCCACAGGGCTATGGCTTCAACAGCAGCAAAAAAGCGAAAGATTACTCAAAAGATCTTGTCTCTGGCAGTAGACCATCAGTTTGTCACTCCACTTACTGCTTTACTGGTGGAGAGTGAAGACGAAAGTGAGCGACTCTTGGCTGATTCTCCAAAGGATGCCAAGCATGGCTGCTGCCCAGGTTACAAAGCAGTATTTTGGTGCCCTAAACCATTGCCAACTGCATTTATCCATTTAACATGTTTTTTTTTCACACTGTTTTGTAGGTGGAGGTGTGAACCCAGTACCGCTGGTTTATCACCATCCCCCCTGGGTCCAGATGTCTACTCCTGCTCCTCCCAGCCAATTCTCTAAAGGTCCAGAAGAGTGGGCCTTGCCCCAAAAAGTCAATTTAGGTAATGTACAAGCCCATCTGTTCAATATAAAAAATAACAACCCCCCCCCCCCCCCCCCCCCCCCCCCCCCAAAAAAAAAAACAAAAAACAAAAAACAAAAAAACAACCAACTAATGCTGCAGTATTGTTCTCCCCAGTGGATAACGATCCTCACTTCATCATCCACCTGCCAAGACACAATGTGGATGTGTGCTTCAATATTGATTCTAAACCAGGCCATATTCTCAATCTACTGTCTGACAGTGGTACAGGTATACAGTGCATATCTGCATAAATGTTCTATGAATTATGTGTTATGTATTAACCTTTCACTGCTTGTGTATGTTTTCTGAAGGTGTTGTTGTAAATGGTCAGCTCATTGGCTCAAAGAAGTTGTACAAAAACAAAGTCAGCACATATTTCGGGACTATTTCCGTGTACTCCCAGCCTGAGGGAGTCAGTGTCACCGCTAGCACTGACAACATCACTATTTCTGATGAGAGAAACAGCCATGTCTTTTCCTGGGATGCCACAGCAGATATCACACAGGATGGGTATGTTTATACTTATACTGCAATACAGACTAGGCTATATCCTTTGTTTACATTTCTTAATTTCTTTTGTTTTAGTGTGAGGATACACATTATGAAGAAGTCAAATGTTACTATCACAATAAATGGTAACATTCAAATTACTGTTCTGCTTCATCGGATTTGGAAAAAACACCCTGTTAATGTTGACTTCCTTGGGATCTATATGCCTACAAACAACCAGTACTCTCCACTCGTCCATGGTCTCATAGGTAATATAAACCACATTTTGTTTGCTCGACCAGGACACAACAATGCAGGGTAGTGTGAACAGGTGAAACGTGATGGTGGTGAAGAATGCAAAGAGCGAGATGTCAGGAGCAATTATTACAGTAGTATGGCATAAACAAGGCATATAATTGCAATGAATTTGTTATGACATACAGTGAACTAACTAAAGCACTAAGAGATACTCCAAGTAAAATTCACTGATATCCCGAATTGAAAAAAGGAAGGCAAATATCCAGTACTACCAAGATGTACCTAGTAACATGGGGTGTTTTTCAAGATGCATAATGTATTCTAAAGTCTTTTTTTTTTTTGTTACAGGGCAGTTTTCCAGAGAACCCGATGTTAACGTGTATGACGTCCGTGAAGGAGTGGACCCTCTAAAGAAGGAGGCTACAATGGAAGTGAAAGGCAATCAACTTCAGGTTACTAGGTAATCACCAAATAAATCACACAAATATGAATGATCTCTTGATATCACAATAAATGAATACGCTGTGTGAACCAGGGGCTGGCAGAAGGACTACAGGACTGAAAAGAAACATGGGTCAATCGTCTACTGCTGGTTTGTGCACAGTAGCGGAAAAGGATTTATTGACGGTCACTACACTGATTACATCGTCCCACATCTGAACAGTTTTCTCCAGATGAATTAAGTGCTCTCACATGTTTTTATTAGTCCTCTTGGCTTACGTAACAAATACAATGAATAGTAAAGAGAATGAAGAGAAGACCTGATACTTCAGTCAAAAGGATTAATGTGAAAGATATAACCAAATTTGACTTGTCTGTAAGTAAATACTAAAAATTTGAATTAAACAATTCCTTTATTACAAAAAAGTATTTTCCGATCAACAGGTAATACATAAGTTAAAAGCTCATTGAACTAATTTGTCTGGGATATTAAAATATACAAAGAAAGGTTTGAGGTTGTAACTCTGACACAGTAGAGTGACTCCTACACTTTCTGGGCTTCAAAAAGACCAATGTGCCAGTCATCAGGCGAGTTTGGAGAAATCTTCATAGGCAATGTTATCCACTCTCCGCCCCTTCTGTGGACCCTGGGAGGAACACAGGAAATTATTACCATACTTTTTGATAATAATATAACCATAATTGTACCATATATACTCCTATAAATATATATTGCATACATAATTTTATTTCTATTCAGTAAAAGCACAGTGACTTACTGAGTCAAGTGTTAGTGTAGCACTGAAGTTTTTCTCATCAATCCCTTCTAAAATAGCTTCTATATCTCTGTATTGACCATTCAAAATCAAAACCCTTTTGCCTGTAAAATTATAAAATTAGCAATCAAATTTAAACAACTTAACAAAAGTCAATTATTTGAACCTAACAGCTACTGATTTCTTGTTGAAAGTTGAGTTTACCTGGTGCAGGTATGACTGTCTCAACATGATTTTGGTCCAGTTTCAGTTTGTCTCCTGAGTCAACCATCTTTACCACAGCTGTATATTTTTCGTTCACTTCCTGTGGGGTAAATATGATTATTAGCAGCACACAGAGTTTACTCCTTATAAATAAATTTGTGACAATATCTTACCACAACAACAGCCTTCTTCTTATGGTACCGGTCTCCCAGTCTTTTAGTAACAACTTTGACAATGATGTTAGGTTGTAACCAGTAATCAGTTTTCACCGGTTCGTGTTTCTGCCTCCTCCGTTCTTCCATCTGAAGAAAAAAAAAAAAAAAAAAAATATCAAACTAATATAATTCAGTTTCAATAATATATTCTTTGCAGAGATAGCTGAATGTAAGGCTCTACCTCTTTGATCTCTTCAAGAGCAGATTTTTTCCTCTTGCCTTCTTTAGAGCTTGAACTGGAGGACATGTCTTTTCTTTTGGTTACTGCTGCTGCTTTCAGTGCACTTGCACCCAGTAAAGAACTAAAGCAATATTTAGTAATATTGTAAAATGTAAGTAATGTATAATAAAGAAAATATATACCTAAAAGGGTTGTTTACCTTGACTTTGATGGTCCAGCCACAGACGCAGTGGCTCCAAGGTTAAATGCCACTGTACAAGGCAATACCAATATGATTAGTTAACGATTAAAAAACAAACAATATAAAAATAGGCTAAGGACAAAACTATACCTTTCTCTTCTTCATTCTCTCTTTTGAGCTCAGTGTAAGCTGGGGTGTCCTGAAAATACAAACATTATACACTTAAAAAATGTATTTAACACAACTTTAAATTAATATTTATTGAGGTGTTTTGGTTTCAACGTTTGCTGGGAGGACAATTAGCACTTACATCCTCCTCTTTGCCATCACGACCTCTTCGAACCTGCTCCTCTATAAAACGTGCACTGCGCTCTTCATCATCCAAGTCATGCTTTTTCTTCCTTGCCAGTTCTTCTTGCCGTCGAATAGTCTCTGGGTCGCGGTCGATGTATTGGATATACCAGCCTTTAGGAGTTTCATCAACCTTGCACAATCCTAGAAAAACAGCCAAAAACAGATTATTTTTGTGCTATAATAATAAGATGTATTTTTCCACGGTATGAAAATATACTGCTTTTATAGTCTTTAAATGTTCCCCACCTTCTCTTCCCAGCCATTTGGTGAAGTCAGTTAAAGTTTCCCATCGAGTAGAGTTCATATGGATGTGCTCTCGATGACTGATGTACTCATTATACACAATGTTGTTATGCACACGTTTGGTCCCTACAAGAAACAGCAATTGCAACTTACTGAACCAACATAGAGTAAGAAAAGAAAAAAAAAAACAAACAAAAAAAAACAAACAAACCTAAACTTACCAAAACGTCTTCTGAGCAGCTCAACAAAATCATGTTTGAACTCACTGAAAAAGTCAAATATTAATGTCAGTATTATTTCAATATTATTTAAGTTATTAGTCAAATTCTGGGCTTACTTTGAAAAGTAGTCCATAAACTTGGAGGGATTTTCTGAGGCTAAAAGCAGCTGCCTCTGGTGGGACTCTGACATACAATGGCATTTGAAGCCGTTCTAAACAAAGCAAAAGAAAAAAAGAAATACAATTTATAGAAAGAAAACATACACCTAAATAATGAAGTAATGAAGTAACGAAGAAGATGGCTTACCTCATCTCTGCATTGTTTTTGGCACATCTGACAATACCATCTTAGCTTTTGTAGACCCTTGGCTTTTATTCGATTACTAATAGCTTTTGGAGAGAGGAAATCCGCTTTTCCCATCTCGACTTAACGCTCAATAAAAACTCTTCGGACAATAAGTAGACAAAGCAGCAAAACTGTGGACACAAACAACAACCCTTTTTGATTTTTAAAGACACTCACTAAATGTTTTCCTTCCACGACTAGAGCCGAGTTTCCGCGTGTAGGTTCCAGGATCTCGCGATAACCAAAACAACTCGCGAGATACTCAGTTGCTTTCGGGTACTACTTTTGTTACTCTTTTCTATTATTATATTGTTATTTTATTATTATCTAAAATTACAAAAATATTGAAAGTACAGTGTAAATATATATATTTCATCATGAATATGCTAATAACTATTCGTATTTTTGTTTGTATTCACGTACCTGTATTCACAAACGAGTATTTTTAGTACGTACGATTTCTCCTGAATGCATCGTTCGTCCATTTTACTCTTATCCTGCGCTTGCGCACTCCTGCGCATCTGACCTTCATTGGAGTAACCATGTTCGCCAGGACCAGCGCTTTGGTGTTCTCCCCACAATGGTAAATGGAAATCAACAAACATTTTATTGATTGTCTAGATTGATACCCTTTAGTATGTGTTTTAATTGTCGGGTGATGGAGGAACTTCATTGTTGTGTTGGCTGTAGACCGTGCATATACACACAAGGACGTGCTAACGTGCAGGCCGCGGCTAATGAATGACAGCGTTATTGAACCAAGTTCAGCCGTTTAAAGCTAATGTTCCAACATTTAGAGTCACACCTGGAAAACACATGTGTAGATATTTGCAGGGTTACATTGAATTAACAGGTTTGTCCTCCGGCACAGTCAAAACATTGAACAGAACCAACTTAAACGTGCTAATGGATCTTGATAATTCATCGCCAATTAATACTGGCCTAATCTAACTAAAACTGTGCAGAAGGTTCCATAACATGTTTTCACTGTATGTTTTAACATTACTACATGGTAAACGATATGTATCTTGTATGTTTATTTCCACAGTGGGCAGGTCAGGAACATGGCTACCCTGAAGGACAGTAAGTACTTTCTTCTTCTGTTTATGTTTTAACACCTCAAATGCTTTTTGGGTATAGAAGATGTACTCAAGAACCCATCACAGGGAAAATGACATGGAAAATGAAATCCGTAACACTTAGGCATGTAATCATTGGGTACTGTGATTGTATTCTTGATGTATGGGTCACTATAATGATATACAGAAACTATTTTGATTGATATATATATATATATATATATATATAAATATATAAATTTATATGAGTGACATGATTATGATAGTACAGCAAAAATGTTTTTTCATTCAAATAATATAAACTCTTTTTTTCCCCACATTGCTGTCATTGTTGTTGACTTAAGAATTCTTTTTTTTTTTTTTTCTTCTTCTTCTTCCAGTCACCATTCGGTTGAAGTCCATCAAGAACATTCAGAAAATCACAAAATCCATGAAGATGGTGGCAGCAGCAAAGTATGCTCGTGCTGAGAGGCAGCTGAAGCCAGCTCGTGTGTATGGAACTGGTGCTCTGGGTATGTTTCCCTAGGAACATCAATTGTTCCTTAAATACTGGTTTATAAATAACAATTACTCCTATTTTCAGCCCTGTATGAGAAGGCTGAGATCAAAGCACCAGAAGAAAAGACCAGCAAGCATCTCATCATTGGCGTGACCTCTGATCGTGGACTTTGCGGAGCAATCCACTCTGGAGTGGCCAAGTTGATCAAGAATGAAATTGCCAACCTCACTGGTGCAGGCAAGGAGGTCATGGTGGTAAATGTGGGAGACAAGCTGAGGGGTCTGCTGCATAGGTACAGGCGGTCTCTTGTCAAATTTGCAATATTTAAAAACATGAACATAAAGCCTAAAGTAATCTTGACTTGTATAAATTATTGTTTTTTCCAGAACTCATGGAAAGCACATTATGCTTAACTGTAAGGAGGTGGGTCGTAAGCCTCCCAGCTTTGGAGATGCCTCCATTATTGCCACTGAGCTGCTTAACTCTGGGTATGAGTTTGACCAGGGAGCTGTTGTCTTCAACCGATTCAGGTACTTTTTTAATTAAATTACTTTATTGATTACATTTGGGAACAATAACATTTACATATGTTCTTCAGGTCTGTTATTTCTTACAAGACAGACCAGAAGCCTGTGTTTTCCAATGACACAGTTGCTAATGCAGGTAAGTTAAGGTGGAGATGTAATCCACATTGCACAACAATATTGCATGTAATTAATTTCAGATAGATCTCAAGTATTTTTATTGCCTTTTGCAGAGACAATGGGCATCTATGATGACATTGATGCTGATGTTCTGAGGAACTACCAAGAGTTTGCTCTAGTAAACATCATCTACCTGGCCCTGAGGGAGTCGTCCTGTAGTGAGCAGAGTGCCCGTATGACTGCTATGGACAGTGCCAGCAAGAATGCTTGTAAGGATTACATGCATGCTCATTTTTATTGTAACACTGCTATAGAGTTAGTATTGAGTACTAACTTATGTCTGTTTCCTCCAGCTGAAATGATTGACAAACTGACCTTGACCTTCAACCGCACCAGGCAAGCTGTCATCACCAAGGAGCTCATCGAGATCATTTCTGGAGCTGCTGCTCTGTAAGTTTCAACATAATTGATTTTAACACAATTGATACAGTTGTCAACCTTTCCTTAACACGAAGTCAAGAATATAATGAATTTGTGGAGTTCCTCATTAGATGTACTCTTGGTTCAGGAGTAATAAAAAAAAAAAAAAAGTATCCTGAAGAATTTCTCAATTGTGTATTTTAAACTATACATTTCTGATTTCAAAACTGCTTATTTTTTCATTAAATGTAAACTAATCTGATTTATTAAATATCTTCTGCTCAAAACAAAGGAACTGATGCTTGTCTTTACTGAAGAGGTAATATCAGATGATGATGATGATGATGATGATGATGATGATGATGATAGAAACTAGATTGTGCTGTAGTATAGCAACAAGTATATTAAAGTATAGCATAGACCAACAATAGATTGGGCTGTGACTCTTTAGTTGTTTAGTTATTGGTTGAATGACTGTCCTACTCTGAGCTTACATTTGGGTCCTTTCTTTGCAGATAAATTGGAGCAATCATCATTTCCAGTATCAAGTGCTCTCCATCGTGCTTCAGACCTGTCAGAAGTTAAATATGTTCAAATGTGCTTCTATTTGTAAAGTATACAGAGACAATAAATCTTACAGAAAAAATGTATCTTGGATTGCAATGTATCTGTTCTTTTAGGTCATAATAAATGTTCAAGTCAATTTTAAGGTTCACCTGATGCTTATGTTTATTACACTATTTTAATAGATCCATGTTAATACAGCACAATCTTTTTTGCATTAATCTGTACACTGAATTCATGAGAGTTTTGTAAAATGTTAATTTGTGCATAACATATTCATGTAGTTGATAACGGTAACTCTCTGGCTTCAAATACTAAGACAACCATTCTATGTGCTGAATGACCAGGAAGAATGTTTTGTTCCATGTTGGTTATCTGCAATTAGTAGACATGCATTTAAGCCAAAGTGCTGTGTATCTAAAACACACTTGAAGCAGAGCGGCACTGACTGGTGCTTGACAGGGAATTATTCAAATGTATGCATTTTAGTCAAAATTTGAAGTCATCTCACATTTGTAAGGCTCTGAGTCTTAATTCTAAGGCCTGTTTTATAGCAAAGCATTTGACACTGAGGTTATGATGGTGGAGGTTTTCTAAACTTCTGAGCCAATTTATCAAACAAACAAAATGAAACAAATGGTCTGGAGCCATAGTTTGGACATGCCATTTCAAGCAAATGAAGAATCCGCTTTTATGTAATAGGCACTTTACCCACCAGGTGGCGCACAAATACAAGGAGACTTGGATGTTGCAGCGCTGGCTCTTGAACAGTAGGCCTTTTGAACCAAGACCAATTCAACAACACACGGGAAATGAGCAGACTACGAGAAAGTTTTTCTTTATGATTTTGTGCCCATTTCTATAAAGCTTTACACCCGATAAAGAGTCGAATTGAGCCTATAGTCTGCACAGGATCTTATAGCAATATAGATTTAGAATGTGGTGCATGGTGTAGTCGTGCGTAAGTGAGTCTGTTCTGTCCTGCAGGCCGTGTTTGCCTATTGTATCTGTGCTTGTTATTGTTTACTCCTGAGGGAAGCCAGAGCGATTGGATCTGAACACTGAAATTACAGCGATGCCAGACTCTGATAAATGCAGCCACGAAACTGCAGCCTCCTCATCTCCATCCTTCTGTCGAGGCCACATAATCCCACAAGTCATAGACGGGCCTGAATAAAAAATAAAAAAAAAACCCAAAAAACTTAACCTTTTTAGGCAGTTTACAGCTTCTGTTGGGAAATATCAAACATCCAACTATGTTTTGGACCATGATGACCACAGATTTGTGACATGACATTGCCAAAGTAGACTAACTCATTAAAATCTTCACCTAGATGTTTTTTTTTTTTTTTTAAGGCAGGTTAAAGGTCAAACATTATCCTTCTTTGACTCTTGCTACAAAAGCTTAATAGCCAACCCTAAAATAATGTTACAGGTCTACTGCCACAGTCTAAGCACGATTTCTTGTAATATTCTTCCTAGGCCTACAATAAAATATGCACAAGTCTTCTTATCAGCCCATAATGAAAAGTGAACATTAGAGAGTAAGCGTCTGAAAGAAAGGCCAAATGTGCGCGCGCCTGGAAGTGCGTCTCTGCATTTAAGTCTGTATGAACGCGCAAGAAAGAGCCGGTGAAGAGCCAGTGAAGACATCTGAACATTGTGTCTGTGCGTTCCCCGTCCCCGCTCTGTATTAGCTTCACCTCGTTATCGTTATCGCCCCGCTCCATTGTGGCATGACGCGCGGAAAATGATTAGAGGAACAGGTGACAATGGAGGAAGAGATTTGTGGCTTTACCTGGGGGCAACGCCACTGTCAGGTACAGCTGCATTACACTCAAAAGAAAAAGACGCACAAAAGCCTTCCTTTTCCTACTTTAAAACACTCGTGTCTGCTTCAGGGGCGCAGAACAGGGAACCAATTGAGCGCTTCCGTGCTTTTGCTTTGAGGGAGTTGCTGCAGAGGCTTTGAAAGAAAGAAAGATCATCTAGTTTTTTTTTAGGTGGTAGTCGGGCTATGGGGTGTTTCCGTGTGTATTTGTAAGGAGCGTGTCTTGTGATGTAGTAACACCGGGGCATTATCTAACCCCCCTCCCGTTATCTCGCCCCTTAAAGCCTACACAAAGCTATCTGCGCTGTGGACTTTTCTGACTATTTATGTCGGACAAGGTCAGGATCGTTTAAACTGTTCGGCCTCCTTCAGCCCCTGCAGATGAGATAGCAGAGAAGAGGGAGGGAGAGACGATCGATGGCAGCCAACACGCAGATTTATTCCTCCTTCATCCCCTCATTTTATCCCCCCCTTGCTGTTAGGGGCTTTAACGCTGGAGGATGCATCAGTTTCCCTATAACTCTGTACTCATTTAAAACTTAACTGGCCACTTTTCTCCAAATGAAAGGCGTCACCCTATCAATCTGACCCGGGTGGGATAAGGGCTCTGAACAGGCTGCTGCTTAACACTAGGAGCAAGGCAGGGAAAAGAAGGAGAAGAAGAAGCAGGACGATTGGCTTTCTGCAGGAAAATTGTGACCAGCAACACTGTCCATGCAAAGCTGTTTCTGATCAAATGTTAAGAAGCTAGAAATTTATAAGGAAATGGATGATAGCCTATTTAAATAACCTCTATTTATTGGCTAATAGCAAAGATATATTGTCTGTCAATTTTGGATGACAGACGTGACCTTTAGACTTATTTATTTGGGGTGAGATAGACCATTAGAAAGAAGTCAATCAGTCATGAAAGAGGCATTGTTCCCGTGACTTCAAAAAACCCACATCATTGCTTCTGGTAGAGTTGTAGGACTACACTACATAGGCTCTATAGCACAGGTTATCAGGGTTCATATAACAACAGATAAAACCCATATCTTCTTTTGTTTTTTTTGTTGTTTTTTTTGATAATGTACATTTTCCATACCTGTAGTAAAGGTCAGCAGGTCATGGTTTTGCACAAAAGCGTCCATGTTTGTATGATCACAATCCACAATTCCATACATATTTATTTCTATATTTATTCGGGAGCCAAGAGCTTCTATTTGTAGCCACACATTCTTACACATGCCACACATACAGTACTGGTGTGTGTCTGTGTGTGCATATGTGTGTGTGTGCACTGCTGCCACTCATGTCTTGGGTTACTGTGTTGCTGGCTGTATGATAGATGGCTCAGGCCAACCTCGCGCCCTGAGACGGAGGGGCTGGACAGCATGTCACTGCCAGTTTCCGTCAGTGTGCTGGGTGCATGTTTGCAATATGAGGATGTCTATGATTCGGGGGACGCCTGGCCGGTTCTGACTCCCGCTGCAACAGGAGAGGTGCAGAGGATGGTCTGGCAGCGGATCTCTGTGTGCGTGCCCTGCTGAGCCCCTTCCTGTCCAGACCACACGGCTAACCAAAACCCATTGTGTGGATGTGTGCATTACCAAGGCGAGACTGAAGGAACTGCAACTTGCCTCCTGAGTAGACAATGATATGAAAACTGCAGTGCTTTTGGGATTACATGTGATTAAAATATGACATTGATACTGACTATTTTAGATTTTTTGAAGTTGTCTGTTCAGCTACAGTGTTTAAAGTCATGTTCAAGTTGAATAGTTATTGCTATTTAATAGGAGTGTTGAGTCTCATGACAGGAGAAACATCTTGATGGCTTTTGAAGGAAATAGTGTAAGAGTTTCCTGGCGGGATGGGTCCTCTTGCTACTCATCGTTAGCCTCTCAATTGCAGGTGGCTGTTTTGATTTCAGTATTTCACCACTTAACAATATTCTTATCAGATTATTTAATAGTATATTCTATTGCATTCTTGGTCTGTAAATATGAGTTTTTTTGCGATGATCCTAATCCTAATAGGTCCTAATCTAGCCCACTTTATAGAGTAATTATTGAAGTAAACAGTTGCCAGTTTCAGAGCTGTTCACCTATTTAAAAAAAAGAAAAAAAAAGAATCTATACTATCTTCACAGTATAGTATAAATTTTCCCATTCTGTGATTTTCTTTCAAATGTTATAGATCCACTAAGTTGATAAGTGCACCTACTGCAGTGGTAGAAATCTAGTGAAATCCTTCCCTCTTCTCCCTGATCTCTGAGTGATGCCAGCAGACAGTGTGTTCCCCGGCGCACTGGAGATTATAGCTGGGTATGACAAGCACGCCGTCTGATACCATATCCGCTCTGAATTACAGATCAGCCCTTTTAAATGATATTTTAAATACTGGCTCCGGGCTGCGAGTTTTCACAGGGTCTTATTTCATTGTTATTGTACTAGTACCATATTTTTGTTCGAAAATCAGTGTTGGCGCTTATTTAAATGAGCTAGAATGGGAAGCTGATATACATTCCACTCTGTTATTTTACCTCTTTGGAAAATCCCTCAGTGTGCCCCCCTCACCACCACCACACACCCCATTTTAATGTGTTCTTGGTTGGAATTAAAAAGGCACAGTCTGAAAAGGACAAAAGAGAAAGGACAAATTGTAATTAGTTTGATTTTGTGTGTATGTATGTGTGTGTTCTGGCTGTGGCGCAGCTATTAAGGGTTAGAAAGAAGACCTAAGCTTTGATTACCTCTTCTGTGATGGATGTCTTTTAAGCTGGCGCACATTTCTTATTTTGATCAATGCATTAATAGCAAATGGTAAAAAAGTCTTTTTTTTTTTTTTTTGTTTTTAAAGGGAGTTCAGAGAGGATGTGATGGAGCTGTATTGCAGTACCTTGAGTGGTTTGCTGGGTGGTGCTGTTGTTCCAGCCTTACTCCCGGATTTGGGATAAAAGGTCCCAGGGTTTCATTTGGGAAGGCTGTGAGCTCTTTGTGCTTTGGTGTTTCATGATGGGATCCTCTGGAGAGCAGAGGATGGAGAAGACACTCTTTTCCCCTCTAACCCGCTCCCCCTCCCCTGGCTGGAATACACCCCAACCTTGACATATTGAGAATGAAAACGATGGTTTCACATGGCGTGCTCGCTTGTTGACAGCGTTAACACTCTTTTTATGTGTGTTTTGATAACTGAAAATGAACCATATTAGGCTGTTATGAGAAATTATGTTTAGGCCTGCATGTATCGATGCGAGGACATGCATTGACTCCGTGTCTGTGTGTCCACGTAACTCAATTTCTGAGACAGAAAATCATTTTCCTTTGGTTCTGTCCCTCACAAACAAACAGACATGAGGAAATACACACACATATAATTGTTTGTTTATGGACTCTACAGTAAAGTATGTTAAATGTACCCCAGGGGGCAGAACATGACCAGTAGAACTAAACTTTTAACCTCCTCACCCATCCTCACTCTTTTCTGTACTAACCATGGGATCTTTTGTAAACAACAAAATCCTTATCATGATTATAATTTCTCTTATGCATCATTTACACTATTTAGTTTATCATTTATCATTACATTGCTCTACTCACTAGACTAACCTCAAACTACAATCAGTGTTAGAATGTTGAGAGTGAGTAAGAGTGTGGACGTGCTTGGGAAACAATCATTAAGCTCCACTTTAATGATGCTTGCTCACTTTGTTATTTGTTTGTTTATGTTGGCCTGGTCTATATATGTGTTATATGTATTATGAAAGCTACAGCTATTTTATCTTGAAAGAGCACATATACACATAGAAAACATGCATGTGCTATCAAAGATTTGATTTGATGTTTCACAAATCCCTGAAATGTGCAAGATGTTTGTCTCTATTGTAAGACAAACTATTCAGAGCAAGTCAGAACCTATTAAAGTATTGCAATTTAGATTCACAGTAGGCAGTACAATATAGAACTTCTGACTCCTGGTTCAAGATCTGTCTCTAGGTGCACTGTGGTCTCCTGCATTGGGATAGTTTGAAGGATTGATCAAATACATACACAATACACAATACACAATACATTTAAAATAGCTAAATTTTGTTTTCACCAAGATCAAAATAGGGATTCTAATCAGATCAGACTTTATAGTTTTGTGTCACCTATTTTCACTATCTCACTACATGCTGTTCCCACGCTGTTTTTGAGGTAAACATTCAAATCCACTCTTTGTTCCCACACTCCCTCACCTTTTCCATTCCAGTTATAGGCTCCAAATGAAACTGTGTTATTCATAGCCTCCTCGGTATGCTCTTAAAGACTTAGCCCTCCTGCCCTGGCCATTCAATTAGCCACCGCGGTCGGTACCAGTGTGTATGAGGTCTCGGCGTGTGCTAACTGCTGCCCTGTCTGAGCAGCCAACCTCGACTAAGGGCCAGGCTCAAACGGCGGCTTAGAGCTAACCAGGTCACAGCTGATGGTGAGCTGTGACTGAGGAAGAAGGAGCTCAAATCACCCCTGTCCACCTTGTGTATGTCCGCAGCAGGTGCACGGCCAAAAACAAAAGCTGTTGTTTCCATGAGGTCACGCTAACAGTTGATATAGAGTTTATTTGAGCTCTCCACATGGAAGCGCCGCTGCCTACGTGATCACCTGTAGACTTGTCTTTCAGCAGGTATGTTTTCAGAGGCAGTCAGGCTACACTGATTTTGTACGTTGGTTCTTTAGTAATCACCGGGCAATTCTGTTGAACCAGTCCTGCCGTACCGTGACACGAGACTGACCTTTCATTAGAGGTTATCAGGAATTTACAGTGCAAATATGGAAGTTGAAAAAAGGTTATCTAATTGTTACAGGACTTATTGCAAAGTATTGATTATATAGAAATCTAATGATGTGAGTCATAAAAGCAGTTGGTTAAAACACCTTTTGTAATTGTTTTCACTGTTACATTTTATTAGTATAGCCTATGAACAATTATGCTTCGGACCAAACATCAAAATAAATAAAAAGTTATAATTAGGCGTTATAGTTATACTTTAGTACACACACACACACACACACACAAAATAAATAAATAACTAAAAATAACTCATAGCATAATTTCATATACAAATGAACATTTTTGTACAAACTAGAAAATAGAAAAAGAAATGCCGCAGTGGTTCACCTCCAGAGCACAAACCCAATCTGCCAACAACTTTATTCCATCTTCTTGTCATTTCTACTTTCTTTCAAATCTTTATAAACGCTAACATGGCATCAACACATCAACAATCTGTTTCATATATTGTGTTAAGATTGTGTGATTTTGATGCCTTTTTGATGTTTTTTTTTAGTTCTGTTCCCAGTGATCGACATTTCCTGCCAATGAGGGCCATATAGTGTGTGTGTGTTCCTATAGTCTGCCATTCCCAAAGTTGGTGGAGTGTGAAGACATATAATTGCTTCATGAAACCTAACTAGGCGATATGAATAATCTGTCAGTGGAGGAGGCGACCAAGCCTCCATGCCAATCACAGAGGTGTACCAGAGTAGCAGAGCGTGGCCAAAACCATACCTGTCCATCCGGAAAAACATATCTGTCCCTCAACTTCCCTTTTCTGCCCAAAAGGCTGTTATCAGAGCCAGGAGATGAGTGAGTGAGGCTGTGGAGGCCCTGGCTCTGCCTCTGTGATCAAGGGTCTATCAGATCAGAGGAACTGATTGTTTTAGAGGGAGCAGCACATCTATACAGAACACACAGCTCTAAGATGGAAAGAGGAACGAAGGAGGAGGAGGCAAAAAAGTGAAAGGAAAGGTTTTGGAAAAGGTCCCGCTGAGACAGGATTTGGCTTTAGAAAGATGGAAAATTACGACTGTTCCCATAGCAATTAGCAATTAAAATCTTCTGAATGGTTAAAAGATCTCAAAAATAACAAGAATAAGGAACTACAGGAAGCTGAAACCCGTGAAAAGAGCACGGAGTTGAAGTTTATAATGAGTCAAACAATACTGTGGAATGTATTAGTATTCAAAATAATTCAGATGGTTCAGATGGTGAGGGGTCATCTGTCCAGCTCATCCAATAAACTTCACCAATCTTGCATCTAAATGTGGCTTACCAGTACAGTGTCATTAGGAAATGCAATATTACACAATCAGTAGGAAGATAGTAGCGTAGATCTATTAAAAACAAAACAATGGGCACAGCACACGCCTTCATGTGTTCATTTATGTTGTTTTAGAGTAAGTGAAAGCTGAGAGATAGCGCTTAGTGTCCCTCGCCTATGAGATATACCCAGGGATATTCTGCATTTAAACCTGTGCATACTTTTAAGGGAATTAGAAGTGCACACCAGAATACAATAGATGATATAAAGCAATAATAAAAGCGGAACACAATCAAGGATTAACATATAAAAATAATAACCATGCAAATCAGATACTCTTATCTTTGACCCCCAAGGTCCATATCTCCTTAAAAAAAACCTAGTCTCCCGCCCAGTCCCCAGCGGCCCACCATAAACCACAAGTCACCCGTCCTGTCTGAGCGATCTTATCCCGCTGCATTCATTTACTCTGTTGAACTGGTCTCCATGTGTCATTATGGAGGTGCAAGCCAACTAACACCCATACACTCTCTCCTGTCTATGAATGTGCAGTGCATAGCGTACTTATGGCTTCTGCAGTTCTGTTTCTGTGTGCATAAGCCTATAGCGTGTTTGTTTTTATCAGAGATCTTTAAGCTGGGTCATGTGTTGTTGCTTCACATTTCATCATCCTCTGCTCTTATCTGCTGTTTTCATACACAACCGCTGTAATACTACACAAATACGCACACACTGATTCACACAACGACTCCCACCATATAACGGTAAGCCAGAGTTTGTAGGAGGGAGACGAAGGAGTAGAGAAGTTAAAGCTAAAGAATAGATGTGGAGAAATAAAACGCTTGTATGTGACATTGTTTTGACTATTTGTGTTTTGTTGATGTTGGCGTCTGACGTCCCTAAAAAGAGGAACAACGATCTTTCGAAAATTTGACAAATGAAATCCCTGCGCGATGGTTTCAGCTGATTGAGCTCCACAGACCTGTCCCTGCACGGTTCACAAACTCAAGCATGTTTTGTCTGTTGTGTCTTTACACAAACTGCTGTGAAGTGATTGAGATCAGGCGTCTTTAGCTCCTATAGCAAGGTGAGCACGAGGTCATGTAGTGCTGCCGTCTTATGTTGTTTAACTCATACAGGCATATATATTACACTGTTACAATAATAGTACTATAATAACAATAGTAATATTTTGGTGGCATGGTGGCTGAGTGGCCAGCACTCTTGCCTCATAGTGAGAAGGTTCTGGGTTCAGCTCCTGAGGTGGCCTTGACATTTCTGTGAGCAGTTTACATGTTTCTCCCATCAACCCAAAAATGAGCAACAAGCAAAATCCTCCAGCTAAAGTAAGGCTAAGGTAGTCCTGACCAAGACTAGCTCAAGTTCTGGAGATAGGTCCCCTAGCACATCACTGCTGCACCCACTACTCCACACAGGTTGCCCCAGTGACATTGAAGGATGGGTAAAATGCAGAGAGCAAATTTTCCAGTGGATAAAGTGTATCTTAACCTAAACTTTAAACTGCACTTGTTGCCATGTAGTAGGATGTAGTTTCCAATCCACTTTAAAACCCCATAAACAAAATGAAATTTATACATTTAAACTGGACTATGAACATAAACGTCCTGCATGTTTGCTATTGTAGTTGTGCTTGTTTGTATTGACTTTGCAGTACTATTACCTCAGTATTTCCTGTCTGAGCATCTCTTCATAATGGTAGTCTGAATGACCCTGACTCCTTTCCCGCTCTGACTCCTGGGAGCTGGTCCTTTCTCTGCACTGAACTCAGGAGCTGATTGGATGATGACTGTAATCATGTGCTGTGGAGAGAGGGAGGGGCAGTCCAGTGTGGGGCTGCATAATGGCTTCCGGTTTTCCAGGAGGAAACGAGATGTAAATGAGGTAATTATGTGCCTTAACGAGGGCAAACAGCGTTGACTTTCTAGCCCTGGTAACAGTGTATTTATAGCCCATAATGACCTTAGGTGGAACTGGCTCTACACTGTCTGAAGATTTAGACACTGCGTTACTTTTATTTTGTTTTAGATACTTCTCAGAACAGAAACTGAGAATGACAGTATGAGAATGAGAGAGCTGAACATTGAGTTTGTAAGGTTCCCCCATCGTTACGTTTAAATAAAGTGTGCCAGACTCAAAAAATGTCTGATGTGTTGGAGGAGATAGAATATTTAAGTTCACTATTGTGGTTTGGTGTGGTGAAAGCAATCAAAAGACAAAAAATAAGATGATTTTAGCTTATGTAATGCAATGTGGTAAAAATAAGAGTAGTCAAATCACCCTTCTTTACGTTTCATATTTACACAGTTAATTTGTTTGTAAAAATGTTTTGGATTGAAATTGAGTCCTAACAGACCATTGTCCATATAACCAGGCTGACTTTCAGCCATTTTTGACCTTGAGCTCTAGAATGAACTTTGCCTCTTTTATTTCCTTTGTTTTATATACACAACTTAACAAGGCTTGGATTCAAAATGAATGAAGTGGAGCCGGGTAGTAAAGAGTCAGAGCAAGCCTGAATGTTTTGGCATTAGGATTTTGCTGATCGCAGCAGAATGTATTTCTGATGGGGTAAGCAGAGAGGGCTTTGGAGTTCACCCTATTTTCATATTCCCGCGTACATCAATTTCCCTCTTCCACAGATTAAAATAAGAATTTAGACAGCACTTCTGCCTTCGCGTTGCACAGTAGGATTATCGTATGGCTCTGAGGGTTTTTCTCAAGTCCAAAAGCACAGATAAAGTGAACTTGATTTTTTTTTTCATTTAAAGCGCTGGAAATTCTCTTAAAGCAGATCAAAGATTGGTGGTTTTGATTGATTGTTTTTAAAAGGAAACGCGTGTTTAGTGGATTTCTTGTAGACGAGGATGAACTTTGCATGTATCCCGTGGCCAACGCCAGTGTGTAATGGATGTCTTAGTCAGCCTGAGTCACTTTGTCACTCAGCAGTATTTTCGCTGCATCATCACAATGTTGGGAGGTACAAACCCACATAGAAAGGTTCACCTTTTAATCCTGCACTGCCCTACCTGTTACCTGCCCTGGCACGGGACATTTAGCAACACTCTTACCCCCAATTTGACACCCCCACTTCACCCCACCCGCTGGGATTTCTCTCTCTTTCCGATGGCACTGAGCCGTTACGTTCTCAAGGGAAGGGCAGACTGCTGGCGCCGCGCTGTTTGGACTCTTGCACTATACGCACACACACAAATACAATGCAGCACAGGTACGCAGCCTACTCACAAAGCCAATTACGTGTATTGTTGCATTAGCTGGTGATCGGGTTAAAAGTCATCACTAGGTTATTGCTTCAAAGGTTGATTTTTTTTTAAAGCAATCAATGTAAGCTAATGGAGCAAAATAAAGAATGAAAGAACTGGACAGCTGTAACTCAAGTTAAAGAAAAAAATATATATAAACAAAATAAAAGTATATATATTCCACTGCGTACTTGAACAAGGGAAAAGTAATAAATGTCTGTATATCACATAGGTCAAAATATCAACTTTATTTTATATTTTTGGGTCAAAATTCACAATGCAAAAAATGTTGAACTTAGTGGTTACTTTTAATTAGCCAATCTAAAATAAGTTAAAACATGTTCTATTTTGACAGGGTTTTTTTACCAACTGAACACCGTCATGATCCAGTGTCAGTGCAAACCAGACAGACAGAAAAGGAAATTGTGAATTGCCTGGAGAAGTAGAAATATTCTGACACTTGATCTGACCTTCATGTGAATCCAATCCGTGTGCAGGGCAGCAGGCCCCAAAGTGTTTTTGTGGTTTGTAAAGCTTATTTGACTTTTGACAATAAGTTTAAAGTGCCTTGTTTAGTTGAGGATCACTGGATTATTTTTGCAGTCTAATTTGAAGCAGTAGGCGCTGGCTCTGCTCCTCTCTCATCACTTCTCACTCTCTTTGCCCTCTGATAATCCACAGTTCTGTTGATCAGAGGCAGACTCCAGGGTTGGCCACAAAATTAAACAAATAAACTCTGATTCTTTGGATAACATTCCCCTTTATTTGACCTGACCTCGTGACCTCTCAGACAGTCTGGCTGGGGTCATGACCCTGAAATGGCGGAGCTGCAGCGTGTCGTGTTCATCTGCAGAAAAACATACACTTGGTGGTGCTATAATGGAAGAACCACCACTAACAATGATGTTGCATTTATTTATTGCAAATATTAAACAGGTTTTTATTTGATTTGGTAATGCCTTATGGAAGTCTCTTCGCCATTACACAAACATTGGTATTTTTACACATCACTTGAAGAATACAATCCAAATGATGTGCTTGGTAACTTTTTTGAAATATATTTATTATAATTTATTATGTAATGATAATTCATCTTAATTCAAGGTATGATGATTGCTCAAAAAAAAAAAAAAAAAAAAAAAAAAATTCTTACATTTTTTTCTCACATCGATAACATATGAGGGATGTGTAAATTCATTGTTTTTGTACCACTGTGAATGAAAAGATTAAATAGACAAATAATGGTGTTTGGTGAAATGTGTTACTGGACTGTGATGCAACATTTACAACAACACCAACTGCTTAAAGTGCTTCACTTAAAATAATTAATGTTTGTACAGGGCTACAAGATGTACTGTGTAACTTTCAGGTGAAGGATCCACCACTTGCCTGGAATGTTCCACAATGTGGCATTAAACCTATCTCTCTCCATGGACAAAAGCAGGTGACACCAGGCCAAGTTAAATGGCAAATCTGTGGAAGTTAGTTTAGTCTTCATTTGAAGGGACAATTCAGTCATTTCCATCTATAGTCCCTGATTTGCATGAATAAATTATGTTCATTGTAAGAAAGCATGTTTTTCAAGATAATTTAAAGCTATAAGACACCCAGAAATGTTACATAGAGATGCGAGTGTGTTTTGTGTGTAACCTGTGCAACTGGACTGAGCAGTGCATGACCTGCAGCTGACACATGACTGTAGATGTGTTCACTGATGAAGACGCTGTGATGCATAGAGGACAGCTGTCTTTAGCTGACAGGAATGAAAACACGCCACATGCATGTCCCTACTGCGGCGTCTGCACTGATAAACAAAACCATTACTGTCAAAACTCTCCATGTCTGGGACTTCAAACATGAATATAACCAAACAGTTACACTTTTTAGGGACTTTTCCTTAACTGAAATGAGTCATTATGTGTGATAATAAAATAAGTACGCAATAATAAAGGAAGCATGTTTTGCAATTTGTTATGTAATATTAAAATATTTGTTTTATATTACCATTATGCACATACACATACCAAAAGTCAAAAGTTTGGACACACCCTCTCATTCAATATTTAGTTTTCTTTATGTTTTCTACTGTCTATGTGTTAGATACATACAGAAGTGCATCAATTATATGGAGCAAGAAATATGGAATTATGTAGCAAAGAAAGAAATTGTAAAATAACTCAGCTCAAAAAAAAAAAAAAAAAAAAAATCATATCCTCAAAGTAGCCACACTTTGCTTTGTCGACAGCGCTGCAAACCCTTCTCTTAGTGATCTCTATGATGAAGTCACCTGAAATGGTTTTCACTTCATGTGTGCCTCGTCAGGGTCAAGAAATGTCAAAAGTGTTTCATGCCTTCATTGAGAATCTACAATGTAAATAATCATGGAAATACAGAAGAAAAATAAAGTGTGTCCAAACTTTTGACTGGTAGTGTATATGATGCTTTCATTTAAAACTATATTACTTTATTCTTTGATTGTGTTGTTGCAATTCCCATGGTACATCTGCAGTTTCCTTTGAGTAAATGGGCTGCATGTGCTGCTGCTAACAGAGAAATCAAGGACATTAGGTTGTCCACAAGAACCTGCTTCAGTCAGTCACTTATCCATCTGAGAACAAAGCCGAGGCTGGCCGCGGTATGTGGCGCGCATACGTGTTCACCTTCTTATCTTGTTTATGTGATGGAGATTTTCAAACGCAAACATTTTCTTTAGATGGCACAGTGGACCTCTGCTCTGTGATAAGGATCGAATGCGGACTTAATTGCCTGAGATAGAAGCTTATTATTCCCATTAAAAGGGCCGTGCGGGGCCTGGCTCCCCGGGTCTCTCCTCTGCCAGTCCCTCTGTTCTCTGAGCGCGCCTCGTCTCTCTGTTGGTTTGATGTGGAGATGAAGGGGAAAGGCCAAATGAGAACAGTTAATGTTAAAAAGTTGGGAAATCTGGTAGCAGTTGAATTGACGTGGTCTTTTGCTGGCTTTGTCCCCGGACTGAGGTAAAAGGTAAAACCCACTTTACTTAAATGTATTGTTAGAAAAATAAATGTTATTCTTCAATATATTTTCTGCAACATATTTTTAAAAACATATTTTCTTGAATGTTTTAATTATAAAATACATGTTGGCATACTGTAAGTAGTAGACCTATGCAAAACAGAAGTAGTTCTGTTCTAGTGATGGCTGTGTTAGTCACAGTACCCTTCCATGAGCAGTGAGTACTTCATTAAGTTGATTCCAGTTAAACATTTAAAACTTTTACATATACTTTTACATATACTTGAGTAAATATAGCTTTCACTCAAGCACATGTTTTCACAATTTTGATGACGTCTTCCTCCTCTGTCCTCAAAGCACAGTGCATTAGGCTGTTTATTTGAACAATGAAACATAATTCAAATACAGTTAATTTAGTCTGCCATCGTAGACTTGTTCTTCTGAACTTTTCTGAATATTTGAATGTAAAAATAGCTTTGGTTTCCTGAGTTGGGGCCGTTGCCTTTGTGGGATTTGTGCGTCTCTGGTGGATTTTTCCCTCGCCAGTCGGCATTCCTTCTCGGGTTCACTGCCAATGCTCAAGTGGTCTCCTTTAACAGCCCCCTAATCACTCAGAACATAATCACAGGCCACTTTGAAGTAATAGTCAATTTGCTACAAGTCCACCTTTTAACTCCACTGCTCAGACACAAACAGGGCTGTGTAGTCAGCCACAGTCGATGTAAAGATAATGCACTTAATGCTTCTTAAACACTCACAATATCAACGTGCAACTGCTTTTTAATGGAAAATGTCATTGAGGGAGAAATATGTTGGTAATATGAGGAAGTACTAACTTTTCACTCCTGAATAAAAGTACAATTTTATGGGAAAACACCACAGCTTTAAACTACCTCTTTTACATCTACGGTTCTGTTATTGATGCCATACAAAGGTTAGTCCAAAACTACTACTTGCATCTCACCATTCTCTACACTATAATGGATGGGTGATGCATGACTTTGATGTTTTGAGAAATGTATTTTAGTTTTTTTTTCTCGTCTATACTACACACTAAACACAATTACAATTCAAACTCAGAATGTGCACTGATTTTTGCTCCTTAAAAATGCAAATTTACTAAGAATATTAGTTTTAGTTTCTTTCGCAACTGTCAAGGTGATGATTTCCAATGCACAAGTGAAAAGCGCTGTATATGATGAGTCTGGTAAAGAGCAAAGACAGCATGGCCCTTCAGTGCCCTGTGTTTATTGTTTACTGCACTACGGGTGGCGCCAGGCCCTGAAAAAACAGGAGCCGAAAAACACTTTGTTTTGGTGTGGAGGCTGCTATGTGGTTTTGTAATCGCCATCACTATCAGGGGCCCTGATCGCTTTACAGAAAGAAAGACTGGGAGGGCGGAGGGAATAAAAGGTATGTTATTCCACACGGTGCCACACAAAAGAGAGGAACAGTCTGTGAACGACATGAGGGTCTGTCTGCCCCTTTTCCTCTTTGCCTCTGCACGGCTCCCACCTCCTCCACTCTGGCGTCTGCACAGCTGACTCAGGACTGAATCATTAATGGGTAATAATAACAATGTCCTTGATGATCTGGTGTCATTTAGATACGTAGGCCTACACAAGTACAACTTTGTCCTGTTTACTTAGGATTGAACGATATCCCTTTATACTATAGCTGGTTATCAATAGCATTGCAATTAACTGTACAAATTGTTAAGAGGCTCTATATAAAAACAAATCAGACTTCTATTTCAGCCATAAAAAATATTGCCTGATATAAACAATATAGTGATAATAGTCATAGTTAAAAACATAACCAAACTCAATAGTATATGTCTAAATCAGATGGGCGGTTGTCTGTCCAGCCGTCTGACGCAGCTCTGCTTACATGTCTTTCCACAGCCTAAATACACATCTGACAAGTTAGTACCATATGAACCATCTCGCACTCTGTAAACCTCAGGGACCGGCCTCCTGCTGGTGCTCAGAATCAGGACTAAACAAGATTCAGAGATTCACTTTTACACAACCAAAACCTGAAGACGTGAGCAGGATTTTATCTGCAATTTTCTCTTTTCTAATACATTTTATTGTGGTTATTCGTCTTTTTTATCGTCTTATTTGTTTGCAATTATCATGTTGCAATGTTAATGCACTTAAAACTGCAATTTGTTTCATGTAAAGCACTTTGAATTACTTGTGTAGACATCGCTTGAATGCAAAACAAACCATTAACTGCTTTGGATATCTCAAAAGAAATCTGGATAGCTGTGAGAAGGGTTGACACGGTACAAACTTCAAACATCTGAATGAAATGAGGTAAAATAGTTTTTGTAGTAGTACTTGCAATAGCGGTTGTAGAGGTAAATGCAGTAGGCTATAATAGATATTCACTATTGTAGATAATGATTATGTCAGTGTTCACACTCATTGAACACTGAACACAGATGTAACTCACATTGGCTTCACACGTGCCGGGGTGCAAACTTCATGCCTCATCTGCTTTACCTGTCCTTGAACAAAATGAACAGTGCGGAGACATGGAGGCTGGTTTCTCCTCTTTTTCAGAGCTATTAAAGTGGGCCCAGTGTCATTGAGAGCCCTATGCAGCGCTCATTCACACCGACACATTAGAATGTAATGAATCATGAGTGTTTTGTTCCACGCTCCTCTTCCTCACTCCACCACACACACATTCAGGTGTACAACGTCATTACCACGCAGCGACCACTGATGAAGAGTATTACTGCACCAAATTGATTTTTCTTACTTTGCAATCATGATGACACAAAAAGGGATAAGATGGAGAAAAGACGCAATCATCAACAAATTTATATTCCAATCAGCATATCTGTGAATAGTGAATAAAAAAGGAGAGTAGGCTCAAATCGCCTCAAATTGCCTCGCCTTTCTACTGTGATAAAATGTTACAGATTATCATGAAACGAGTAAATTGAATTCTTTTTTATTTAAGTAATAATTGATTTGACATTTCGGAGCACTTCAAAGGCAGTTTGGCCTGAAGGCTCAGCAGTAAATTACAGTATAAAGCAAAGGATTTACCATTAGCCGAGTGTCAAGTGTACGCTGGTTTCTTCTCTCCTCCTTCCCCCAGCACAGCCAGCTTCGTCCCTCCTCATTCTCCTCATCGCCTCTGAAAATCCGGCACAACTTTGTAGTGCGGTGCCTTCAGTCACTGTTTGTGTGTGCTTCCAGGTTTGCCTCTGTATTGTAACTCTCCAAAGGCCTGCAGTGTTTATCTGTAAACTGAGTGCACTGTGTCCCTGCCACCATTATAAGGCTTTCTTGTTTTTCTTTTTCTATTTTTCAGGGTTTTTTTTTTCAGAAAAATGCCCTTCTTTTCTGTCTGTCTTCATGCAAGAGGCAACAACAGGCAGCAGTGTGTTTGATATGTAAATAAAGTGTTTGACAGAGCAGGTGCTATCAGTGCACACTGCAGTTGATACTTTGGGGAGAAGATGACTTCCATGCTTTGCAAAACATGCAGGTGTACAATAAACTGAGCTGAGCTCATACAGTTTATACAGTGAATATTAATAATTTATAAACTTAATCAGATCAGGACAGAGCCAGCAGCAGTTATTCTTGGTTCTTTGTAAAATACCCAGCTACAGTGTTAAAAGTTACAAATTATAAGTTTCCAGTATACCAATATGTCACTCATTTAGTCATTTCTTGCAAACGGGATATATATATATATATATATATATATATATATATATATATATATATATATATATATATATATATATATATATATATATATATATGTCGTAACGGTGCGGATAGGACCAAAGGATGCAGACCAGAGCAGTTTTAACAGTGTTTATTTACAGCGGTGAAAATGCAGTCTTTAAACAGGTCACAAGAGCAGGTACAGGAACCGGGGAGCGGGAGACGGGTCAGGCGGGTGCGGTGCAGGTAGAGGCGGGCAGGACAGGACCAGGACGGGGATAGAAGCAGGTGCGGTACCAGGGCAGGCGGATCAGACGAAGACCAGAGCGGGGAGCGGGTGACAAACCAGAGACCAGGACCGGACAGGAGACGAGACGAGCAGGAGACGAGACGAGCAGGAGACGAGACGAGCAGGAGACGAGACGAGCAGGAGACAAGACGAGCTGGAAGCGATACCGGGACTGGAACGTGGCGGCAGGAGCTGGGCGAGTAGAGGCAGGAATCTGGAGGGTGCATAAATCCAAATGAGCATTTGCCGGAAAGTACCATATAACAAAGCTTAGCAAGAAACATTCACGTTTTACACGCGGACGGTCTGGCACCGAGTGTAGACTGCCAAGCCTTCTTGTACTCAGCAGCAGGTGGTGGTGATTAGGCTGATGCACCCCAGGTGTGCACGGGAGGAGTCAGGCACTCCACCCAGCTCCAGGCACACAGGTAGGGGAGGGGGAGAGAGCACGGGAGGACAGGGAAACTGACATCATGACAGTACCCCCCCCCTAAGGTCCACCTCCTGGTGGACCCCCAGGCTTGTCAGGATGAGCGCGGTGGAAGTCTCTCACCATGTCGGGGTCCAGAATGCGTGCCCTGGGCACCCAGGATCGCTCCTCCGGACCGTAACCCTCCCAATCGACGAGGTACTGGAGGCCCCTACCACGGCGACGAACGTCAATCAGGCGGCGGACGGTGAACGCCGGGTGGCCGTCAATGACTCGGGCGGGCGGTGGGGGATCGGCCGGAGGGCACAGGTCGCTGGTCCGGACTGGTTTAACCTGGGAGACGTGAAAGGTCGGATGAATCCGGAGAGACGGGGGTAACTGGAGGCGCACCGCCGATGGATTTATGATCCTCATGATCTTAAATGGTCCCAGGAATCGGGGGGACAGCTTACGGGAGTCCGTCTTCAGCGGGACCGTCTTGGCGGAGAGCCAAACCATCTGGCCAGGTTGGTATACGGGCGCCGGGACACGGTGGCGATCGGCCGTCGCCTTAGTGCGCGCTCCAGCCCGAAGAAGGGCCGCCCTGGCCTTCTTCCAGATCCGGCGACAGCGCTGGAGATGGCGCTGAACAGACGGGACGGCGAGGTCCCTCTCCTCCGTGGGAAAGAGAGGGGGTTGATATCCCAGCGATGCCTCGAAGGGGGACATACCAGTGGCGGAACTCACGAGGGAGTTGTGAGCATACTCTATCCAGGGCAGGTGAGTACTCCAGGTCGCGGGGTTGGCGGAGGCTGTGCACCGTAGGGCCGACTCCAGGTCTTGGTTGGCCCGCTCCGTCTGCCCATTAGATTGTGGATGGAACCCGGACGTGAGGCTAACCGTGGCCCCCAAACCGTCGCAGAAAGACCGCCATACCTGAGAGGTGAATTGGGTCCCTCTGTCGGACACGATGTCCACCGGGATGCCGTGGAGTCGGAAGACATGACTGGTCAGCTGGTCGGCAGTTTCTTTGGCTGTGGGGAGCTTAGGCAGGGCAACGAAATGGGCGGCCTTGGAGAAGCGGTCCACAATGGTGAGAACCACCGTGTTCCCCTGGGAAGGGGGAAGGCCCGTCACGAAGTCCAAGGCGATGTGGGACCAAGGGCGACGAGGAACTGGGAGAGGATGCAAGAGACCAGAAGGGGGTGAGTGGGAGGCCTTGGCCCGAGCACATACCTGGCAGGCGGCGACATAAGCCCGGGTGTCTGTGTCCATCGTGGGCCACCAGAAGCGTCTCCTGAGGAGGGAGAGAGAGCGACCGGCACCAGGATGGCAGGCGAAACGGGAGGCATGGACCCACTGGAGCACCTGAGACCGGACAGAATCGGGAACAAACAGTTTACCTGGAGGGCCGTTACCTGGGTCGGGGTCGTTGGTCTGGGCCTCTCGGACGGTGTCCTCGATATCCCAATGGACCGCGGCCACCACACACGAGGAGGGAATAATTGTTTCTGCGGTGACCGGGCTATCCTCCAGGGCGAACTGGCGGGAGAGGGCATCGGGTTTGACGTTCCGAGATCCGGGGCGGTAGGTGAGGAGAAAGTTGAAGCGGCTGAAGAAGAGGGACCAACGAGCTTGACGGGGATTGAGGCGCCTGGCGGACTGGATGTACTCCAAGTTTTTATGGTCGGTCCAGACGATGAATGGTTGCTCCGCCCCTTCGAGCCAGTGGCGCCACTCCTCCAAGGCCAGCTTTACGGCAAGGAGCTCCCGATCCCCCACGTCATAATTGACCTCGGCCGAGGACAATCGCCGGGAAAAGAAGGCGCAGGGACAGAGGCGGTTGTGGGGGTCGAACCTCTGCGAAAGCACGGCCCCCACTCCCGAGTCGGAGGCGTCGACCTCCACGATGAATTGCCGTGAAGGGTCGGGCTGGTGCAGGATGGGAGCGGAGGTAAATAGTCTCTTAAGCTTCTCGAAGGCTGTCTGCGCCTCAGGAGACCAGGCAAACGGCAAAGCAGGAGAGGTGAGTTTAGTTAAGGGCGAGATAACCCTACTAAAATCCCGGATGAAACGTCTATAAAAATTGGCAAAGCCGATAAATCTCTGGAGCTGTCTCCGGCTGGTAGGAACGGGCCACTCAGTGACAGCCTGGATCTTTTCAGGGTCAGCTCTTACTTGGCCCCGCCCCACAATGAAGCCCAAAAAGCTGACCTCCTCTGCGTGAAACTCGCATTTCTCAGCTTTCACGAACAGTTTATTCTCGAGGAGGCGCTGGAGAACCTGGCGAACGTGCTGATGATGCTCCTGGGGGGACCGCGAGAAAATCAAGATGTCATCCAAGTAAACAAAGACGAATCGGTTAAGGAAATCACGGAGCACATCGTTGATGAGGGCTTGGAATACGGCAGGGGCGTTGGTGAGACCGAAGGGCATAACCAAGTATTCGAAATGTCCCAGGGGTGTCTTGAAGGCCGTCTTCCATTCGTCTCCCTCCCTGATGCGCACCAGGTGGTACGCATTCCGCAAATCCAACTTTGAGAAGATGGTCGCACCGTGGAGGGGCGTAAATGCCGAGTCCAGTAAGGGAAGCGGGTATTTATTCTTTACAGTTATATTGTTCAGACCCCGGTAATCAATGCAAGGCCGCAGGGATTTGTCCTTCTTAGCCACAAAGAAGAACCCCGCTCCCACGGGTGAAGTGGACGGGCGGATGATTCCGGCAGCCAGGGACCCACGGATATAGTCCTCCATTGACTCGCGTTCAGGTTTAGACAGGTTATATAGCCTGCTAGATGGTAGTGGGGCACCCGGCAGGAGGTCAATGGCGCAGTCATATGGACGGTGGGGCGGTAAAGAGAGGGCCTTGCTCTTGCTAAAAACCTCCCCCAGGTCGTGATATTCAGCAGGCACCGAGGACAGATTGGGGGTGTCTGGGGACGGATCAGCGACAGGAACGGACCTCCCGGCCGGAGGGAGGGCGGACCGAAGGCACTTGGCGTGGCAATCGGGACTCCAGCCCGAAACTCCGCCCCTGGCCCAATCGAAAACAGGGTTGTGGGCGCGTAGCCAGGGGTAACCAAGGACCAGAGGAGAAGCGGAGGAGGACAGGACATGAAACTGACGGTTCTCTTGGTGGTTGCCGGACAGAATCACGGTGACAGGTTCTGTGATGTGAGTGATGTGCCCCAGAAAACGTCCATTGAGCCCCTGGGCATTTAAGGGGCGTTCGAGGGGCTCCAGGTAGACCCCGAGCTGCTCCGCGACTTGGGCATCAATAAAGTCCCTCTCAGCCCCGGAGTCGATAAGGGCGGAAACGCATAAGGTCTCTGTGCGAACGCACAGGGTGGCGCTGAGCCGCAGTCTATTAGAAGAGTCCAGGATGTGTTGCTCGCCCACCAGTACTCCCAGTGCTACTGGTGGGCCCCCCCTTTTGGCCGAACTGGGCAAGTGACCACATAATGTCCGCGCTCACCGCAGTAGAGGCAAGCCCCGGCCAGACGACGCCTCCGTTGACGCTCCTCGGCCGACACAAGGGTCCTGTCGAGTTGCATGGGCTCATCCGGCGGGGGCGGGGCAGCGCGTGGCTCCGGCGGGACCGGTGACCGGCGTCTCTCTCGGCGACGAGCCCGTAGGCGGTTGTCTATACGGTGAGTGAGGGAGATGAGGGTCCGCAGGTCGGGGGGTTCGTCCCGGGAAACCAATTCATCTTTCAAAGTCTCGTTCAGGCCCCGCACAAACACAGCCCGCAGCGCGCTGTCCGTCCAGTCCAGCTCCGCCGCATGTGTCCAGAATTCAATGGAATAATCCGCTACCGTCCTGGAGCCCTGGCTGAGAGTCAATAACCGGGAGGCAGCATTGTCCTGGTAGTGCGGGTGGTCAAACACCAGCTTAAACGTGGACACAAATTCATTAAAATCCAGGCTATCCACAGACGTCTTCATTAGGCGCGCCTCTGCCCACTGGAGAGCTCTGCCCCGGAGTAATCCACATATATATCGGATCTTGGTGGCCCCCGAGCTGAAACGAGAAGGGCATTGCTGGAACATGAACTCGCACTGGAACAGGAATCCGCGACAGAGGTGAGGTTGTCCAGCATACGGCTCCGGATCCGTGCCTCTCGGCTCCGGGAGGCGTGGCGGCGCTCCGGCTGCAGCAGGCGGGGTGACGAGGAGCGCGGCCACCTGGTGGTTAAGCTGTGCCACCTGCTGGGACAATGTCTGATTTAGCTCCAATAGAGTCCGAATGGATTGTTCATGCTGACCCAGCACCGCCTCGGGGTGAGAGTGCGTGAGGCGGCGCGTCTGGTCCGGATCTGAGCCTGCTTGGTCCATAGTGGCCAGACCGTTCTGTCGTAACGGTGCGGATAGGACCAAAGGATGCAGACCAGAGCAGTTTTAACAGTGTTTATTTACAGCGGTGAAAATGCAGTCTTTAAACAGGTCACAAGAGCAGGTACAGGAACCGGGGAGCGGGAGACGGGTCAGGCGGGTGCGGTGCAGGTAGAGGCGGGCAGGACAGGACCAGGACGGGGATAGAAGCAGGTGCGGTACCAGGGCAGGCGGATCAGACGAAGACCAGAGCGGGGAGCGGGTGACAAACCAGAGACCAGGACCGGACAGGAGACGAGACGAGCAGGAGACGAGACGAGCAGGAGACGAGACGAGCAGGAGACGAGACGAGCAGGAGACAAGACGAGCTGGAAGCGATACCGGGACTGGAACGTGGCGGCAGGAGCTGGGCGAGTAGAGGCAGGAATCTGGAGGGTGCATAAATCCAAATGAGCATTTGCCGGAAAGTACCATATAACAAAGCTTAGCAAGAAACATTCACGTTTTACACGCGGACGGTCTGGCACCGAGTGTAGACTGCCAAGCCTTCTTGTACTCAGCAGCAGGTGGTGGTGATTAGGCTGATGCACCCCAGGTGTGCACGGGAGGAGTCAGGCACTCCACCCAGCTCCAGGCACACAGGTAGGGGAGGGGGAGAGAGCACGGGAGGACAGGGAAACTGACATCATGACAATATATATATATATATATATATATATATATATATATATATATATATATATATATATATATATATATATATATATATATAAATGAGAAATATGTATAATAAACACACCTTTGTTAGTCATAATAAAGAATGAAAGAATGAAGCGTTAGTTTATTCTGAATGACTCAGACTTAGTAACTTCATTTAGGGGTTAATAGGGGTAATTTAATGAAGGGTTTAAGGTTTCTAAGCGTGAATCATTAGTTAATTAACTATTTGTTAATTATCAATTATTAATCAATTATTAATCAAGTCTTTTTTCATGCCTCATTTAAGGTATTAAAGTTGTAGTTGGTAAAAAGTGTTGCCAATATATTTTACATATTAATGTAACTGACCTAAATGCACAGGCTAATTGTATAGATTATTATTACAGTTATAGGTTTTTGTTTATGTCATTATAATTTGAGCAGAAAACTTACAGATGGTATGCCACAGGTATGTTAGTATGTCCACTTTCAGAATTGTCACCTGAATCCCTGACTGAAGGTATTGTCTTCAGGCCCTGCATTAATGTGCCTGTACATGTTTTCCCCTATTTGTTAAGTTATTCATAGAAGTGGTGATTGCACACAGGCGTCAGAGCTAAATGAGCTCCTTTGTTATTGTTGAGTAATTAGGACAGGCATGGTGGAGATGACAGGGTCAGTTAAACAGTTTCTCTCTCGGTGGTGTATAGTAGCTGATTACGGAGCTCTGGCAGGCTGCGACAGTGCACATGGGATGGTGTGGAGAGCGGGCGGAGGAGAGGGGTGGGGATAGAGGCAGTTCTTATCTCAGGCAATTAATCAGAGACACTCATATTGCGGGACAATTATTCAAAGCTCACTCCTGCATAACTCAGCCCAAGGTTCCAGTGGGCTCGCTGTCTCCTCTCTATCCCAGCAGACAGGAAGGTCAAGGCAGTGAGGGAAAGGTGGAGCTCATAGGAACAGAGCCACAGCATTCACACTATTAAAGTTAGCCCGGGTCAAAGTCATTCAAAGTCCTCTAGTCTTCCTTTTGTTTTGAGAGAACTTGCCTCTCCATTGCGCTGTGTGTGGAGTAAAGTGGGTGTTGTCTGAGTTGTGCTGTTGTATATTTGTTTCTGTGTGTTAGGGCCGGAGGGCAGCATTTGCAAAATTCCTCTGTTTCTGCCTGGCACCAACAAACAGGAAGAGGAAATAGCCTTTTATGCTCTTATCTCTCTGAGAACTGTAAGTGTATGCAGTATGCATCTTTACATATCTTTACAACATCTGAGCGTTTTTCTTTCTTCCTCATTTAAAATAAGTAGACATATACAGTATTGAGTATATTGAGTAGTACTGGATTTTAAAGTTGCACTATGTTACTTTTCTGGTGGGGAATCCGACACTTATTCCAATCCATAGAGTAAGGACCTGAAATAATCCACAGTTTGGCATTAAACGTATCTATCTTTTTATCATATATTTATTTAATTAAATGATCAGAAATACCTTAATAAACATGCATTGTTACTGCAGGGTCACTTCTCCACATATCAGATCTGTAACTTGGCCTGCTGGTATTATCTGCTTGAAAATTACAGAAAAAGCTTTAACATTTCCGTGGAGACAAGTGGTGATGTACTCTCCACCAGAAAACTAGTGTATCATTAACTGACATTCAAGTAAGATGTGTTTCATGGTTACTGACATTTTTTTTTAAAAATTGTATTGGAACAAGGTTGATGTCGAACTATCTCTACACTATATTTTGGTACATAAGATAATACCAACCAAAATAATGATCTCATAAAATAATCTTGCAAATCAATACAAAAAACAAACAAACTGAAAACAACAAAACTTGGCCAACGCCCAAAACCATTTGCAGCTTCACCTTTTGCTCTCTTCTCCTCTTGTTGCAACCCCAACCTGCTCCACAAATGTCATCCTCGCTGTGTGCCTATAAAGAGAGAGGAAGACGTCAACGTAGGGGGGAGAGAGAGAGCGAGAGGGTGTCATAAAATGCAAATGCAGCCTGCGTCCGCTTTTACAAATTAAATGTCAGGACATAAAATATTGTCAGTTTCATTTTGCCGCCAGAAGGATGACAAATCCATATTCTCTCTTAAATAAAACTCTTATTGCGGTGGAGGGGTAATCATGGCAGAACAAAAGCCTGTGATTAACGATAGCAATTTATTGTATCTGGCGGCCAGCACAGCAGCGGCGAGGTGGAGGAGCACAGAGACATCATGGTTATCATAATTCATATCGTAAATAACCAGGCCTAGCCAATCACAAGGAGCTGCCGATGTCATCCCAAATAACCTTTGATAACAATTACCATAGGAGGCAGTACAAACCCCGGAGTCACAATGTTATCTTATCCCTATTCTGTGCTTGTAGAATACAACACTATTACCATATAGATTAGGCTATTTATAATGCTGCGTGTCATTCCGGGTGCAGCTTTAAGTCGTCACTATGTCTCTGTGTAGGTCTATGTGTAGGTGCAGCATGGCGAGAGTGCACGTGAATGAGAGGGTGCACGTGAATGAGAGCGTGCACGTGCATGAGAGAGCGCACGCGTGGGCATGTGTGTGGTTGTGGGTGGGGTGTATGGACAGGTCGTTATAGGAGGAGATTATAACCTGGTCTTTATGATGAGCTGAATTAACTCTCTCAGTATCACATAGCAGCACATTGCTCTGGAGGCCTGCACTCTCAAAGCTATAATATTTGAACATGCACGCGTATATATAAAACATGTATAGTCTACGGTGAAAATGAATGCAATACTATAGGAAAGGCCATTGGTGGAGCAGATATAAATGAAGGAAGCGCTGATGAGAGTGGGAGATTAGTGAGGGTGAATCTTGTTCGAGGTGCTGTTCCTCCTTGTTGCATCTGCTGATAGCGACTTTTGATCAAGTGCAGTGATATGTGAGTACAGGGTTTTCTACCATACACAACACATACGTATTTGTAAATGTAATTCTTTAATAATGAAGGCCATATAATCGACAGGCAGCAAACAGGAAGAAGTCTATCTCATTTGAATTGTAATTTCAAGATTGGAAAACAGCTAGTTTACAATGTTAAGTGCTTTGCTTTGTTCACACACACAGATAAAGTATACACAAAGAAAAATATTGCCAAATGGCTTCTTTTGTGGTTATTTAATGGTACAGTATATAACTTTTCTGGTAGAAGGTCAGCTTGAATATGCCTAGACCAGAGGTGTCAAACACATTTTCACCTAGGGCCACATCAGCAAAATGGCCGCCCCCAAAGGACCAGGTGTAAAATAAATCTAACTACTTTTTTAACTTGTTAATTGACTGTTTCTGTATGTATTACTTACTCAAGTTACAAATATTACATATGTATTTGCCAATTTAATAATATGGCTGTGTATCTCCTGATAAAAGGACAATTTAAGACCATCATACCTTTTAATTTACCCTGTCGAGGGCCACATAAAATGATGTGGAGGGCCACATTTAGCCCACGAGCCTTGAGTTTGACACATGTGGCCTAGACTATTCAACAGTGTGGATTTAGATTTACCTATCTCCATGGAGACAAGCAGAGGAGATTCAAGCAGGTGACACAACCAGGCCAAGTTACAAGTCAGATCAGTAGAGGTCTGTAGGTATATGGATCATTCCAGGCAAAACTATAACATCTCCACAGAGACAAAGCATAAACCCCCACCAGGAAAGCTACAAAGTGCACCTATTACTGAATTTTAATTTTAATTTCAAAATCTGTATTCTATTTTTTTCTTTTCCACTGCTGGGGCCTGATACATACAATATAGCTGAAGTTAAATGTAAACAGAGCAGGAGGAGAAAAGGCGGGAGGCTTCAAAGGACACTTGAGGATATAAGAGCGACGAGAGAGGATGGTCCAAGGTTGAGATAAAACAGTATAAAACAGTGTAGAGTGAAGTGGCAATGAGGAGGAGGAGCTGCACCAAAGGAAGGACGAGGTGAAGGGGAAACTGATACTACATTCTTAACTTCAGAGACAGAAATTCAGTTTGTATGTCCTCAAAGACGGTTACCTGGCTGTTATAACACCAGTATGGAGAAGGAAAAAAATACAAACATGAGTCACTGTAACAGCTATGGGTATATGAAAATGCACCAAACATTAAAACTTCCAGTAAGATCAAAAAGATGTGAAAGACCTGAATGGACATGGTGTGTCAGGTACAAGATCTACAGTTTCTGGCAGGGATTGGAGTGTGTGGGCTGGTGAACAGTTAATCTCTCCTGACAGCATCTTATTTGAATACAGATTATGTGAGTGTTGTGTGCTTTTGGTGCTGAAGAGGAGGACCTACACTACCTTCGGCTGCAGCTCCCAGTGTGTTGACAAATCACAGGTGACAAGGGGAGACGGCTCAGTCCTGTTACTGCTCATACACCTGCAGCTCATATTTTCAAATCTACGGAAATCTCTGGAAAAAAAACACTCTGATGTCTTGAAGGGTGTCCTAGTGGCTCACAGTAAATCTTTTAGTGTGTTTTGAAGCTGGGTTAAAACGTTGATATTGCAGGCTGCTATATCAATATATCGCCCTGAGCATTTTATGGTACATTTCACAAAATTAAACTGTGTCAGGACAAAAATTCTGTTGCTTATTTAGAGAAAATATTGATATAATACTGACTGATTATTAGATTAAGTTTATTTTATAGAAATTTGTGGATTAGCAAATAAATACTGTAGTAAATATGTACTGGTCCCTTTAAAACAGTGAAATATTTGTATCATGTGCGATATATTGATTGTCGCATGTATTGCCATAATGTGATTACTTTATACGTGTATCGTGTATCATGTCGACTCGAGAGACCCTGTGATTACCAGCGCTTGAAGTGACATTTCAAAGGATCTCACTGTTGGTCAGATGTAAATCCGCATATTATAAAGACTTGTAGCCAATATAAACCAAAGAAATATTCAAATAGGATTAAAATACTGAATGGGCCTGTGGATTATGCTCTGGTGTAATGTATGAGAATGATAAGTAATTCAGCACAATCAACAAAGAACTGTGGTGGTATTACAATTGTAGTCATTTTAAAAAGATTCAGATTCAGATGATTTCAGTTATCAAACCATTTCTGTCTTTAGGAATGTTTCATCATCAGATTGTATGACTGATATGCATATGTGGTACTATGAACATGGCGAACCAAGTGATGCTGCGGCTGAATGGGTGACCACGCAGCAAGAGGGTCCTGGGCCAAAACAGCCTAATCATAAATGTGTCTAATATTGTGCCTGGTCACTTAACATGTGTAGTTGTTGTATTATAAATTCAAGAATGAAAAGTTAATCTGCTGAAGATTTCTGGCAACCTTTGCGGGTGTGCTAGTTGTGGAGTAAACTTTTCCCATCATCAATAGGCAGATGAAATCGATTTTTGGTGTTTGCAATAGACTTGTGTTTGTTCTGACTCAAGGCGCTGGCACATAAACCCAATCTTGTGTGCACCTGATGGTAGATGATGTTGAAGTAGATTTGCTCTAAGTTGTGAAATCCCTGTCCGACTCTGTTCATTTCTCTCTCAACATTTCTCATCTCCTTCAACAGATGGAACTCGCAAAGTGATTTCTCCTCGTTCTTCTAAATCTCTTGATCACTTTAATTTTTTGCGCGGCTGCTTCATCGGTGTCCTGGGAAAGAGAAAAGAGGGAGAAAGGGGCAGGGGACGGTCGAGCGTGTGCAAACAAGAGCAGAGAGAAGGGAGAGAGAGGGAAGAGCATGGAGTTAAGGCTTTATCAGCCAGTGCCCTGAGGTATGTGGGGACGCTGCTGAATCCAGCGAGATTAGGGGGAAAATGCAGCACATGGCAGTAAGGGGCTTACGCTACAGCTTGTATTAGTTCAGGTGAAAAGAGTATTGCTTTTACATAAAACTGGACAAATCCAGCCACAATGCGTTTCCCGTTGGACCACAATGGGGTCCTCTATCTGTAGACCTCACCTCGATCCCCAGGTTCCCCCCAGTCCTGTATCTGTACACAAGAAGAGAGTGAGCGGAGGTGAGGAGACACAGATGGACAAGAGAACAACACGGAGATATGGCTCAGGACCAAACTTAATTTCAGAGTTTACAGAAAGCCACTTGGCGCAAGACTGAAAGAGCATTATTATGTCACAACAAACTTCCACACACATTTTTATTTTTGCGGTGGTTATTCTGTGTTGAGTACTTTTTTTCTGATAAAAATAGATTTTGAGTTAGAAAGCGCAATGGACTTCAGCTTTTTAGAATTGTACAGTGCAAACAAAAGAGTTTTGGATAAATGTCATGAATCAATTGCCAGTTTTTCACAAATATTTTAGACAACAAAAGTTACACTGTAAAGTTACGCTTTTTACCTTCAGGGCTCTCAAAAACACTTTACATCAAAGAGACACACATTCAGCATCATGTACACAGAAACTGGAGATGAGGCAGGTAAAGTGTCAAAAAATATTCAGCGAACACCAACCCGAGAGCCAGTGGATCTGACGGCTCCACCAATAGTGTTTACGCAGGTTGACGGATTCTAACTTTGTATCAGTATTTTGTATTTGACAGTTTTACTCCACATCCCATCACTCCACACAGAAAGAATCTAAATTGTAGACTGATGGAGCGAGCAGACTGTCTGTGCAGGATCAAAAAGAGTACTTCCATTCTAAAAGTTCATCTCTTAAAAAAAATATTTGATCCCAAAAGTTATGATCAAATAAAAGTAGGTGAATATAAATTAGAGGTAATCTTATACCACCTCTCCTCCTCATAACCTCTTGTCTGAATGTCTGAGCCAAAGGTGCCATCTCTCTCTCTTTTCAGCAGGTAAAAGCATCACTCAGAACCTGAAGCTTTCTAGTGTTATTGGGACTTTTATCTAAATCGCTGGTTCCACAGAGGTGTCTAATCAGCCTGGTTTTCATCTGAAAATATATTGAGAGGGGCTTGGTTTCCTCACTTCTTTATCTTTCACCTGTCATGTACAGTAAGCCCGGCTAACAATAGTGTCTTACATATATTACACCATTCACTCTATCCAGTCAGACATCCAAAGCACCGCTGACATCCCTCCCATCCACGCCATTATTGAAAGAACAATAGCCACATAAAACCAAGTTGGTCCAAAAGAGAAAGCCATATCTGTGATGGTGCTTAACATCAATTTGTGACTTGATTAATCAATTTACCCCCCTGCCTTTCTTTCATGTCACTATAGTCAATGTCTGTGGGAGAGATTTTGGACTCATCTCGATATGGTTCAGGTTAAGTAGGCGAGTTTTACGATAGCGCCCCATCTTTCCCTCTTGTCCTGAAATACTTAGAGGGTAATTAGCATAAGCTGATATCTGGAGCGTGCCATTGGGGTGACCCTAAAGCCCCTCCACCACCGCACCCCTCTTTTTCCCCCTCCCCCCCGAGAAGGTCTTATCAGAACTGTACAGGGCCTCCAGAGGCTCTCGGGGAGAAGACTGAAGCCACGGGGAAAGGTGAGTGCACTGGGAACATGACAACAAGGAGTCCTATTTTTATATATGAACACTGATAGATAGAACATCGCCTATTAAACACAAAAAAATCCAAATTATTTAGCATATTTTCACACTTTATAATAAGTATAAGTTAATAGGTCTTTTAAAACCATGATCAAAGACTTCAAAATGAACAAATGGTTTACTGATGAGAACTCAAGCTTAGTGACAACGTAATTAAGGTTGTAAATAACAATAAACAACTTGTTCATTATGAAATAAGTCTTTCTTCATGCTTTATTAAGGGTAATTAAAGTGTACCCATGATAAAGAGTTTTCCAAAGTTTCTGAAGTTCCAGAAAACATCACTTGCTTCACCTACATTTTATACATGTTACCTATTTCTGTAGACAAAGACGCCATTCCCGGACGCCTCTAAATCACTCCTACGACACCTTGTAAGACTTTTTGTGCTATGAGAAAAGTATGATGAAACCACAAAACAATATGCGTATATAAGCACAAATACATTCCGATATATTTCTTGAAGGTAAGCGATTTTCACGCACATTTAGGGCTTAGCATCGTCAAAGCACTATTCATATCAGTTTACCATTATGATGCAAATGATAACAGTGATGCCTGGCTTCCTCTGTCTCCATTTTGGTACGCACCTTCTTCGGTGAACAAGACGGCACATTATGGCTGGGATGCACACTTATATTACACTGCTCTCTCTCCCACAATAACACTGAGCCGGCACAGACGCTTATCCCCTTTGTTTGAGCTGATTGGATCTGTGGCGATCACATGTTTACCCAGAGTGCTATCTCTTTGAGAAACCTCCGTCACGGCTAGCCGAGAGTAACGTTCTCCTGGTTTTGTGTTTTCTTTTTATTTGGAGACGGGCACGCACACACGCTCTTTATGTATATATGCTAATAGGCTGGCTAACACTGTTTCACACTGTTTGTTTCTGAAAATGATGCAACTTGCCAGACATTCATTTTTTTCCTGCTGATGTTCACAGATTCCTTTTTCTTTCTCAGGGCGGGCATTTTGGAGAGAGGAAGCGTGAGAGGAGGAGGGCGGCAAGAGTGAGAGAGGCGTATTTTGAAAATCCACAAAGGTTTTGTAATAAATGCATCAATAACAATCAAAACAAAAACATTAAAGAAAGAAAAGACGTGTTTCTGTGTTAAACAATTAGTGCTGCAGCATTAGAAGCGATCAGGATGAGACAAAGGCCCAACAGCAGCAGGGGTTTACCCCAGACACAAAGACACAAAGGCAGATGCTCGGCAGCCCAGCCAAACCATGTACCACACCAGATAGACTGGAACAGTATGGAGCCACATGTCTGTAGGTCACCAACAATATACCACACTACATGGTGAGCTCAGAGGCCAAATACTGTGCAGACTTTTCCGTATAGGATTACAACATGACTTCAATGAAAGATACAATTTCTCTCTAAGCACTTGTAATCTGAAAGAGTGAACTTCGTGCAGTATAAATAACATTCAGAGACTTACAGGCACCTAAGAATCATAAATTGACTTGGTTGTAATCAGTTATAGATCAGTTATAGATTGTACACAACATTTTAGAAGTTACCCATCTTTGCAATGCATCATGGGACATTGAGTTTCTCAATTTGAAAGTCAATGGGAGTGCTAAGTGTGACGTCACAAACAACACATTTCTTGCTTCTGGGTCTGAGGCATCCGCCAGCAGTGAGACCAATGGATTTTTTCTGTTTAACTGTCAGATTGCAGATATATTGACCTTGTTTATAATGAATATCTATGCAATTGCTGGGCCAACCCACGTGAAACAAAAACTGTCACAAGGTTCAATGTCTTCTCTGTCACCACAAATAAACACAAGAAAGCAGTGCTATTTTTCAATACCAAAGATGTGACTTTAAACCATCAGCTTAATATAACAAGTTTGTGGACCCAGTCTCTAACAAATAAAAAATTTGATCTGAAATGCATTTTGTGAGCGTAATTTAGTTTATGTTTTTCTCGATTGGTAAAGGATAAGTCCTTAAGTCCAGTGTCTCTTAAAAACTTCTACACACACAGTAAGAAACAAACAAAAACAGACAACCATAAAAATAAATGAAAACAAAGTAAACAAAAACCTAAAGAAAACCATCACAATGCTGTTATAATCATGTGTATAGTGTTCGCATAGAAGTTGCAGCCTCTTGTGTGGTCACGGCGCTCTCCTGTACTGTGTGTCTGGGACAGTGTGTGTGTCGGGAGCCCTTCTCTGGTGGTGTATACTGGACTCAATGGCTCCAGTGTTCATATGTGAGAGCGTCTGCATGCATGTGTATGACTAGGCCACTTAACCCTTTGACCGCTGCAGGAATGAGCTGCACTGAAATCTCTGCTGAGCCCCTGGCCCTCCTGCCGCCGCGGTGTGTGTTACCACCCCAAGAGATGTGCACACTAAATACTCACACACACACGCACACACACACGCACGCATGTTGGTTTTACATGTCTTTTGGGGACATTACATTGACTTTCATTCATTTCCTGCAGATTAATCCTAACATTAACCATAGTCAGCCTGAACCTAACCCCATCTGATCTTATCTTAACTTTAAATCATGTTATTAATTTAATAATAAAGGGTTTACATAATAGGGACCTGATTATTGTCCCCATACCTACGGCAGGTCCCCAGTGATGTAAGTGTCTCTGTGAGCTTTAAGACAGAAATGTGATGACATAAAGCCTGCTGTTTAGACTCCACGTCTTTGTTCGTCCCTGATGGAGTCTCTTCTACCTGCATATGAGGGAGGAAGTCTCTGCTGTTTTCACTTTAAAGCCAGGAAGTGTTTGATTTTACTGGTTTCCTCCACAACTAAGAACCTATTTCATGTGCACAATACGCCCCACACCACACATTAGCCACAGTGAGAGCAGGCCTTTGGTTTCATAAAGGACATTGTTACATTGTTGTGCATGTATGAAGAATAATCTGCTGCAAGAATAGGAAAGTTAGAGTATGGTCAGGACATGAAAACATAACATGCCACATTTTAGATAGTTTGTCCCAAAATCTTGAAATTGTCAAAGAGTGGTGAAAGTTAGAACATGATCATTTGCACTGTTATAAAAGTAGTGTGTTTTAGATGTGTGCTAGATACATCAACAACATTGCACATTGTGGCATAGGACGGAAACAAACAGCCTTAAAATGACTAAATCCAGTTTTTGGTTGAAATTCTCTGATGACATTTCTATTGCACTGATATTGCTCAGCCAAATGAAATCAGTTCTGCTTCATATCGATGGAAGACTGTTAACTTTGATCTCCCAATTAAGCCCCTGTGAACAGTTAATAAAGCATAATCTGCTGTGTATCTGCGTGTTTGTGCCAGCGGCTCCAAAAGCCTTTTAGCATATTCTGTGTGCACAGCCTGACAGACTGCTGCTCACACACTGAAAAACACATTTCTTTTTATCATCCTCCAAATAAAACAAGTATGAAGGCTCCACATCAGATGTGATCTACAGGATGAGTGGCAGGTGCCCAAGGGCATTAGGCTGTTTTATCTTCATCTATAGGCTATTTCCTTTTTAATACAAACACTAACCTTGTTTTTAAAAGTTTCCTGGCATTAGGAGGAATAGGGAAAGTATTGTTTTTATTAATTATTTATTTCCTGTTGTCTCTTGACTCTCCGGTTTTAGACTTTTCTTCAGGTGATTCCACAATAAACCAACTCTGTCTGACCACATCTTAGGTCTACAGTCTTTATGTCCACCACTATTCAGCTTTCATCCACAAAACAAGTTCAGTTGTTCTCTGATACTGATTCTCTTAACAGTTGATAAACAATGTTTTCCACCTCTGAGCATTATACTACCGAATCTGTTATGTTAACCTAATTTTAGCTTGCATACCACAATGAATCCACCATATATATAATTTTGGCATAAAATTGCCCTGTTATCAACAAAAACATACTTCAGAGGACGGTGCTCCGAGATGCCACAGTTTGCTTTGATGAGGTTAAATGTTAATGCCTCATCAGAAACTTTATTGTTTTTACAAGCCACCCTATTTCGCAGATGTGAGCCGACACCTGCTGTTTTTGTTGGAAGAAATACTTTCAGGTCTCTGAGATATACCAACATTATCTGTTTTTAGGGATTACAGTTTTTAATGGTCTAATTTACGAATTTACGGGGAATGGAGGTTTAAGTAAATGCACATATGGGATAGATATTTGATTCATTTTTAGTCTCACTTGTTGTTTACATCTTCATTGGCAGCACTCAGCCTGGGTGACTCGCATTTTCAATGATTAATCATTAATAAATATTACATCATAAAATAATAAAAGAGACTGTACAAAAATAACTAACTCTGAGTTCAATAATGAAACTATCTCTGAAAGTTTCATTGAATGGTGGTTGGAGGTGTCTCTTCATAGTCCTACATCTTGGTCTCCCCCAGATCTTTTTTGTTCCTTTATCAATTCTTTAAAAGACACTTTTCAAAAGTGGCTTGGGGTTTGTTGAGAAAGGAGGATAGTTTCTGCGGCCTTGAGCGTAAGCACCACTCACTGTCAAAAAAGAATATTGAGTATGGAAACCTGCTGGATGTGGCTTAATTTAAGCAGCCTCATAGGCAGTATGCATACTCTCAACAATGTGTCGGAGACAGATACATTATTTGAAGTATCATTATTGCTCCTGATCGCTCCTCCACCAGATTGTTGTCCTTCACCAAACTTTACATGTTTATCACAGAGACACAGACCACACAAACTCAGCAGACACCAGGGGCCCTGTTCTGCAAAAAAAACAACAACAAAAAAACTTGAGAAAATAAAATTATTAGAACGACAATGCCAGGACTGAGTGAGGAGTGGGCTCTGCTCTGACAGGTGTGGTGGTTTGACTGAAAGGCAAAGACACATGAATTAATAAGCACAGGTGATGGGGAGGAGGCTGTTAGTTTTGTGGGCCTGCTGTGCTTCTTATTTAAATAACTGGCCTTGTTCCGTCTCATCATTGGCCTATAGGCTCCTTATACAAATGAACTGCACATATTTTACACACTCACATTTCTTCCAACTCAGGGTAAGGGTGCCAATACTTGTGTACCACCAAACTGATTTAAAATTCAGAAAGATTGCAGGTCCATACAGTGTAACTACAGGGTGCACTGAGGTGATATGTGTGTGTGTGTATGAAGAGAATAAAGGAGACAGACCAGGAAGGAAGCTTTCATCATAACCTTGTGTCATCTTAGCCTGTTGTGGAAGGACGCAGGTATTTGTAGTTTCATATAAAAGAGAAATATGTGCTATCCATTAAAAAAAGATGTCATTACAACAAATCAAAATCAACATTGGTTTAACAATAATATGAGAAAATGTTTGTTTCACAGCATGAGGAGGCCTAAACTTTGACGGTTACCTACCTGATGGATAAACAGGTAGTGCACTCCTTACTTTTTCAGCAAAGATGGGCTGTTTTGCATGCAAGTGGTGCAATAGCAATAGACTTATGCGACAATAAATACTTCGATCTGTGTTTTAAGGGTACGAGTGGCAGAAATGCAGCAGATTACGAAATTTAGTAACCCAGCCTGCACATGCCTCAAACAGCAGCTTTTAGTTTTCATTTAGTTAAAGTGGAATAGGTGTTTGCTCAATTATGGGCTACAAATGGCCATGCAGACTTATGGGTTATATTTGTAGCCTATGTAGCCTTGCTGAAATGAATCAGACATCAGACAGTAACGAGTGCCCAGATCCTCCCAATACACCGAGCTCTTCCAGTCGTTTGTGAATGACTTTGTGACGACCTCTGTTGCAAATGTTTCTCCCCCTCGTTCGGAGAAAATGGAAATGGCTTAGCACTATCGCCGTTACCCGGGCAACCATCTGAGTCCCCATCTCGCGGTGGAGAAATGAGTTCTGAACAGGCTCGAGAGAGGCACGGATTAAACATGATCCTGCGGACCAACTGTCAATCACAGCCCCGACTCTCCGCCTCGTTCCGGTCACATAACACACCCCTCTCATGCACCCTGTGAAAGTATACCTTCATCACGCGTAATCATGACAAAAACCAAGAATAAAAAAACGCGCATGTGTGTGTAAGCATTCACGCAGTTAAGTATTTGCGTTTTTTAAAATAAGCCAAATGCCCCCTCCTGCAGCGGATTTAAAGATGGTCGCCATTCCAGTGCCAAGAGGCGATGGATTAATTTAATTAGCCTGCTGAAGATTAATGACAATGCAAAGGCCTTATAGATAACGCTGTAGTAGCAACTAAAGAACGCCTGCATGTCTGATTTGGACAACTTTGGGATCAAATTTAAAGTAAAAGTAGCCTCTTAATAGTGGACCAAGCTTAAGGCCTCATAGACATGTCATTTTACACTATATGAACCTATAGGCTGATAAATGTGACTTTGAACGTGTGATTTGTTTTCAGATGTTTTGTGTTAGCCCCTGACCTGTCCCTTCTCCCTTGTCAACATCCATTCTCAACTATTGTTATAAATATGCGAATGTCGTGCGTAAAAGTGACGTTCCACTTGGTTCGCTTTTTTTTCCCAGTGCATTTTTGTCACATGGAAGTTTTAAGCTGTCTAGGTTAAGAGTATTTGTTTTGGTCATCATTATCAGTGACACCTGTTTTTAAATGCTCTGCAGGATTAGGCCTACAGCAGTTTTATGACATGTTTATGCTTTATAATATGACATTTGTATGTTGTTACTGGTGTTCTCTAAAATCGTCCCTTATAATTGATGTTTTAAAAGTTTATTTAGCAAATAAACTTTACTATAATAGTAAAATAACTACAAGTGAGCACTATTCACAGCGAAATATTGCCATGTCAGGTTGGCAAAGTGAAAGAGCGGGAGAGGGCGGGGAGACTCAGACCCTGTGCAATTTGATATTGGCTTCCTATCCACTTATTTAAGGGGGATCCGGAGAACTCGATAGTGGGGGACATGCCCCTCTGAGGGTTTTGGGGACAGTAACTCAGCTCGGCTTGGACAGCGCCACTGTGTCGCCAAACACGGAGTAGAACTTTTTTTTTTCTGTCTTTGAGGATTTAATTTTTTTTTTTTTTTTCCTGAGAAAAACACCTCTAGCTCTGGTCGACTTCACAACCCCCCAAAATGATGATAAGGGGCACCTCTACTAATCATAATAAATAAAGTATAGAGTAACTGGAGAGCTATGTGTATCCGGCTGTAGTTGGTTAACTTTGCGCACAAGGCAAAAAAAGACATTAGGCAGAGGAGTAGGGCATGATCAGTTTATTATTATTATTATTATTATTATTATTATTATTATTATTATTATTATTATTATTATTATTATTATTATTATTATTATTATTATCGTTGTAATAATAATAATCATCATCATCACAATAATAATAGCAATAAGCCAACAGGGACAAAGATCAGACACAATCCAATAGCCTACAATTGAAATCAAGGCATCTACAACTTGCAGTCTTGATGCAAACACGTGACTTACTGCGGCACATGTCTAAAAACGCACAATTAAATCTGAGAAAATTGGATATTTACTGAATAATTACACCACTAGCCTATATTCATCAATAGCCTACACGTCAATACATAAAGTCAGAGAATTTCTGTGGCTTGTCTTGGTACCACATCCTTTAACAACATGGCTCAGTTCCCATTGGTGGCACAAGTGCATGATAGCACATTCACAGAGCTAGTGCTGCATTCAGTGCTTCACATTTATGATGCGCGCGCTTTACCAAGAGAGGCACACGTCACTGTTCCGCCCCCACTTCCTTTGCTGTCTATGATTAATGAGACAGCAACACTCCAAAATTAATCACGGAAAATTAAAAACTTGGTGGAAGTGCAACAGTAGCTAAATCAGGTAGGCTTTACGGGGTGGGTGGTGGGAGGGCCAAGGAACGAAAGATGCAAATATGTGGTTATCTCCATTCTTTACACTGTTTTCAATGTTTATGATTAATTATCTCTTCTTGGTGAAAAATAAATCATGCAAAATTAGAAACTCACTGACTCTACCAGCATATACAGCCATGGCAGGTCGATGCTGTTAATTTTAGGTTGAAACTGACACACTAATTACAGCGTATGCAGAGTGCTGCTGGAACACTACAGCCAAGATTATACCTCTGTGCTTCTATTTTTTTTTTTTATCAGATTCCCTTTATATTTTACCAATTAAAAATCGTAAAGGCATTTCATTGCCCCGGGATAAAAACGCAGCCTCTCCTAACATGGCCATCACTTTCCCCCATCAGATTCATTGTAATGTATTAGATGCAATAAATTATCCCATGTAACAAAACATGGCGAGCTGAAAGGCTGATAATCTGCAGAGGAGAGATAAGGATTCATTATTCCAAATCATTATGAATCCAGCGTTGGCTGTGACTTCTTTCTTAATCAGCTTCTGTGATCCTGGATACGTGAAGGGAGCAGATAAGAGCGCAGTCGTTTATAAATCTCCCCACCTCGGCCTAATATTTTAAAATAAAATCGAAAGGAGAACCAGGAAAAAAGCGCATCGTCTTTGGCGAATGCACTGGGCGTGAATAATAAAACACATTGATGAAATAAATCAGGGGATAAATAAAACGCAGCCCATACATTTTGGAGGCGTTTTGTTTGAAATTAAGGTCATCTTAAATGACATTTACAGCGAATAATTGTGTAGGCAGAGACGAAGGCTTTGTATATATAGGCCAAATGCTGCAATTATTCCACATTTGGGGTCTATAAAGTTGATCTTTCGCTATACATATAAACGTTTAAGTTTTTTTTGTTGTTTTTTTTATACTTGCCAACGATGTTACCAAGGATTAGACAAATGTCATGGGATGGTATAGGTAGTATAGGGAGGAAAATGGCAAGTGCCGGATGAAAACGTCAGTAGGCTGAGTTGGCTAAACGTCCTATTTGATGGAATCCTTTGGCCAAATAAAAAAAACATATTAGACCTACTTGGATTTTCAATCACTAGCGGGTTGTGCATGCCCACAGCCTCCCTGCTTCATGTTGGCCCAGTCCTCCATGAGCTTTGCACATAGCTGTTGTCACGCGAGAGCTCGCCTCAAATTCTATATTAATCAGGAGCTCTGCAGATGTGCAGGGCATCCGTGAGATCCATAGAATAGCCTACATTGTGTTAATCTAACCATATTCCTTCACATTTATAAAAAAGGACTATATATATATATATATATATATATATATATATATATATATATATATATATATATATATATATATATATATATATATATATATATATATATATATATATATATACACATATATATTTTTTTTTTCTTGTAGATTTCTTATAATGTGCATTAAGCTAATTGCTAATTACATGCAATTAGCCCACGTTATCTAATAGACTATCAAAACCAATGCTATTGTACATTTTCATTTTATACCAAATGAATGTCTAATCACCCCCACAACCCTCTAAAATCAACAACAAAAAGCTAACAAACACAATTAATAACATTCTGTTTTCGTCAATAACAGATTAATGCACCATCAAGTCATGCGTTATGTAGGTTTAGTAATTCTATTAATTCCATGAATGAAAAGCTGCGCTTCCTGCGCGAGGAGGAAAAATATTCATTGGTATAAAAAAAAGGCCTATTTGGCTGCAGTGAATATAACAAGGCCAATTTGGGGCATCTTTATATTATAACCTTAAGTCAATCCCACCCAAAGATGTCGGTGTGATCAGTTCACATTCTCACTGAAAGACTCTGGGCACATGAGATGCTCCGCTCAGCATCCTCCTGTTCTCCCTCAGTGCGTTCCACTGGGGAAACGATCGGATTTGCTGGGTGCTTCTTTCAATCAACCGTGGTGTAAGTAACAGGCTACCAGGCCTATATGCTCCGGTTGTATGTGGCTTTGGTTGTTCAAAACAGCGTCTGAAGGCACCAGTCCTCATCCAATATGCTCATAAAATAATGCACATCAGTTAATCATTGCCTTCTTCACAGTAAGGCGTTGTGATTCATGAGTGGTTTAGCTCGCATCTGAAGAGAGGGAGGGAGAGAGGAAATGTATTGGTTCAATGTCAGTCTCTTTCTGCTCTTTTGCTTATAAGAGGAACAAACCCAACACAAATTATAGCCTAGACCTATTAGGAAAAATAGCCTAACGAACCAAGCGAAACTAAATCTCACAATGTTGTTTACAAAAAGGTGAGCAATGCACTGAGATGTGCTCAGAGATAAGCTGGCCTAAATCCATTATAACAGTGTTTGTATTGCGTGAGCTTGTGACACCTCACTTACACCCGGAAGCTCGCGACGCGTTCTCAGTACAGTACGGTAAAGAGGTCGTCTTTGTTTGGCCCGTGCGCGTGCATGCTGCCTGCCCGGTTGCCTGTGCGCGTGCGACCGCCTTTTCTCGCAGTGCGACTCCTCCAGTAGCAGCAGTGCGTTCCCTCCCTTCCGTGGCTCTCGCCCTCTCAGTCAGTCTGCCTCAGTCCATTTCTGTAAATGCCAACGGCGCATCAATTTCTTTGCTACTCTCTCTTTTCATCTGTGGGAAAAAGCCTGTGCTGGTCCAGCGTCCTTTACAGGTCAGTAAATATTTAGATTTATTCTGAAGCCACATCCTCATCGCATCTGCCTGGGATAGGAACCAGCAGCCTTTATTATACGCATCTTCCAAAAACGAACCATGCTGCTTTGCTACTTTTTATATAATTTATGAGGCTCATTCTGCCCGTGTAAACTTGAGGTTACAAAGGAATGCTCGTTCAGCTATCGAACACTGACAACCATAACACACAGCTCTTGTTTTTTTTGTAACAAACCACAATAGATTATCTTCATCTCATCGCACCAGGCTCGTGCGTAAAAATGATGATGACACAAATATTAGGCTGTAAATGAGCCTAACTACATTTCTTAAAACATTTCTCAGTCTTTTCGTTGCCTGGAAAAAATAGCAATATTATGCGTTTTAAAACTACCCATTACCTCCCAGGTTAGTGGTCGACCTATAGGCAGAATCTCATACATGGCGTGAAATTGATGTGATTACCTTGCCTGCGGGTCGTGGGGAAGGAGTCGGGCTTGCTGAGACTGCGTTTCTCCTGGTATTAACTCTCTGCACCTAGACCAATGTCGATAAGAGTGGATAGGTTTGGATAGGACATACGGCAGCTCTTTCAGTCAGAGCGCACAGCCTCTGCACCACCGGGACGGAACACAATGTGGGAGCATCTTTAACAGGCAAAATCTATTAAGATACATTAAAAAAATAAAAAATAAAATCTAAAAACAGGTGTTAAGTGGAGCAGATACAAATACCAGACGCTGCTGAATTATTTACTTTATTTTTTCAATATGTCTTTGGTTTCTGTTTTTCACTTTTAGTTTTAATTTACCTATTAAATAAGCCTGCCTATGTTTATTTCTGTAGGCCTAATATTTCTCAAATTGATATGACATTTTTATGAAACAGTTTTCACTTATTGCCGACAGGTGGATGCTTTACTCGTGCACGCTGAGAGGTAAAAAGGCCCAGCAACTTCCCTCAAAGATGATATCAGTGCGTCTGTCTGCTGGTGACGCAGATAACAATCACGATTCTTCAAATTGGCAATATTTTGTTTTACATTTTTGTTGTAAATAATAACAACACAACACATATACAACATATACTATAGTAGAGTCAAATATGCATTCATTTTATTCAATTACTGATGACATTTAATTCTAGGTAATACAATGGAGTTTCACATTCAGCCAGCATCATTTTACGCCCTCATTTAGTTCTAAGAAGCCGAGTATGTTCACAGGCTCACATAAAGAATATGCTTTTTCTTGAAAAGACTCAAGAGGTGAAGAATGACTCACACAAGGTATATAGGCTAAAGTGAACTTTCAAAATAACTAAATTAATCATTGAGCTTGCGTCACATTTCACGTGGTTTCACGTTGACGATTTCTGTATTATTATTATTATTATTATTATTGTTATTATTATTATTATTATTATTATTATTATTATTATTATTATTATTATTATTAAGTCTTGTTTTTTTATTGGTAAGGTGTATTTTTGAACATTTTTTGCAGTGGCTCACACCAAGATTGAAAGGCCTGACTGATATATGTCTATTTTATGAAATTACACATCCAAATAAATGAAAATACTTTGTAAATAATATCAATTTCAGCTAAATATTAATTATACATTTTGGTCAATCCACTAAAAGGCCTATATGCAAAAACATTTAAATCAGGAAAACATTTCTTCACGTGCGTAGCCTGTTTCCTTTTTTATTTGAATAAGAGCTGATAAGATCACTTGTCTCTTTGGCCGGTAATGCCTAAATATTACCTGCCACACAGCAGCATTTAGCGTGAAGGCTTGTGTAGGATAGTTAGACCTATTGGCAAATTGACTAATCAGGTCTGCATTGGTTTGTTTTTATACGGAGTTGCGGCCGCAGTTGAACATTTTGAGGTCATGGAGCTCATAAGCACCAGTGGACAGGGGTATATTTCCTCGCATTTTCCCTACACCGTGATTACGTCACATCCAGTGGCGTCGGCAAGGCTGTCTATCCGCACACACCCCTTTTCTATTATTACAGTCAGTGCTATAACATGAACCCAAACTAGGAGTAAATAAAACCTCTTTCCGCGGAGTAATTCCGCTGCGTAAGCGCGCTACAAAGGCGCATCTTTACTCCTTTCCATTCCACGAACGCGATGGCCTATAGTGAGTGTATTATTCTTTAAATAATACAAAAAGATGAACGATATGAACAAGATCAGGCCCTTTGAGAGCTATCGTCTTACATTTAATGCAGTGTTTTGAATAAATAATGACACAAGCCATTTTTGCCTGTCTGTTTGAGTTACTGCAGAGGGCAGGTTATTACAAAAATAACACAAGCTGAATGACAGTCAGTAATAGACTAGGGATAGTTTAGTCGACTGTAAGGCCAGTCTTCGAGCGCACTGAACTCTTGCTACAGAGGGAGGGAATCTGCTCAATTTGGCTGTCACCGCGAGAGGACGCACTGTCACAATTTTAAGAATGGAAACATTCTCCCGTAGCCCAGAGCAACAGGCTTGACTGCCTGCACTGCACTCTACAGTTCACCGGATACTGAAGCAAAGAGCATGGTGATTAGTATCCTAACTCTGACTAGTTGTAACAATATAGCGGTGTAGTGCGTAGGCTATTATTTTAGTCGGCTAAATGCACTTATTGCTTTTATGACCACTGTCTATTCTTTTAACTAAACATAACATATGACAGAATTCCTAATATGTTGTTGATTCAGTATATTTGGAGTAAAAAAGGGGGATCTTACCTTAGTTGGGAACCTCTCCTGGCGTAGCTCTATTCAATTAGGGCAGGCCCCTCCCCTTAACTGATGACACTGACAGACCCTCCTTAAGTTGCGTCGCGCCACAGCTGTCTGCGAGCATTGAGCTGCCTGGCGCCATCCTGAAAGAATGCCTTCACTGTAAAAAGAGGGTAGGAGTGAGAGAGCAGTGTGGGGCAAGAGAGCCAGAACTTTAGTGAGAGCAGAGCTAATGGACACAACCACTCCAGCGCACCAACACGCCTGAGCAGTGATTTGAACCGGCTGGGTCAGCGCACTGAAGCCGACCACTGCAAACGAACCGCGCGTATTGCTTGTTGAGCTCAGCCCTAACTTTCCAAATAGGAACAAGTTCAGCGACTGTGTCTCTTTCGTTTTGGACGTATTCGTTGACGAGCGTATTAACTTTGTAATGTTGGGTATGTGTCCTATTTAAATATATGTTTTTAATACGTCTTCGCATTGTTTCTGTCAGATGTGAATATTTATTTTGAGCCGTTCAAAGGAAAGTCCAGATTTAACACCTTATTTCTGTGTCCAGGTGATTGGAAGCGCGCACGGAACCTGTGGATTTAAACGAACGGATTTGGGACTTTCTTTCTTGTAAACTGCACAAAGTGGCCTGGCGTGCATGAACATAGACTAAAATAAGAGCAACGCGATGGAGGTTAGCCCGGACCAGCCCCGGTGGATGAGCCATCATCCAGCTGTATTAAATGAGCAGCATCACGGCTCACATCACCCAGGCCTCGGCCACTCATATATGGACCCTTCGCAGTACCCGCTCGCTGACGATGTGGATGTACTCTTTAATATCGATGGACAGGGCAACCACGTCTCTCCGTATTATGGGAACTCAGTCCGTGCCGTACAGAGGTATCCTCCTCCTCCACACAGTAAGTAAACGGCCTCACAGGCCTTTATTTAATCAAGGCCACATTATCTATTTAGTCTCTGCGTGTAATTCAGCTCTGCAGATCAGTTGCGCTGGGGTTATGGAATTTTATTACAAAGACAGGGACACATTGGTTTACTATTGGAAAAAGCGTAAAATCTGACCCAATTTACTTTTCAAATCTAGCCTCTTGTAAAATATTATTCTGCAACATTTAGCCCATTTTACGCAGAGGCCTGTTTTTGATGTAGCCTGTGCCATGACATGTACGTGCACGTCTGCTTAAACTGCAACACTTTTAATCGCAAAATATTCTCAAATAATTTGCTCATAAAACGCATCTAGGCTACATTAACTCAGCTTGGAACTGCGGGGATGCGTTGGGCCCTGGTTGAAATGTTTTACAATGATAAGACATTGCTGAGTGGGATCATTTGTATCGCTGGCCAGTTTTCTAAAGCACACGCTGTTTGTTGGGTCACTTTGAATCAGTTGCACTAAAGCGGGCGACATTATTCAATCCAGTGCTAATGTGTTTTTGTGCTTGTTCTAGGTAGCCAAGTGTGTCGTCCCTCGTTACTACACGGCTCTCTGCCGTGGCTGGAGGGGAGCAAAGGCATTGCCCCACACCCCAGCACTTCCCCCTGGAACCTAAGCCCCTTCCCCAAAAACCCTCTACACCATGGGTCCCCTGCCAGCCTCTCCGTCTATCCACCGGCCTCCTCATCTTCGCTGTCCAACGGCCACTCTAGTCCGCACCTCTTTACGTTTCCCCCGACCCCTCCCAAAGACGTTTCACCGGACCCCGGTATCTCCACTCCGGGCTCTAACAGCTCCGCTCGTCAGGAGGACAAAGAGTGCATAAAGTACCAGGTTTCCTTGGCAGAGAGCATGAAGCTGGAGTCAGCTCACAGCCGGAGTGTGACGTCTATCGGAGCAGGGTCATCCTCTGCCCATCACCCCATCGCCACATACCCACCTTATGTCCCCGAATACGGCCCAGGCCTCTTCCCACCAAGTAGCCTGATAGGTGGGTCATCTTCTAGTTATGGTTCCAAAACAAGACCAAAAACAAGGTCCTGTTCAGGTAGGCGTGCGCTTTATTACATTCACTTTTGACTTAACATTATTCCCCAGATTTCCAGCTCCTCCAAAATGAGCTAGGCCTATTCACATAACAATTAGGCTTTAGACCCTTTATTAGAGCTGGCACCATTAATAATAATAATAATAATAATAATAATAATAATAATAATAATAATAATAATAATAATAATAATAATAATAATAATAATAATAATAATAATAATAATAATAATACTGACTGCTCTCTTACTCTGAGGGGCATACTGGGGAAGTCAGCTCTCTGGGCTGTGTCGCCTGGTTTATATGTTTAACATAATCCCATTACTGTCAGACCAGTGCACGCCACAGTTGCTTTGTTTACTCAGCGCCGGATGCTGCTCGTTCATTCACGGGGAAAAGGCTTGTGAATTGCCGGCGTGTCGGAGTGCACTCAAATATTTTCAAATTGCACAGAGGAGGCAAAAAATATTATTTGACCGTTGAAGTTTTGTGCATGTTTCTGAAAGGACAAGTGGATATCCTGACACAGTGTGAACAAACACGCAGCATTAGTTGGTGCGTGATAAACACTGCACAGAGGCACAATAACAGAATAGGCCTATATTAGTTGAGATTTAATTGATATCATATGTAGTTGATGTGTTTCTCATAATTAATCCTAGCCTATTATTATTTTTATTAAAGTCTGAAAGAGGCATGCAGCTCTTTGTTCATACACACTCTTGATTTCACTCTTAAAACACATCGTAGCCTCCTGCCTCACATCATGCCTCTGTAATGAAGTCTTCCTGTGCTCTTGCACTTCGCAAAAAGGGGAAGTGTGGCTGCTTAAAATGCAAACGTACTCAGTCCCGCACAAAAAACCCTGTGTGAATTTCTGCTTTCAAATAATCTGTGTGACTCCCATCTCTCAGCGTCAGCGGCCCACGCACGTTTCACCTGTCGGTGCCACTGTAGAAGTGCAGTCAAATTAAGAGCAGCCACGCTATTATTATTATTATTATTATTATTATTATTATTATTATTATTATTATTATTATTATTATTATTATTATTATTATTATTATTATTATTATTATTATTATTATTATTATTATTATTATTATTATTATTATTATTATTATTATTATTATTATTATTATTATTTTATTATTTCATTAAGCCCATTTCATAATACACACACACTTTACTAGGCCATGTCAGTTTCTCTGTTGGTGTTAAGGTCACTTATTGCTGTTATTGGCTAACATTTGTCAAATAGGCAATAGAATAATGTTTGAATGTGACAAAAATCCACAATAGCCCATTTTTAAAACTCGTGTCTTTTTTCTCATGCAGTAGCCTAATGTCTGGAATTATTACACTATTTTGTCTACAAATGAACATAACATTTGTCATTTGAATGCATTTAACTGTCCCCTAACCTGCCGTGTGTCTGTGTTGCGCTGCAGAGGGCAGAGAGTGCGTGAACTGCGGAGCCACGTCGACTCCGTTATGGAGGCGGGACGGCACGGGGCACTATCTCTGCAACGCCTGTGGTCTCTATCATAAGATGAACGGGCAGAATCGTCCTCTGATAAAACCCAAGCGGAGACTGGTACGTTCCCACCAAATTATGACACGTTTTATTTCACCTTCACCTTTGTTGGTCATCTCAGTGATTCTTCCTGATAGACACATGTGTGCCTTTTCCACATCTGTCTCTCTTTTGAATAACCTTTTTCAAATAGACTGTTTCATCACATGAAGAAAATAATAATTATATATCCATGCTATATGAAATTAATTCACAAAAGATATTCTGAAAATCAGTTGTATTGATTATTATTTTGAGGCATACCCATAAGCTCACAAGCAGCTACAGCTCCATGCTTGTCTGTAATGTGAAAAGCCGACTTTCCCGGAAAGGGCTGCCGGATATCTGAGCAGTGCAGATAAGTCCCTTCTAACAACACCGGCCGCTTCCCCAGTCATAACACACAGCCTGTGGAGTCTGAGGCATGCCAGCACACAGGCGCAACTTGAGTTTGTTTAGCGCTCCAAACACTTAAAACGCTGCGCTAATGGTCATGACACACTTGACCTTGTCCTCAGCAGAATGGACCAACACAAGACCGACTTCTCTGCAGGTTAAAATTAAAACCCCAAACACACAGGAGTGATGCAGCTCTGTGCGCGTGCACAGCACAGGTATTATCAAGCCACAACACGTGAACTAATGAACATCTCAAAGATAAAGTAGCCCCGTATCCGCTATGGTCACTTGTCTATTGATTATTTTAGAGATTATAACATCAATGTCAAGTCAACAAAGGAGTGCAGTGAAAACTCGGTTCAGTTTGTTACACAGCTCGCTTGGCAACCATTCTGTCCAACCTACTTTTAGCATGCGTTTTATCTGCCTGTGCGTATTGGACGTTCTGCTGGATATTTTCAACCCTTTTGCGCAGCGGTGAAGACGCGATTTGTGATTGAATCACTGTTTATTCTAACGTCGTTGACACCCACACAATAACAGAAAGGACACATATGCATGATACAGTTGAGTGCAACATTATAACAATGGGACTAACGTGTTGTGGCGTATAGGCCTATAGTTTTATATTTTGCATTGTTGTAAGAATAATTAATTAATAATTTATTGCATTTGTTTGTCATTAAAAATGCAAATGTAACGGATTCATTTAAAACGCAGAGTGGATTTGTTGGTCTTTATTTTTTTAAATGTGGTCGGTCAGAATCATTTGACACGAATGAAATTACGATTAGTCTAATTCTGGTCAAAATGTGAAAGTGACTGTTTTAGCTCAGCCTTAGCCACACTACTTGATGATATAGTCGTGCTTGTTGGACAGATCATGTGACGATGTTGGTTGTGTTTTGTGTGCAGTCCGCTGCCAGACGGGCAGGAACATCCTGCGCTAATTGTCAGACAACCACTACGACGTTGTGGCGGAGGAACGCCAATGGAGACCCGGTGTGCAATGCCTGCGGCCTCTACTACAAGCTTCACAATGTAAGTATTGCTGCTAATGATATATTTTCTGTACGAGCTCGTGGTGCTTTCTCTCCGACATGTCCAGAATAGCATGTTCCTCTGAAATCTGTTCTGTCCTCAGTCCCTGCCTTAAAGAGCTTTCCGGCCACATTAACAAGAAAGACAGTTATGAAAATATTACATTCAAAGATAAACATTCAGAATATCCTTTAAAACATATTTTTATATTAAAAAAAATTTATTCATAAAAATTTGTAAATTCTGTACTGTTCTGTACTGTATGCTCCAGGGACTCCAATCCTTCCTCAGACCTCAACTCACATTGATCCTTTTTGGTATATATATATATGTGTGTGTGTGTATATATATATATACATATATATATATATATATATATATATATATATATATATATATATATATATATATATATATATATATATATATATATATATATATATATATATATATATATATAGTTGTTGTTTTTTTGTTTTTGTTTTTTTTTGCAACAAATTAATATAATGGATGTGCTGCAGCTCTTTGTTTTATGTTTGAAAATAATATACAACAGACAGATGTCTGTGGTATATTTTTTTTTAATCAGTTTTCACAAACATTACAAAATATTTATGTTGTGATACTTTCCTTATTGTCTCTGTTAACAGGGACCATTCGTGTGAGTCTATAGTCTATAGTTTGTTTTAGGATGCAGTGGCAGTGGTCATTGCCAGTGTTTTTTGTTTTCACATTGTGTTGATGTATGTATGTATATATGTATGTATGTGTATATGTATTTTTTTGTTGTTATGTATGTGTGTGTGTGAGTATATATATATATATATATATATATATATATATATATATATATATATATATATATATATATATATATATATATATATATATATATATATATATATATATATATATATACATATATATATATATATATATACTCTCTCACACACACATACATAACAATAAAAAAACTTGCAACCTCTCCCACACATTAAAGCAGTCTTCTGCAGAAGTACACATGTGATACACAGTTGAATCTCAGCTCTGTTCATCAGAGCAACAGTAACATAATAGATCTTGGCCCACTGTATTTACTTTGTTTTGTGTGTAATATTCATTATTAGTGCACCTACTGTACAGATGATATACTCCATTTTTCAAATGTGCTGGGTTACTTGGTTACCCTGATTTGCCCCACAATGGAAGTTCATCATCTCTCTCAAATTGTCTTTCTATTTAGAATTTAGAATGATAATACAATCTAAAGGTTTAGGTTTAATGTATTCTCATCCAAGAGGTCACTTACAACATGTATATCTTGCCTGTGCTTTGATGTGACAAAAATACTAATCTGCCATCTTTCTGTCTTCTTTGAGAGCAGATCAACAGACCTCTGACCATGAAAAAGGAAGGCATCCAGACAAGAAACAGGAAGATGTCCAGCAAGTCAAAGAAGAGTAAAAAGTCTCAAGACAACATGGAGGACTTCTCCAAAAGCCTGATGGACAAGAGCAGCTCCTTCAGCCCTGCAGCTCTGTCTCGCCACATGTCCTCGTTCCCCCCCTTTTCACACTCCAGTCACATGTTGACCACGCCCACACCCATGCACCCCTCTTCCAGTCTCCCGTTCCCACACCACTCCAGTATGGTTACAGCCATGGGCTAGTCCCATTCTGAACTTCAGCACGCCCAATGGTACCTCTGCTTCCCAACAGACGCAAAGACAGCTTACTGACCCAAACGAAGCTCACGGTCTCACTCCTCATCCAAGATGGGACGACAACAGACTTTAGACTCTTTTTATGAGTTGTATTTTATTTTTGTATGACAGTGCACCTCTGCAATGTGAATGCTTTGCAGACTGTACTATGGCTCACTGACCTCTGGGGACCTCAGCCAAGAGAGAGAGAGACATTTGCCCTACACTGAGGCTGCCCCCTTCATTTATGTACAAAAAGCCATTTTCCATCCAACTATACAAACTCTTTTAATATTCAATTCAACCTCACCTTACACCTGTATAACAGGATCCCCTGCTCCTTTCCTGCTTCCTCTAATTAGGAGCAGGCATTAAATACGTATATTTGTACAAATTGTATGAAATACAATACATTTAAGAAAGACTTTTTAATAATTAAAAAAGGAAACTGAGCATCTAAGGTACAGGGCAGCAGAAGAAGCACAGAGTGGACTCAGAGGACTGTCAGAAGGGCACTTTGTCCTGATGCATTAATTGAACTGATCGTGGCAGCTCTGAGCGCAGTGTCCCTCTGCTTCTTGTCTTTTGATGTGCTATAGGTCTGGGCCGGGTGCTTTGTGTCGATGCGAACATGTACACACACTGACACACACACTGACATAGACGAACACATCACTTGAAAGATTTTTTCCTGCCCACAGATTATATGCATTGTGAAAAGGTTCCTGTATTTGTTATTTGTATGTATAAATCAGAGTACCAAAAATATGAAAGAAACAAAGATGTAGAATTATTTCTTTATGTTATGCAGACTGAATGGTTGTAAAAATTTAATAATAATCACTAGTGTAAAATATGACTGCATTTTGTTTTGTAAATTCTTTTCCTCTTTGAAAATAAAGAAACTAGTTTAATCTCTGTTGATATGTCAGTGCTGTGGCCGTGCCTCCTTTTTTTTTATCAGTGTCATTACACAACATTACTCTATATGTACTGTACACTCAGCCAACAAATGGTCAGTTAGGCACAAACAGGAAGAGCAGAAATAAACAGTGGTTATCTAATGGAATCTAATGGAGGGGTCACAGAGGTCTCACTACACATGAACCCAGGGGCTGACAGCCTGTTGTCATTCTGAACAATAACCACACTCCACACAAGAATCATGTTCTGGACTTGTAAGGTAAAGAGAGACGCTCAGTAGTGCGCTAAAACCCTGTCATCAAATTGACTGAGAAAGAGGAAATAAGCAGGAAATACTAGTTTCAACCACTAACACGTTCATTTGCATACAGGAAGATTTAATGGCAAACTAATATTATTCTCACAGACTGAAAGACTTTCATATTTTCATATCACTTAGATTTTTTTTTTTTTTAATTCGCACATAGTTTTCAATGTAACACACAATAAGACAGTGTTGTTATTTGATAGAAGTACTAATCCTGATCCTAGCCCATTTATAAATTTACATTCAGATTAATTATTTAAGTTTTCAAGAAAACATTTTCAAAGAAATACTATACTAACACAATTCAAACATTTCTAGTGGGGGTTTTGCTGTCTTCTTGTTTCCATGATATTGCTTTACCTAAAATGTTCCACAGTAGGACACAAAACTTATTTATTTTATATTTACTCAATTACAGGCGTATTTATTGCCAGTTATTACCCTTTCTTACACTGTGCAGTACATATATGTCAATAAATTGTGCAGCTCTTCTTTATTTTGCACAGGAGGAGTGTGTGCGTGTGATAATGAGCACAGAGAAAAAGCTAACGGAGTAAAGAGACACACAGATCGCTCCATTGGCATACAGAGCCACTCCTCTGGACAAACAGCTGACCCACCCTGCTCTCAGAACAAGAGCCCTGGAAGTATCATCTCTGGTGGAAAAACGTGAGCATTACTAGATAAAAATAACCTAACACACTGCATCTGAGCAACATAAGGTCCGTATGAAGTTGCATGTTGCGTGTAATAAGCTAGTGCGTATAGCTTAATAATTTAACCTTATTGATCCACGCTTTAATATTGACCTTAAAGTGCACCTTCTTCTACCTCAAGCCCCATTACTAATGTGAGAATGTCTTTGCTCAAGTGAAGAGTCAAAGCAGTGGTCTGAGGGCTTCCTGTAGAAAGGCCGCAGAGAAGTCAGGTATCTGGCATCATTTGTTTCTGAGCCGCTGCGACCAATCAGGAGATTTGCTCCTGTGTTTTAATAATGAGGTCAAGGGGGCATGTGGACGAGAATGGCAGCAGTGCACAGCTCTGTTTGTATAGAAAGGGATTGAGGGGAGCTTTGCCTCGTATTGGGACCCTATGGCCTTTGGCTGACCTATCCCCTGTGTTTGCTGTGGATGTATGCCAGGGCTGAGTGCGTGTGCAGTGGCTAGCTCAGGTGTGGAGGACTGACTGACGCAGTGTCATCTGTCCTCTTCTCCTTTTCTTTGGCCTGGTCACAGACACATTGTCTGCCCCTCTCTGGCCTCATCGTCAGGTGAGTGTGATGACAGAGCTGTGCCTCTAATTGGCTTCATCTTTGTCGAGTCATCAATGAGTCAGACCTGGGGTTACTTTAGAAGACTTGACCAGACCAAAAGAGAACTTTTTACTCTAATAGTTAGCTTAAGGACAATACTTAACATTAGTTCAGGAGAATGTTGCATGTCTTTGGAGGATGGGAGAAAGTGGACATATGTGCAAGTGAATCTTCAGGTCAAACAGATAACTGTCATTGGGCACCTCAGATATTTTAAATAATTTATCTTCAAAGTTACTCTTTCAGTTATACTTTCATTATCTTTTGTTATTTATTGTACCACATGCTAAATGACATGATCGAACAAGAGATAAGGCAAATATTATTTACAAAAAAATAATTGCTTTAACCACATTACATTCTTGGGGTCAGATAAAACCAAAAACCCTAAAAGTCTTTGACATATTGTTTGCACATAGATACATGAGGTATGTATCATCTCCAAAAATATGAAGTGATTATAACGTATAAATGAACTACTAAAAACGTCATTTGGTGATATCACAGAAATCTTTTTTGAAACAACCCATCAAGATACAATTATAAAGGCTGAGATTGTGTCTGTGCAAAAGGAACAAGTTAACCTTATGCACCTAACAACTACAAGTAACTACAAGCTTGTTACGCACCATAGTTTAGTTACGTAGCTGTAGTTCCAACCCAAAACACGCATAACAGATTGATCCTATGTGGCATCGCAACACTAATGAGAATAGTGATAGCAAATGTGTTGACTGGTCATGGTTAGTATCTCACACATAATGACAAAATGATAGCGTGGATCATTTTAGCTCCTTGTTAAGTCTTCTGGAACATAGGGGATGAGCTGCTCTGGCATTGTGGGGGTTCTCACACTTGTTTGAGACCCCCTCAACACTTTTGAGAAGATCAGGCCTCGCGTTCCATTGTCTCCTTATCAATCGTAAATTTGAAGCATAATCTCCCGTCACAACATTGCAGATAAAAGATAATTATCTCTTTTACTGAGGTGCCCTGGGGCTTATTGGACGGCGCTGTAGACAACATGCCTAAACCATCACATCCCACACACACACACACACACACTGTCTCTAACATAGACTGACTCTGTAAAAGCTCAAAATGTCTCATCCATCGTGCATTATCAACTACACTTTTTGTTTCATTTCATTTTGGATGACTGTACTTATGATTTTTGATTCTGAAAGGGTGTGACAGTTCAGAAGTTCAGATGCAGAAGTTCAACATGTATTGCCAGTCACAGAAAATGCCAGAAAGATTGATGAATGGGAAGAAAGGAGAATGCTCAAAGCCTAGCATGAGACAACACAGCAGAAAGAGAATGTAAAAATGAAAAATTAAGGGCAAATGTTCTCAGTGCTTCAAAGATTACAGTCACGATATAGATTCTTGCAATATTCTACGATAAGCCACCTCTATAGATGCTCCTGCTCTGAATGTAGCAACCGCTGTGCACTCACACCAAATGCAAAAGTTTCATTTTGTTCACATGCCACATCGAACCCTCAATTCCTAAGCTGTCAATCCAGGTGAATGAGGAGAAAGAGCCAGTAGGAAACAGCCTCTCTTCTCTGTGGCCCTCCCTCCTCATTGAGCACAACATACAATCGAAGAATCAAGGAACTGAGGGGTAAAGGAGGCTAGTGAAATAAATTCAAATACAGTCATTAATCGCACTAGGCCAATGTTTTTAAGTTTCTAAAGTTAAATGCTACTTCAGTCTTTCTCTTCTAAAGATATGGTTAGCTTCTGCCACCATTGAGGCAGGAGCCAACCATAGCATTAGAGCGGATTGAAACAGGCCACAAGTATCTCCACTGTGTAAAGTGAATTGTACCGTGGTATCTGAAGGGTCCAAGATAGAAGATACTGGCTTCCTGAGGGGTCTGAGGCTGGGTCGGTATGGCTCCAGGTGTGCTTAACTACCAAACGAGATGATTGGAAAAGAGAGAACAACTCAGGGGAAACAAAACAGCAAAAAGCAGATATAAACATAAAATAATAATTTCTGACCACGTTTGACTTGTTTGATCTTGTGATAAACCACTGTACTTTCAGTGGCAACTTAAATATTGAGCGGACAAGGTGACAAGGTGGCCCCATGTGAACCGTGCCAGTGGAAAAGAGGCTTTTGTGAAATGAGGGCCTTTTCACTATTGCATCCTAGGCAATGGTGCATCTTTGACGCATTATTCTCTACTTTACTCCACACGGGTGGCTTTCCTCCAAACGGGGAAGGAGCAGTCTTGGCTCTCTTGAAACTAGGAAGGAACAGAAAAAGCGCGGAGTCACAGGTCAAAGCCAGCGGAAATGGGAAAAAACCTGTGTTAAGGTGTACCAAGTGGAAAAGGCCTACAACATGATTCCCATGATAGAATCTTAAAACAACATAGAGTCAGTAAATGTAACCTCTAATAATAATTGCATGTTGAACTGTGCTGTCCCGTAGTTGGTAAGGGATAGTCGACCTCCAGCCCCTAAGGCCAAACTGAAAATCACCTGTCAAAACTTTAGTGACAAAAGCAAATTTGCATTGGCGTGCATTCACAAACTGTCAACGGGGTTTACCCAACAGTGTGACTAAAACTGAGCAATAACAAAACAATCTGACAGATACCTAACTGGTTCGTTTATAAAAAACCCAGAGAGAAGTGGAGTTGACAGGCGTTTGTGGTGATCTCCTGAGTGCGGCGGATTAGACCAGTTTGATGACATGATTTTAACTAAGGTATAAGAAGTTATTCCTGGACTATGTCACTGTGTCATCACCGTGACAAATGATGATAATTTCTCAACACAGCCTTGGATTATTCTTAGATCGTCTTCCTAAAGTGTTTTCCCTTATCCTATAGCATAATAAAAGACTATACTTAGCCTGTTTTGTCTCTAGGACTAGTTCAAGGGATTACTTTTGACTTTGTTTGGCATGTGTACAAGAGATACTGACTCTGAACTAACTGCTGTAATAGAAGTAATGATTTGTTAATTCTAGTAACACTGATAAAGCATCCAGAGCTTTATGTTTGAGCTCAGGTCAAGCACTATCAATAAGTTAAAGAGCGATTTAAACATAAACCGATCAGAGCATATTTATTATGTAACACAACAGCCAAAGTGAAATTAGAAACGTGATATATCTCTACTACTGTCCACCTCAAATCGCAATGAGACATAATTTGCGTCATCGTATCTTGCTGATATCAGAGCTAACCTGGATTATCTACAAAGCTTATAAACAAAACAGAGATTGACTGATTGTTTGTCTTTTGATTATCAGTCATACACAACTTTTTATTTAGTCCCTATTATGTCACACCTTGAACATTCAAACTGCAGTGTGAGGAGGTTAGATGTGTGATTTAGTGACAAAATAATACGTACTCCTGTCAATCAAACTCAGAACAAGCACAAACATAGGTGCTGATAGGTGCTGTACTTAATCATTATATTTACAAAGACTGTATTTCTTTATTACAGTAGTTACAGAGGGAGAGTAGAGATGACAGTGAAACCAAGGTCACACAACAGTATTTTATAAAGGATGTGGGGATTAAAAGAGGACTGAGAACAATTGTCAGTTATCGATAGACACTTGAAAGCTTAAACTTACACTAAATAGCATGTTAATTAGATTCATTAGTGAAAAGTGAAGCTGTTTCATATCAGACATCAATGTAAACGTTATTGACTGCAGTCATTTATCAAATAATGATGCATTCAAGAGGCAGAAGACCAAATGAGTGCCAGAGTCCCGAGTGAACAACTTTGAGCTTCATATCAATAATTATATCCATAACCATGACAAAAGGTAAAACTCTACACTACTGATATGGGTTCACTTGAGGATCCGTCCCTTCTGTGTTCGCACTGCTTCTGTTTCTCTGGAGTACTTGTTCTAGAAGTAGCTGGTAAAGAGCCATGTTTTTACAGGGAGGTTCTTTGGAATTTAGCTGATCGTCTTCTGCACATGCTCAATGACGAGGAGTAGGTCAGGGCTGGTTCATGATACTTTGGCAATGTCTACATTATTACTAACATATCAAGCGCTCAAAGTGTAGTTTCTGATTTATTTGACAATGACAAGATTTTACAAGTCAAGACTTATGGCGTTTTGGGTTTTTTTGAGAGACATTTAGATGCATGGAACATATGAAGCAGCACATGTTATATTTCATTACACATGAGACAAGATAAATATATTTTAATGCAGTGTTTATATTTAACTAGGAGCCAATTATTGGATAAAAGTATGAAATTATTTTGAGTGTTTTACCCTGAAGCATCTGCAAACCTTTGTGCCTTGTGTAATATGAAATATGTTGGCGAAAGTTACATGAAAATAGCAATACTGGAATTGACAACATGTATGGCCTATTTAAATGATTTTAATAGATTTCATAATGAGGAAATTGTGTCACAGGTCCTTGGATATATCTTTTCAGACTGTCCCTTTTGAGCACATCTCGTTTGTTTTGTTAACACCAAACCAGTTCAAACGTTTAGCAACTTGAAACAACTCCCAACTACCTGACTGACCAGATCAGTAATTCAAAGCGTTTGACCTCTCATGAGCTTTCATTTTAGAGAAATGTCACGCAGTAATGTTAACAGCGACTCTAATGTTTAAGAATATATAAGAAAAATTGCAAAAATGTTAGTTTTGCCCCTTGATGTTACATAAATGATTGTGCACAAACTGTGATATTTAATTTACTTACATCCACTTCAAACACTCAAAAAGAAAAGAATGTTGTAACAGATTTTTACGTCCAGTGACAGTGACACAAACCACACAGATGAAGAGACCACAGCAACTTCTGATCACCGGTCGTTTTCTTCTCCTATAGTTGGATTGATGCCGTCTCTGATCGTTCATGTGGCAGTGAAATAAACTTTGGATGGTAGGTACCAGTGGCGGATGAAGTACTTCATTTTGTTACTTAAGTAAAAGTACAGATACAGTGGCAAAAAGCTACTCAAGTAAAAGGGAAAGTATCATCTGAAAAAATCTACTTAAGTAAAAGGATTTAAATACCTGTTTAAAAATGCACTTTAACTGTAAAAGTAAAAGTATTGTAAATGTAGTTATATCAATAAAAAAGATAGATATTTTTCACACCAGTAGCAATGCGTATTTGTTTCTTAGCTTTTCTTATGCAGTTTGTGTATTTATTTTTGTTTCCTCAAAGCCAAAGCTTGAACTCAAAACTTTTAGTCAAGATGTTGCTGCAAACATGGTAAAAATAAGCCCTCAAATCATATGACAGGTACTTTTTACTTTTCAATCCAGTTGGAAATGTAGTGGCGTGGAAAGTAGATACCTGCTCTCAAATGTAGTGAAGTAAAGTAAAAAGTATCCACTGCGAGTACAGTACTTAATTACTTGTACTTTGTTATGTTCCGCCACTGTAAGGTACGAAACAAATGTACAAACTAGTAAAGACTTCACCCTCACGGCAACCGCACCATAACTTTCCATTTGCATTTGCCCTGAAACCTGTAGAAAGCTGATGGTGCCTATACAATCAAGGGAAGTGGCAGAATAATCAAAGTAAAGTCTTACAGACACATAGACAATAATGCTTAACCTTAGCGAGGAAAACCAAAGTGTCAGAAAGCAAAGCAGGGAGCCAGTGCAGTGTGGGGTTGCGTAAGACGAGCCGATGAAAAGCAGGAATGTATCTCCGTCAACATGCGGACCAAACGAGACATAGTTTGTTTATCTGAGCGCCCCCGATCACCAGCCGTGAACCAGGAAGCGGCAGGTGCCTCGCTCCAACGGCCGCCCTGAATTGTCAGCAGTGGATAAACTGGTTGGGCCTGGATTGGGGGAAAGAGAGAATGCAAAAGGGTTAGTGAGGGTTGCTTCTTAAACATTAGTGAAGGAATTAGCCCTGACTAGTTCAGTGTAAAATTTCAAAGTGTAAGCTGTTTGTTGTTATTTTCTTGCACCCAAAGTTGGCTTTTATTAGTGTTGTCTTATTGCGGCTTGGATGAGCATGGCTGTTGTGTGCTGGTGGCTGGCAGGGGCAACAGGGGGAGAGAAATCCAATGGAGAGAGGGCAGGCTTTGGGGAAGGAGACTGTCTATTGTGTTCCTATTGTAGCTCAGTCACTCTCCACTGCTTTGGCTCACTGTCCTCTGTATGAGCCCGTCCATGTCAGCAGAAATTAGCTTTTTCCTCTGCTTCTATTCCTTTCATTCAGTGTTACTCACCCATCTGTTTCTTCCAATGTCTTAAAAAGCTTCATCTTATGTTAGCATATTGAATGTAATATGTGTGCTCGTTTGCAACCCCGCAGCTGAATTTGACAACTATGCATTTGTAAATACTGTAATACAATTATGATTTTAAAACAGTCACGTTGGTAAAACAAAAATACATGGTTTCAGATGACGTTGATCATACAAATGAGATCAGTTCACTTCAGTTATTATTGTTTATACTGTGAGTTCCTGGGTCTAGTCAATAAAAAAAAAGATAACATTTGTGAATTTACCTTTTGGATATTTCATGGTAAAGTACAATGTGATCAATCAGGAAAATCCCACTCTTGACCTGGGATTATGACATCTGAAAACCACCAGAAGACAAACATAAAGATAAAAAAAAAAAAAAAGTAAAAAAAAAAAGTGATGATAATGAGCTTGTTTAGAAACATTGTTAAAATAGACAAAATTACAGCTTTAACATTTTATTATACTCGAGGTTAAAAGTATGTGAAAGACTGAACTTTGAGGACTATCTGTCTGGTAGAAAATTGTAATTACTGTAAGTTTTACAACAACGTGTCTGTAAATCTAGTGGAAACCTCTCCTCATTTACAAACTCACTTAACAGTGGGGGCTTTGTTTTATGTGATGTTTTGCGAGTGTGGTTTCTCCTGTTCTTACACACACCGCCCGTACAGGAATGGGGGAGGGAGGGCGCCCCGGGGCAGGTGAGCTAAAGGGGAGCTGGAGGTGGGGAACATGCAGAGGAGGACTCGGGTGACCAGTTTTACCTGGGACCAGCCCGTCTGGACATGCCGGGGAACCTCCAGGGAACAGAAACCCCATGAGGAGAGTGTTGGGACAGAACGCAGTAACAGTAACTTAATCATATGTTTTAAGCACACCATGTACATCACAATGCAAAGTCCCATTGTGTAATACTTAACATAGCAATTACTGGCATTGTGCCTCTCTCTGCTTGCTTTTCCAGTACCAGTTAGAAGAAACGTCTGGCTAACATCCCTCATTTCCAAATACAGACCATGACTAGTATGTCATTGCACAAGGATGAATGTTTTTAGTTTTTGTTTCGAACTTATCAAAAAAGTACGTGTAACTGTGAATGGTGAGACCACATTTATACAAGAGAAACTGACTGAACTAAATATTTGCAAGCTACCTGTAGCAGTAAATCAAACATGCATTATGAACTTACCAATGGTAATGGTTCCCTTCACCTCACCTGGAAAAAAACTCTTTTAGACCATTTTTTGTGAAGAAAAACAAAAATAACAAAATGTGGCAAAGCCTTTTCAACATGCTTAATATTTCCACATTTGAATTAAACCAAAAACCTTTAACTGTGTGCTGTTCATGTTTATCAGACCCCTTCATATTCTTTAATTACTGGTAAAATCTCACTTTATGGAGAGTAAAACATAAGTCATGAAAAAGAAATGCTAAAGTAATACTTCACCTGTAAATCATAGCACATATGAAATACTGAAGTAACACTTCACCTGTAAATCATAGCACATATGAGCCTGTTCTATAAAACATGTAAGTCAGGGAAAACAAGCCTCCCTGAACTCTGCTTCACCCGGACGTTGATGCCTCGCAGCGATCTCCCCGGTGGAGGGGGCAAAGGGGCGGGCTGATATTTATGGCTTATAAACATGTCATACATATACTACAGCTTTGGATTTCTACTGAATCTACTTTTGTTTCTCTGTTTATAATACCTGTGCATTTTACAGAACAGGTTGGGGTACTTTGCCACCTGGTCACAGTTTAACTGAATGGTGTGTGCATTAATGACAGGAGTGGCAACTGAAACTGAAACTCAACCTTTACTGCAGTTTTGGTGTTCCATCTCTCACGTTCACAAATCATGTGGATATTTAAAGGTATTTATTCTATATGGTGTCATCAAATCAAAAGAGGAAGTATTTTGGACTTTTGTACTGTCCATGTGATCATAGCTCCACATGTTTCCTTTTCTAAATGTAACGCTGTATTGCTTGTTTTACTTCGGTAGCTGCAGCATCTCAGAGACTGTGGTTCCTTCCTCCGAAAGGCATAACTCTGATAACTCTGATAGCATGACAAAGCTACAGGTATGTTAGACTGGGAGCTCGTGTTAAAGTGCAGGTGGAGGTAAAAGCTGATGGATTGGTGACACAGCTGACAGGAGATGATCAGTAATAAAGCATTTAGCTTCAGTGTGTGCTCAAGGCTTATGTTCCAACTTTATTTGAACTTTATTTGAATCTTACATTACTTGCCTCCCGTGCAATCCCACTTGTTAACCATCAGCATCTTGAGCGACCATATGGGTCTCTCAAATCAATGTCAGCGGCTGTTTAGATTTAATTAGTGGGACTAGAACACACTCGCTGTGTGAATGCATCCACTTAGAGCCCCCCTCATTGGATTTTCACATCCACAATGGAAAGACTGAAGGGTCAATTTTGGTAATCCTATATGTGCACTTTGTGGCCTGTCCCCTAAGGGCAATGCGATGCACTCCATGAGTGCATGCTCTCCCTTCATTTGTCATGAACACAGTTTGTTGTGTGCACATTTGTGTGTGAGTGTGTTTGGGATACCACAGTGCTGAGATTGATTGAGTGGTTAACTGTGTGTCTCTTGTGTGTTTTTAAGGGTATTGTTTTGTATTATGTGCCTGTCAGTACGGCCACGGTAAAAATGGGTGGCTTTATGTCAACAATAAAATGCCACATTTGCCCCCTCCAAAAAAAGAAATAAAGATCTAATAATGAATAAAAATCTAATAGAAACTATAACACAATCTCCCCTTAAAATAAATAAATAAATAAATAAATAAATGATACCAGCTATATATTCTTAAATACTGAAGATACAGGCAGGCTTCAGCATCTTGGTGCATGAGCCTCTCTCTCTTTCTGCTTGACTCGTCTGGTGTATCCAGCAGGTCCAGGCCAGTATGAGGCCAGAGGTAACTTCAGGATGAAAGCTGAGATTGTTCTGGGGTATAGGACCAGGTTCCTCTGTTGCACCTGGCCATCTGGACATTACATCCTTCAGAGCTGTAATAGATGCCCTATTTAACTCCTGGCTCAAGACCCATAATGGACACCCCAAATAGCCACAAAGGTGAAGCCCCAGTGGGACTAGTGTTTGGACGGTTGTGATTTAAGATAATGGGTTTCATTTAAAGATCTTTTCATGGTAATGTTGGAACCAGCTCTGCAGAACTGTGGAGAGGTCAAAGCAGCAGCGACCACCAGCTGGAAGTTGCAACTGAACCAAGAGTCAACTCATACACATCCGTACTTTCCTCTGTTGCTGAGGTGACGTTCCAAAGGGGTGGGGCTTTTTGGTTTGTTACTATGCACTTGTGTTTTGGCCAGTTTGCCATTGACACCTTCAGCAAACATGATTGAATAAGATAATGCAGAAGAAGCAATAGTAATTCTGACCTCTTTTGACGTAAACATGACACTACTCAAAAAAACAAAGCACATGATGGATCAGTACAAAGATACTGATCTTTTGATTCCTCCAAGTAGTGTAGAGATTTTATTTTTTTTAAATCAAATAAATAACTATGTATTAGACTCTATGCTCATTTTTACCTTTCTGTCAATTCATTAATTTCAGCTAGGGGCGGAAAATGGTAGACATACACATGAAAAAATCTCTATAGGAAAGGATATATAAAATACACTGACATATCAGATTGGCATTGATATCCCAATAGTAATGAGTATTTACAATAAACAAAAATACTATTATGGAGGCAAGCTTCATGAAGTGCGTAATGGATCTGCATGACTATTCCTGTACAGAGAGAAGAGCTGCAGGCTGTGCACATTAAAATGTAGATTTTCATTTAATACTTAAGTCCTGCCAGACAATTGCACCGCTACACGCATGAGTGACTTTCATTTTGAGATTGTGCAAGATAAAGGACAATATACAGTTTTCAGTGTCTGTTAGACGGTATCATATACATCGGTATTCACAAATTAGCTATAAGTCTTGATCAAGTAATGTTTTGTAATTGCAAATATTAGACACTCCTCACATTCCTTCAGTGGTGTCAGCGATGAGGCAAGATTTGACATGAAAAATACAAGTGCCAAGAGACAGAGGCTCATCTTGAAACATTTGAACTTTTGTGTTCCCTACAGACTGCTCCATTCAAAGCTGTTACAGTTGCTCATTTCAGACTCTTAATCATCGGCCTGCACACAAGGGAAGGTAAAGAGTTTAAGTAGCTCTACCCCAAGGCCTTTCTGCTCATCACCTCTCATAGTGACATGTCAGCTGTGACTGGCCAAAACACACTCAGATATTCCAATTAACTCCATGTGTCAGTAGTATATGTGCTCACATCGCGCTGACTATGAAAAGTTTGAGGGAGTCAACATGAACTGAACCTCCTATTCAGGCCTCATTTAATATATCATGAAAAAGAAACTAATTAAACATGAATTTACATTTACATAATTGGCCACCAAAACAGAATCTCATAAGTAAAAACTCCATGTTTGTGCAATAATGACTTTTCCCATTGCCAGTAGTTTTTGTCGACCTTTTTCCGGGGCAAGGTGATGTTATCAGCACAGGGATCTTATCAGCTGTGTAATGTGTCATAAGTGGTAAGTTGGGTGCGTGTTGGAGTGATGGCGAGGCCGATGCTGTAAGTGTGATAAATGTGTTGATGTGCCAATCATTTCTGATCTGCCTACTGGCCCCAGGGAAGAACAGGGAAGAAGTGATGTATATTTGATAAATATGGAAAGATTACATCTGGCAGTACACAGATAGTTGGGTTTGTTACAAGGCTTGAAGGAAGCAAGCTAGTGATTTCTATTTAGTCACAAGTATCTAAACTGGCAAGTAATCCTTTTTGCAGAGGCGCTACAGTAGTAAAGGTACTCAAGTACAAGTAAGACAGTAATTTTACCAGCTGATAAACACTTACATTAAAATATTCAGACAAAGTAGCTAATGTACCTGGTGTATTTACAAGTACCCCCGTCTTCTCTGGACAACAGATTATCTAGAAAAACCTCTTGTGGTATTTAAGGCTGGCTGTGGCTTTGCTGTTGTGTGTTTGTGTGGGTTACTATAAGGAATGCTTCTCTACTTGCAGAGACAGGTTACTCAGCTCTTCTCTTTTACCTGTCAGAGCTGCAGGGTCAGGACCAAGCATACTGTGTGTGGGGCGTATATCTAATGTGTGTGGAGTGTACATCTTAAACCAGTGTAGACTATCAGGCTCAGTGTGTAACAGTTACAGGAACATTTGCATGCAGGGAAATTTGCATGTTCCCAAATTAGAACACAGAGCAGTGTTTGTATATGGTGTTTCAACAACAGCAACAGACATGATGAAAGAGACATGAGACAAGATATAGCATTTTATAGTAAATGACAAGCCTCTATGTGTATGCTGCATATAGACAGTGGAAGTAATATTAGTAAAGGAAAGCCAAAGGATTATGTGGGACAGAATATAAGGCTTTGAGGCTCTATGGCGATGTTTAATGTACTCATAAAAGATTAAATGACTCAATTTATCTTAAGATGAATTTGTCCAAGTAGATACTGCAGGTTTGTGTAGTAGCAAGTAGCTACTGTCGGTGGAGGCCCAATAATTAGCTTAGCATTTGCCTAAGTTTTAGAGTGTTTCTCTTTCAGGGATAGGATGTCGCTGGCTGTATAGAGGGCCTTGTTCCGGGGCCTGTATTGTTTTACTGGATCGGCCATTGTGCTCTCAGACGGGCGCGGGAGGGGGATGTGGGGGGTTCTGGGGTGGCCCGGTGCCAGTTGTGGCTCCACTGACTGCCAGGCTCCTGCCAGTACACACACACACACGCACCCTTACACACACATACATGTACACACACTACAACACACTCACACAGAGACATGCACACCAACAGAGAGCAGCCTGGATAAGAATGTGGGCCATGGATGAATCCAAACCACTCAGGCCCAACCATGGCTCTGCTACACAGGCACACTCACCTACAGACAGGGAATGTGTCTGCATCTTTGTAATGAGAATAATGATTTTCATTGCAATGGGTAACATGCGATATATACATATATATATATACATATATATACATATATATATATACATATATATATACATATATATATACATATATATATATACATATATATATACATATATATACACATATATATACACATATATATACACATATATATACATATATATACATATATATATATATATATATATACATATATATACATATATATATATATATATATATATATATATATATATATATATATATATATATATATATATATATATATATATATATATATATATATATTTTTTTTTTAAATATATATATATATTTTTTATAATAATTATTTTTTTTTTTATAGCAATCAAACTGTGTGACAATCATTCCTCATAAATGCCCCATTGGAAGAAGGCCGCAGTCTCCAAGCCAAATGATGTCATGGGCTACAGAAAAAGTACTAATATAGGATATATCCAAAGGGCAGCTGACATATTGAAGAAATCAGATTTAGTGTGTACGTGTTGAAAGAGAACTTATTATGACTTTGTAAAATTACATGATCATTGTGAGTCATTGCATCACCTGTGCCAAAATGTTATAAGGTTAATACCATTATTATAGTGTTTGTCTGATTGTCAGAAATTAGACTTGGCAAGAAATCATTGACTTGGCAAGAAATCATTGCAATCTTGGCATTGAAAAAGAATTGTTCCAACAATTTTTTAATTGCCTTTTTCAAACATTAATTATTTAAACAAACAGGACAAGGCACAATGCAATGGCATCCAACCTGTTGGTGGTTGAAGGGGCCAGTAGCACTTCTCCTGGGCAGATGTAGTTACAAAACACACTTACACCACTGTGGGACTGAGAAGTACATGTATATTACAGTTACAAGGAACCAGAACTGAAACTAAATGAACAGCAAAGCAAGACACATGTTTAAAATACTCAAATGAGAAGGTGGCCTTGAGGCAGAACACAAGTAATCTCAACTATCCATGAATGAGACTGCATTTTTCTGCAGCACCTTTGTCCCTTAAGGATACATCTGTGCAGAGCTTAAGTGCTTTATTATCTGTCATTTACTCAACTTAATTTGTCTCTCAATTACATACACTTGACATCAATTTAACTTATAATCTGCTGCACTTTGATTGTGGTGTGTTTTGGAGGTACTAAATAGTTTTTAGTGCATTTTCAGTGTGTTTCTTGCAGAGACATAGTTGGTGGTAAAGTGTAGAGAGTTCACGAAGTCTTTTGACTAATGCTCGTCTTGCACTGAATGGTTTGGGAGCGGGACAATGTGTATGTGAAATGTCTGCACAATGACAGGCATAAATCTGCGCTCAGGGGCAGAGGAGGTGTGAGGAGCTTAGCACTTGCTTTTATGTCTCATCTTTTGCCTTTTCTTCACTACATTATATTTGCTTCGTAATGTGGGTACTACATCACAAAAAGAAAAAGGATGTAGGAAAAAGAACATACACACTCATAGTAATCTTCTCAATCAGGAGATTTTCACAAGAACACACATTACAAGCCAAACAAACTACACGTGGAGAGCCAAAAAGGGCAATGGTGGTAAAAGTTCTGCCTCATGGGTAGTATTATTGACACACTCAAGTATCTATACAAATTCATTTTTGTTGAAAGTAACACACATTTTTTCCCCTTTAAATGTGAATTTGAAGAGCTGATAATCAATGCACCTTTGTAAATCAATCAGCTGTTCCATTTCATGATTTTCTTGGTGTCAACTTCCATGCAGTCACTCACAGTGAGAGCGGTGTAACTTAAAACAACTCCGAAACACAAGCTCATCTCAACTCGTAGCATCATATTGATACTACTTTTAGAGCTTGGATATAATTTATTAACAGGCTTGGACTAAACCACTTCCTGGGTTCTTGGGCTTGATGGAAAGGAAAGTTAAAGGTCTCTTCTCAGATGACTGTGTTTGTTTATGGCAACTAATCTCAAAGGTGGGTTTTTAACCATTGTATGCAGTATGTACGTATTTAGTGAAAAAGGCTACTCAATGTAAATGAGAGAGATGACCAGTTTAGCCTCCGGGGTGAATCTATTTCAGTCATCTTAATCCAGCACCCAGACTCTTGGCTCCTTGGCTCATCAAAGCAGGAGGCCAACAGTAGCCAGCCCAGATGTAATCTCTCCCTGTTTGTTTGAATGAGTTTGTGTGTGTGTGGTGGGGGAGGGGCTTTGTGACCACTTCATATACTCAAAGGGCTTAGCGGTATGATAGCAGAGCTGAGCTAACATGAGCATCATCACCTCCATCTTTTGGTCAGCAGCAGCAGAGCGAGGGGGTCCATTGTTACATTCACACTCTGCAGCAATACTGAGCTACTGATGTGGGGGATTGCTGTCCGCTGCAGATATACTTCAGCTCTCAGCAAAACCAAACCATTTAAGACCAGGATCAGAGGAGAAACAAGAAGGCACAAGCACTTGTTTTCAATCTAATGATGAAAGCTAGCTTTTGTGTATTGTTGGCTATGGAACATAGCAAATAAAGAACATAAAGTAAAATGTAGCATTATTTGAGTAAAAAAACATAACAGTAGGCTGTTGTTGTGGCAACTTAATCTCAACTGTTATGTGCAGAGTTTGTTATTCTTACTTTTATTTGCAGGATTTTCTAGAAATCATTTCCAACCTCTCATTCCTTTGGTAAAAACTAATAAAGGGACCACATGATTGTGACAGCACAGATCAAAATGTCACCTCATCTGACAGAAACTGTGTACCCCTGGACGTTTTCAAAAACAGCTAGTTATAGATGTTATTACAAAATGAATGTGAGAGGATGTATGAATGGAAATGTACCTCCTCTGCTCAGGTGTGCAGCCACAGTGGCTGCTGCCAAGATACATAGATCACTTTATATTAAATTCTTCTGACTAACTTGCCACACAGCCATAAATCACAGCAAGAAAGTGAATCTCCTGTTTTGCTGATTTTTCCGTGGATTCTGTTCCAGATGATCTATATTTCTATTTAAATCTATAATTTGGGGTCTTTAGTGATGAGGACTCCAAAGGGCAAAGGTTTTTGCATTGCCAAATTAAATGTTTTTAGTTTGAAGGCAGATTGCGGGTGGTACTGTCTGTGACAAATGCTAATTATGAGTCATGCTGAAAAATGCTTTGTTCATCTGCGCACATTCCCTCAGGTGTTATTTACCCTTGTGTCTGGGGTTTGATCAGCACAGCTATTGCCTCATGAAGATACAAATAAAAGTGAAGGCTTGATAAAACTAAAATAATCAAAGCCTTATCTGCATGGAACAGGTTTTCCCTAGACTGACACGTCCCAACATTCTGCTAAATATGCCATTAAAACTTTGTCTTTGGAAACATACAGGATTCACAAAAATGTCTGAGCGGCAAGTTGTACAGAAAATTTTAGTTTCTTTCAACGTTCCTGTGTATTTGGAATTGGCACAGTTACTAGATTTGAAAATACTTATGTCCCAAGTTAGGAAACCTTTACTTAATGTTCATTCACAAAAGTAGAATAAAAGCTATACTTTTTCTTGTATAATAGAGGCCATAACATGTTTATTAAGACATCATTACAAATAAACATTAATCTACAGTCCGCTGTATGTAAACTTGTGTATTCTTGTCTGAGTAGTTTTCCTTGGCACCTGTATCTGTCTGGATCAGCAGCCTGCTCATCAATAGCCCCTCCTCCTGGGACCAGCATCAAACAGAATAGACTACATTCTCATTCAGTCTTTATGGCTTGTCCCGTATTTCCCACACCTTTGGTCTTTACATTCACATTCACATTTTTTAGACTGATGACAGGGTATCTTCCTTATCACCCTCGACCAGCTTGTTTGGGTTTTAATTAAGGGCGGCGGTGAAACAATGCTATCTAGGATGCATCCAGATATTTTAGAGGGTCATTCTCTGAATCATTCTAACCTGTTGTGTCCTTATTGGTGTTTCTCTAGAGAACTGTTTGGGAGTCGCGGTTCCCAGCGTCCACTGCAGCCTCTGGAGACCAATATGATGGACAGATAGGATCAAGGCTCTGCGCCATGGGGGACATAGGGGGCTGTTCTGCGGGGGAAGAGGACTGGTGAGTTAATGAGACAAAATTAGGACCAGAAAGGGAGTGTCTGGTCTGTGAAAGGGAGTTTGAACACAGACAGTAACATGTTATTGGCAAGGGGTTAGCAGCACTGCCTCTCATATCACTGTTTACTCACACAGGCTGTAGAGGGCATGACCTCTGACCTCCCATAAGTGACCTTGACAAAGGAGCAGCAGCTATAAAGGAGTAATGGTCAGGAAGCATAAGCTGCACAGAGAGTGAGTGCAACCTCTGAGACGCTTAAAGAAAGTTGTCACATTTAGTAGAACTGATTGGTCAAAGGGTTAGACCTAAACATTTAAATACAGACTACAATTACCACGCGGAACTACAGACTATAAGAGTTTGAATGTGTTTGTTTTATACCAAACTACAATAAAAATGCAGTAGAAGTATGCCACCAAATGAAAAAGAAATGCAACAGTATATGAATTCATAACAATTCTAGGTCCAAGTACTGGACAACATAGGGAGTTTGCATGTTCTTTCTGTGTTTACATAGGTTTCCTCAAAAAAAAAAACAACATAAAAAGAGTCTCATCTGTGATAAATTAAGGCCATTAAATAAAAAAACCAAAAAAAAAACAAAAGTGAAAACAGGATGCTCTAAACATCCTTTGCATAAACCAACAATAACATTTGAATGACAAAAATAGATTTAATTTAAAGTGGGTTACAGGTAAGATCAGATCATTATAACTAAAAATGTTGCTTTTTTTTTTTTTTTATTTAGATGAACTTTACTATTTCACTTTCCACTTACTCAATACTTATGAATTGAGTATTAAAAGTAAACATTTAACTTCCAGAAAAAGTACTTCCTTGTGCATAAATTGTCTTCACATTTTGGATAGAATGTATTGTGTTTTAGAACTCACCATTATATCCTGTATTTTTGTACTTTTCTTTCAAACTTTTTTCCCCCATACTTAACAGCCACTTAACTGAATGATAAAATATATACCACATATACTACTCCACGAAACCAGGCAGTACTTAAAAAAACATGAAAACCTGTCATATGTACTTTAAACAATCAAATTACTGCATCTGAAGAAGACATTAAGTGAAGTCAAAGTAAAAGTCCCTCATTCTAATTGCCTGTGTGTAAATAAATAGGTCACCTCTACCAAGTCATTAGCCTCATCAGTTTCTATTAGGTATTCATAGAGAGAAATGAGTTTACATCTGCATCGCCCCCTCTCCGCTGCCTCCTCTGTACACACATAAAAAAAACTGGGCCTAACCGGGCATTCTGTGATTGTGCATCTCCCCTGTGGTCTCCTCTGGTTTGTATCAGAGCATTCAGAGCTCCCAGAGGACTGCCTCCTTTGTCAGCACTGCGAGGAGTTAAATCGTATATATAACAAATTAATTGCCCCTGTTAGATCACTCAAGCACTCACCCAGGGGAACATGTGCTTATCACAAACAGTGCTCTGAGTCGTCCTGGGGTGGAGGAAGGGGGCTAGGGTGTATGTGTGTGTACGTGTGTGGGTGTGTGTGTGTGCGTGTGTGTGAGGGGGGGCTTACTCCTCTCCATCTGTTGGTCCTGTCCCATTCCTGGCTCCCGCTTTGAGTACAATCATCCTTAGTTTTCCTTTAAGTGAGCACCTATCCTATGTTGTCACCCCATCTGTCCCACCTGCACCCAATGTACTACAGATAGGGACCACTCATGTAGTTTATGAGGCCAATTGATGCCCCTTTAGAAGAAGGTACAGTGCAAATGAGGAGTTTACAGCACCAGCCTGCCTCCCCTTAGTGTGATTCTCTATTGGTCACTCTGGTTGCAAAGCTTTATGGCGAGCGCTAACGGCTGTCATGGTTCACAACACTAGCTATTTATGGCTCTAAGTGTGTGTTTGTGTTTGGGGAGTGTGTGTGTGAGTGGCACTTGAGGCATTTATTGGCAAGTAAGAGGTCGTGCTTAACAAGATTAAAGTGATATGTCGGTGGATTGCTACATAGAAAGAGTTGGATCAAGGGAGCTATTCCCATTTTATGAATTATTGGTAATTTGGTATATTAAAACAACAAATCATGAGCGTTTTACATTATAAATATATCGCAAAATAAACAAAACACTTCTTGAATATGGTTGAAATTTGGTAAAAAAAAAAAAATTAAATTACAAGATTGTGACTGTGATACTATCTTGTATCATTTACATGTCTTGATTTATGTTGGCAAATGCAGTCTACATTATTTTTCCCCCATGTACAATGATTAGAAAAGGTACATTTATACCAAAACTGTCCAGATGAAACAGTTAATCATAAGTGAAAGTACACAGACTTGAGACACCTATTTTATGAATACATGATTAGTCTAGAGGCCTTGGCACTGAGTATTAGAACAGTGTCAATTACCTGCCCTTTGTCCTGTGCTCTGTCATCTTCTTTGGACTAGTGTGCACTAAATGCTTTGTTTGTTTGGAGAGGTGTGTACTACATGCTTTGTTTTGTGTTGGCTGAACTGAGGCCCTGATGCCAGCATCTAAACGAGATAGGCCTTTAGTGGGCTCTTCACAAAAGGATGCACATCTGTGGATTATGGCTGTTTTTTCAAAGTTTAAACAAAAACTGTCCAAACCTGAAAGATTTAGGCCATTTCCTAATCAGCTCTTTCACAACCCACATGCTTGTCTACACTTGTAGATGATCTCATTTTAAATCTGAAAATATGGAATGTATTTATTCATGTGGTGTTGAATAAACAAAAGCAATTTAAAGGACTGAAAATCTTAACAATTTAAAATTCAGAATTTACAAAGCCTGAACAAATCCCTATAACTACATCTGAAACCTGGTCAGTCATTATTTTTTCCAGAGGGCCTTATTCAAACCATGTGGCCTCTGACCAGACCAACGTGATCATTGGTGTAACGAATGTTCGTAAGCAAATTTCTGTATAATACTTACATCTATTACTACGCCTAAATATTTCAATAATATACAACTTCAGCAACATCAGTATGAATGATGTCTACAGAAACAACAAACAGAGACATGGGTGTTACTGTACTCATTAGCTCCATTCAGCTCTGTGATCATCAAACTGTGAGGTGTTTAGTAAACTGCCCTCTAACACAAGGACACCCCAGGAGTGAATGGACCAGCCTGGTGAATGAGGCCTGAGCGGGACGGGTGGGCTAATGCCCCCCAGCAGGACTAAACAAACTGAGCTCACAGTCTTTAATATGCAAATGTCTGTAAATGCCATACTTGCATGTGTGTGTGAGTGTGTGTGTGAATGTTGTGTCCCCAGGGGGCTAACGTACTGCTGTAATCAGTCACCCTCACCGTGTGTCAGGGCTCACGCTCCCCTCCTAAGCTCACTCACCCCAGGGGCCATTAGTGTGTACATCAAAGACATTCTTCTGACTTATGCATCTATCGAAAAACACAAAACACAATATGATTACTCAGCAGCACAAAGGAGCAGTAACTAATCTATTCTAATGTTTTCTTCAAACAGAAGGACAATATTATTAAGAACAGATTTTGAGTTGGGTAGACCCTGCTGCTTGATTCTGATCATTATATACAAAGGTTATGGGTTAAATTCTTGGTCCAGTGCGACTTCAGCTTCTGGCCTCTGTGTTTGACTCGGTGACTATACATTGTCCCTAGTGGATGAATGTGGGAATATCTGCAAGTCTTTTTCCTTGTGTAATGTTTCAGTGCTTGTTCTTTGCAACATAACAAAAAATGAAACTAAATAACAGCAATAATAATAGACAAAGTACTTACCTTTTCATCATGTAATATCATGTTGTGCATTTGCCTGCTATAGCAATAGTGTTCTCTGTCTGCTACTATAAAAATGTGATGGAAGAGAGTTTTACAGTAATGCTACATATTTCAGTTTAATCTTCTCGAACATTTTCCATCATATTTACATAATGTCCTGGTTTGGAATTGAAAAAAAAAGAATCTGGATTTCATGCTATCCTCGTCAGACCAGTATCTACTGGCAGAAAGTCAATGAGTAGCACTGTTATGGTCACAAATAAGGAAGGATTAAGTATGAGCCAAAAAAATAAATCATGGTTCTCCTCAGGTTGCAAAAGGGAATAGTTTGCTATTTGTGCTACAGAAATCTGGAGCTAGTTGAACAGCTATTGCAGTGTGACAGCTTCTAATTACAGATGCATTTCCTTTTTATAGAAGAGAATATCTATGGCATCTCACATGTGGATTTCACTAACACAAAAGCACGCAGGCAGCGCTCAGATCTCATGGGGCAGATCTATGTTTAATGTAAAAGCCTACTTCCATGTTTGGTGTTGTTTAGGAATTCTTGAACATATAATAATTGTTTTCTGTTCATAAATATCTCGAACTGTCAACATAGCAATAAAGCATACTCCCAAAGTGGTAGGTATATGCTTGTTCACTTTACTAACCTGTTTAATGCAGACTGGCACAAAGAGGATCGAGGTCCCCAGAGGCTCTATTTGTCATGTTCAGGAAACAACATGGTGGATGTTGGGCCCTGGCTTGAATCAACCATCCCCTCTTCCTTAAAGCAAAAGCTAATTACACAGAGAAACACAGATCAAATGAAAAACCATTTGGACAAACAAGCGTCCCCATGTGAAATGCAACTCATCTGTACAGAACAAACTGGAGTTGTAGAATGACATACTTCCTTCCCTTTCCTTCTCTACTCCTTGTAATGAGCATGATTATCAATCCAAACAATAGTTAGAATAATTGCAGCGTTACAGAGCGGCCATCTCCCAGGAACTTCCTGTCTGGAGATGAGTGACATGAGAGCTACTTCCTGCTTTCTCTCTTGAGTGATTTTGGAGGAGGAAAGGGCGGAGCCTTCCATGACTAATCACGCTGGCAGCTACAGCTAATGGGCTAACAAGGTTTTAGTAATGTAGCGCCGCTTAATGAGATTATTCTCATTTCTATAATTATATACTGAGAAGGTTATAAAGGTTTGATGGGTTTGATATTGGAATAGACCCCTAGAGCTTCAAAATGAGTATTATCAGTTAGTGAAAAGCAGTTCTCTGAAAGTAGTACTTTTTTTTTTTTTTTTTTTAATTCAACAGCAAGTGTAAAATGCCATATTTTTCTTAAGTATGCAATTCTTAATTCTTATCTTGTATCTCCTCTAGACAAAAGCGTGTGCACAATTAGCTCCAGAGATGCTGATGGAAAAAGTGAGGGTAAAGTATTTGTCTCATTTTCTTTCTAAGAAGTTGTCAGCGTGCATTTCTTTGGCATAACTCCAAATAGTTCAGCAGTTTTTTATGCTGCCACAACCTCCCTATGAAGCACCTGCATGCCAGCAAGAGTGCTAAAGTTAACCTAGCCCATCATCAGCTATTATTACCCTGAGAACCAAAACAAAGGCTGTCGTTGCAGTAGTGCCCATAGAGGCTTTCTCACACATTTTGACATGTTTACACTCCAAACAGAGCTGGTTCAGAGCTGCTGAGAAAGTCAACCGCCTGCCCTCATGACTCTGAGCTCCAACAGTCCAGAAGCTAACCGTGCTAACTGTGCGTGTCAACCTGTTGTGTATGTGACACAGTTCCTGTCTGTAACCGTCTGAAAAGGCAGCTTGCGTCTCGGTAAGCTACGTGACTGCCTGGAGGTCAGCCCTGCAGTCGGCACTACTGTCATGATGTCATAGTGGGGCTATGGGGACATTAATCACACTCACATTCTTTCTCTGTCACTCTTGGACCTGCTTCAAGGAAGTGGTTTGAGCTTTTTAAAGAATGGAGAAGTTATTGTACAAAGTACACTCAAATATGAACATAAATACAGTTTACTGAAGAGGACTTCAAATAGATTTAGGTAAATTAATGCATAAGGTATACTTAATGAAGAAAAAAGAAAACACAAAGAGTCATGGAAAGATCATAAAGAACGAAACAACTTCAATCTCAATTACTCTGAGCAGGAAATGCACACGTTAAGTTTTTGGGCATGATTCCAAAAGCACTATGCATATGACTGCTCTATCATCACACAAGCTTACACCCTCTGCCTACCTGTTCTGACATTCCTGTCTCTGCTCAAACAACTGCATTCTGGCTCCTCAGTGAAGTGTACAGTGTATCGCATCACCTCTGATCACTCACTAATCTTGTTGTTCTTGGTTGGGCTATCCTTATGCAATCTGAAAAGAGATAGTGTGTGTGAGAGAGTTGATACTAGATCATGCTAGTGTAACATTAGTCAGCCTATTAGCCCCCTGCATATGCCAGACAGTAGGCTCAGCCATAGCCTTCATAACCTCTCACTTCTCACATTGCATTCTGCCTTTTTCTTTACTGCACGAGGCACATTATTCACGGGTTCACTGACAATGTGTCAGTCACATTTTAAGCAATGTGCAGGAGATGACAAATAGCTTTCTTGAGAAACAATTCACTTAGTTTAACAGTTAATTTACAGGTTTTCCTACTGAAATGTTCACATAATTTCATCTTGACAGATTTTTTAAATGTATTTTCTGTTTGTATTTACATTGCACAGCAAAATCAATTTTCAAAATCAACCAATGTTTGTGAATGCACAAACCCTCAGGTATCCACCTTGAACTGCTTGTGCTCCTGTACTGGAGATCCAGGTATGATCCACAGTAAAAGAAAAATTGAAATCTATCAACTAGACAAAAGTTGTAGGAGTGAAGACGTTTCGCTGCTCATCCTGGCCGCTTCTTCAGCTCTGGTCAGATTACAGATGGACACTGCCATGTATCTGTCTGAAGGAAGGAGCTAACTACACTGAAATGAACACACCTGTTGTTTACAGTTTCTGTTTGTAGGTTAGCTCTAATAAGCTACAGTATGTGTGAACTATGCACAGAGGCACAGTAACTGTAAACAGTAGGTGTGTTAGTTTCAGTGTAGCTAGGTCCTCTCTTCAGACAGATATAAGGCAGGGTTCACCAGAAATCAGACCAGAACTGAAGAAGAGGCTTGGATGAGCTGCAAAACCTCTTCACTTTTTGTCCTGTTGATAGATTTGATTTTTACTATGGCCCTTTGAGTGCTTTTCCCTTTAGACGCACATATCCCTAGTTATTTTATTTATGGTGGACTGAACACTTTCTATGGAAGCCCTATGGACAAAGGACACAAGTAGCCCTATCTTGTCATGTTTCGATCATGTAACAGGCCTTTTTCAGGCACATCTAATAACTCTCATATTGAATCAAATTCTGATAGCAAAATCAGGACACATTGGCAGCAGACAGTTTACACTTAATAAAAAATGTGGAGGACTCTACTCTTATGAAATAAACTCTCAATCAATGACTATTAGTTTTTCACCCTGCAGTTTTCATTCTTTAGTGTGGAAGGAGATTCTGTGCACATCTGAGCACATAACAGCTCTTTACAGATGTGAACCGTCTGAATGTGTGATAAAAGTTTTAAATATGCTTTTGCATTTGTCTCCATTCATTTTCCCTTCAGTTTCACTTGTGCTAAAGACAGAGGAGTCTGAGGAGAGAGTGTTTGTGTCTGCATCTGCCCCGAGCTGCTCACGGAGCTGCTCACGGAGCTGCTCACGGAGCTGCTCACGGAGCTGCTCACGGAGCTGCTCACGGAGCTGCTCACGGAGCTGCTCACGGAGCTGCTCACGGAGCTGCTCACGGAGCTGCTCACGGAGCTGCAATAAAGATGCACAGAGAGAGAGGGGTGAGTCAGTGCCAAATGAATTAGCTCAAATCTGTGCTGAAAGTCCAGAGTAGGGCAGATTAAATAGCAAATATTACACAGCCTGACCCAGAAATTTAATTACATTAAGTGGCTTAAGTGATGGTTTGAGTCTAGATTTATTTTTTGAGTGGGACTACTTTTCTGTGCGTAAGGTTCGGCGGCTTGTTGTCTCCCTGCTCTGGTTATACGGACAGTTAACATGCACAAACAACGATATTTTGGAGGTGCAGTATGCAAATACACACAGCTAATATGCGGGTGATTAAACACATTCAGTGCATTCACTGCTCATTCACATATGCTTATCTAAAAGTGCACCAGAATATTGATTCTGTGAACCGACTTTCTGATGGGTACCTGTGTCTTAAGTGAAAATAAAGCTGGAGAAGTACAGTCAAGAGAGATGCTTTTACCTACATCACCGCACACATCCTCAAGCCTCTCCAAAGTCCAACTGGAATATTTCAATAGTTCAATGTCTGCCCATTTGTAAACATATTTGAAACTACCAGAGCAGTATCAGGGCCCCTCTCACTCAGCGCACACTGTTGGTCTAGTCTAATCTAATGTGAAAGGGGGGAATGGTTTGACAGATAAAATAGATTTGACAATCACATGCTATTTTGATGGTGTTTTCTTGTTTAAAAGTAAACTACTCTCATTTATTGATATTGAGAGAATATCAAATGGGTCTGAGGGCTCAGCCATTTAGGCCCGGAAGGCAATTCATTGGTGGCCTCTTGAAAGTAGGGGGCCCTAGGCGGCCACCTACTGGTGCCTAATGGTAGTGTCGCCCCTGGTAAGGATGTCCAGGCTTTTCTCTCAACTAGATTTAGTGAAAGGCCCCTCGGCCGCTGGCAAACTCCTCTGTTCTGTTGTTGAATGCATCTGAACCTTTGAATGCATAGTACATGCACTTAGGGAGTATTCACACCTGCAGAGTTGTAGTTGACCACTTCCTCTTAAGCTGATAACATACATCATGTGGATTTTTGTTTATTTTGCTGTCTGTAGTATAACACATCTTTACCTTGAATGGAGTGTGAAACTGATGTTTAAAGTGTCAGATTTTTAAAAAAACATTTGCAAGCAGTACTCAGCAATAATAAAGTGTGTTTTGGCACATCTGTTTGGATCGTGTGGGTTGTAAGTAACAGTTGAAAGTGCTATATTTGAGTTTGTAGAGGAGTTTGTGTGGGTGAGACCTCAAGCTCTTCTACACACACCTATTTTTAGTGTTATATTTATAAATAGATTTCAGTTGTAACTGTTGCTCACTTGTATCACATAGTTATTACATATTTACAGAATATTCATGTTTATAGTCCTCTACAAGCAAACCTGCTCTTTTCTTTCTTTGTAACAGATGATGAGTCACTTGAAGGAGTTAAAAGTCTCTTTCAGAGTCCCCCGTCTCTGATACAAATTTTTTGTTTGTTCATCCCAACAGGATGTTGTGGGGTTGATAAATCCACATTGCCACATACAAACGTGCAACTTTTCATTACACTCTCACTTTTACATACAGAGAGGTTTAGAAGTGCTTCTTTAAAAGCTTTGTCTAAATGGAAAAGCTTGTCAGGAAAGCAACAGTCATGCTATACTTGTGCATGTACATAATGACCTCCAAGTCATTGGTGATTTGTGAAAACCTGTGGCACATAAACAACCTCTAATCCCCAATTTACACTATAGCAGTAGCAGCACGGAAGTGTTTCAGCACAGCGTACGTGTAGGAATCACTTTTTATTATTAACCGGTTGGACAAGCTACTCCAGCAATGTCACACGCAAGTCCAACAAGCCTAATTACGCTATGTGTCACTAAAATTAGGTTGGAGTTCTTATTTTTTATTGTCAACGGAGTGTCTCCAGACTTTTTAGCAAGTGAAACTCAGTAAAAAGGAACATGTTGACAAAATAAACATGTGCTGCATCCAGGAGCTCAGGGAATAACTCGTTATGAACTACAAAAAGTTTATAGTCATGGGGGACAAATATATTACACTTTACACTGTCAAACATCAGTGTTACAAGGACAGCTCAAGAAAGGACAATGCCTATGGTGTGCAGAAACCCAGACTTTCCTGGTAAGTAGCAAAGCAAAAATGCAAGTGTCTCAACAAAGGCTTATTGCTATCATGAAAAGCATCATCCCTCTAGTCAACTTGTGTGTGTGTGTGTGTGTGTGTGTGTGTTTTTTTTTTATGTAATTCATCCAATAAACTATGAATATGCAAGCAATAGAAAACAAATTGGCGGTTAAATGTGAGGTTATACAGAAGCTAGCACTGTAAGAGCAGCTCTGATGTTTTAAATATATGTGTGTTTGCAGCTTTGCCTACGTTACATGTCACTGTAGCTCCAGCTGTAAATTCTGGATGAGTCACTTTTATTGATGAAGTCATGCTGACCATCAAATACATTATGTTGAGACATAATGTGCGATTCCCCTGTATATGTTAACATGTACATGGGAGCTGAACGGAAGAGTGGGGGATGTCTAAAATGAACCTCTAAATTTCCCTAATATTGCTCTGGGTCTGCACTGGATGATATTTTATTTACCACGGGGGACAGGTGGTGACCCTCCTCCTCCCTCTCACTACCACCATCACCACCTCCATTGCCCAACTCTCAGTCACTGACTCCCCTGCAGGTGATAACAGATTAAACCTATTCCATTTCATGCCTCAAGCTTTCAAATACAGTCCACGTGGGGCTGGTCCAGGCCCTGTGGCTCCCTCATACTCCCCCGCAAGCAGCCCTACCCTGGGTAAAAAACCTGGCAACTGCCGCCCCAGTCCACTGGGCTAAGCCCTTGAGATGGAGGCCGACCAGATTACAGTCCATCTGAGGAAATGACTGTGTGTGTGTCCAAGAAATGCAGGGCCAGTTAGAGGATGTGTATATAATAGGGTTATGTCAGCTTAAATGCTCCATGTGCTGTATTTAACACAATATTGCTTTCTCTTTTTCACTTAATAAAGTTCAGAAAGTACCTCAGAAGTGTAATTATGGCAGACTACACATGATGACTCTGCACCACTGCTGCTATTTGGTCAATCCAGCTTTGCACCGGTCTCACTTTGAGTTAAGAAATATCCATATGATGAATCAGAACGGTTTCTCTGGCTGAGTGTCAGCTACATTCCTGCACTCCAACCAGGAATCATGTCAAAAGAGGAAATGAGAGAACCCAATCCCACCATGCTTCCTCCAAAGTGGGCTTCCTGGACTCAGGAAATGGAATGGCCCCCTGATGCTTGAGCGTAGCCTTAAGTGACCAAAAAGCTCGGTTTCCCCAAGGCCTCTGTGGCCCGGAGCACATACTGCAGTCACATCAAAGTGCACCAGCGTTAAGAGAAAACACACTGCACAAAAGATGGATTCAAGGTGGCACAGCACACCCTTTTCAAATATTTTTTTGAAAATTCTCGGCAGGCACTTTCATATTTTTCTGCATCAATGCAAGTCAAGATATAGGTACAATTTGTATGAACTATTGGTTGATGGTGGGAGAAGATAATGCCCCTCATGAACCATCAATCAAGCTAAAGAAGTACATGGAGGAAAGGGACTAAATTTATAAATCTCCAAAGACCCACTAATATTACATTACAAACCTGTACCTTTTACACTTCATCTGCTGTATTATAAATAAACAAATGCAACTAAATAACAGATATGGGGCAAGGTCTACAATTGATCAGACATTGTTGTTCAAATGAGAATAACATTTCCATGAAAGAAAAATAAATAAATAACAAAACAAGAGAGAATTAATATTAACTCATTATGAATTTGAGATCATGCATTGTGCTGTAAGTTGTCACTCTTATTTCCACAAGACGATTCTAATGAGTGTTAGTTGTGTTTGTTCACTGCCAGAGAATTGAAGCTCAAATTTCTTGTTTCAGTTTATTAATTGATAATAATGCCATATTGTTAATAATGGAATATGTCTTAGTTCATTACATGTTATTTTGCCATGCTGTGTATTCATTGCTCAAGTATCCAAGATTACCCTATATACGTACTTATTTAAACTCAACATGCATTCAGAAATACCAAGTGAAGTGAAAACTATAAATACTGGTTTATTGCGCTCTCCTGTACCAAGCTGGGATGATCTGTGATTATGCATGGTATTACTATTTTCAGTGCATTTATGTAGGAGTGCATCTGAGAATGGGATATCTCACTTTGAGAAGTTACAAACCAATCAGCAGAGGCTACACAGCTTAGTTTAACTCTTCAGACATACAAGCGAGACTGGCCATTGATGTGGGATTGTGATGTGCAATGGCAGAAGTGATGCATTGCACAGTGAAGAGGGAAACGGCTAAACGGAGTGATTATTTAGTACGAAATCAAGAAATAGAGATGTGTGTATTCTTTATAGTATCTGTGCGTCGCACATTGGAGTGTGTTTGCGAGTATGATTTTTTAATGTATCACTGGCGCTAAGAAGAGCTGGCTGATGATAAACAGGATTAGCGGATTATTAGAGAGGGCTGAGGTGTGTGTTTATGCCTGTGTGTGTTCACAGCTACCATTCATTTTTCCCCAGTCACACCCACTCACTACACTTCAGACAAAGCCCCAAACAGAACTGGATACAACCAGCCAGTGGTGGCTCTCATGGTAAGCTACTTCTGTAGCCACAGCTGCCCTGGTGTACACTGAAGCGAGGCTGCCAATCTACATCATCGTCCCCTCTGACCACCACCAATCACTCACATACACACACCCACCATACTAGGCACGGTGGGTGATAAATAGAAAAAAAAATGCCATTTCTGTACTATTTTTACACTTTAAAATTGTGCCTCACTTATATCTAAAAGATATGAGATTTTAACATCAAATTAGAATTTGAACATGCCAGTATCATGACCATCAAAGACTGAAAATGGAGTCATTAGTCTGGCGGGCCTAACCCCTTCGGTTTCAGTGTGTGACTATAGCGGCATTTGCATGAAGTTAACATAAGGAGCAAGAAGAAAGAGCCTGGTTCTATTCATTACCTGGTAAGAGAGAGGCTGATGAAAGAGAAATGTGAAATAGCACATTGAGATTTGAACGTGCACATTTAAAGGACAGAGCAGAGCAGGCCAGAGGGAAGTGAGCTGCCATCACAGACAGTCTGAGATAAGTGACTCGTATTCACATTCAAATCTGTTAAGGAAAGTACTATTACCATAATCTATGGTCATGGTGGAAAATCTATGAGACAAATGCACAGGTACAACAAGAAGCTGGGTCTATTGTAGTTCCTTATTGTTTTATGAATAGATCCATAATAAGTAATTTGTTCTTTAATTTTGCCAAGTCAAATTTCAAAAGATTTTGACTGTTAACAAGTTATTTACTGAACAATTTTCAGTCAATGATCTAACATTAACAAACAGTAGTTAACCGAGAAACTGTATACTCGTATAGTTCAAAAACACAATGTTAAACTATATGCTCATATACTTCAATAAAACACAATATTAAGCAGACATTGCTCATTGGAAACCAGACTTTCAGTTGGTGGTCTTTCCTGTCTGCGCAGCACAGGTGTGTGGTCTGTCTACAGTACGCACATGGCTTTGTCGTCTCCCATTTTAAAGTAATTAAACCACAAACTGAAAACTTTTCATGTGCACATGCCACTGTACTGTGTGTGGTTCAAGCCAGAATACAAATACTGTATTTCATGTTTTATTGTGTACAGATCCACACTTCTGTATCTCTTTTAAGTCCCTCCAATGAAACTTGGAAGTACAATCGTATATTTACAAGTCATATCAGCGGTTTTCTGTAGGAGGCCCACAAACACCCATATTCACCCGTGCCTCCTCAGAGCATCCTGTTCTCTAACACCTCAAGAAGAGCAAGTTATTTTGTGCTTCTCAGTCTCACTCTTACAAAGGGAGAATTAGGGAACTTATTTGCGTTGTAGCACGCACTCACTTCTACAAAGGAGGAATTAGGAAGTTATTTGTGTAGCTCATGTTCACTTTTCAAGAGAGCAAGCCATCAGTGTGGCTGTTTATCTGTGGCTGTACAAAGCCAGGATTAGGGCCCTGTCTTTGAGGCCTGCTCGGTAATCCCTTTATGGATGTCACCTGTCATCTCTCTCTAATCACCCTCCAACTTTCTCTCCAGGCCCACACCTCCACCTTTAGCTCCACCGCGTGCCGTATCACTCCATCACAACAGGCACCTGCTTGTGTACACACGAAGAAAGGAAGGCAGAATAGCACAAGTGACAGGTGGAAAGCACAAGTTAGATAGCTGGGGTTTAGGTAAATGGGAGTTCATGGTACAGAGGACAGTATTGGAGCACTCTGGCAGCAGGCCTAATACCACTACAGGCCATGAATCTTCACAGGCTCGCTCTCTATCTCCGTCTTGCTATTTTCTCCCTACTCTCTCATCACTTTTCCAATCTCTGATCTTTCCTTGTGGACTTTGGTTGCATTTCCTCCTGTCCCACTGGTTTCCTGCTTCATGTTGCTCCCAGCCCTATAAAACTAAGTGTCCATCTCCATCCATTCTGCCCTATCTGTGCCATCTATCTGTGCTCATCTCCTCTCAGCTTGCATGTTTAATGTGATATATTTATCCTGCATGTAATGTAAGCCGCAGCTGGCCATTAGTCATTTATGAAATTTAATCGTAACAATTATGTGAATCCATAACGATTAACGCAGATTAACGTAGCATTTCCTCTTTCATTTACCCTTGATGATTTTGCAGCAGGGCCATGAGACCAAACTTCCTTATCTCTGTCTATTCTTTGTGCTCACATTTTTATTTTGTATCAGGCAACTTTTCATCACTCATCCCCAAACAACCAGACTGCACATCTGCTCCCGGTCAACTAATCGAAACTATAAATGAACAGTGTTAATATAACTATAGCTCATTAAGTCTTGTCTGGCCTCCATCACATTAAGCTCTACCCCTTTCTTTGGGTTTCTAGGCAGTGGAGCGGCACAGTAGTGTGCACTAGGCCAGTGACTGAGGAATCTGATAGGGATAAACCAATTTGCCATCCACACAAACATCCCAGCAGGCGTACGCCCCCGCCTCGGCTCCCATTGCTCATTTAAGATGGCGGTCGGAGAGGCCAGCAATTAAGTTTTAATTAGGTGGGGTAATTATTGCCGGGCAGGAAGTATCAGACGCCAGGCTGATTGTTCTCTGGACCGCAGAGGAGGGGCTCTAACCTAATGGGGCAGTGGGAGACCTTAACACCCACTCTACCCACGCTTCCATTGCTTCCTATTGATATTATTATGGCACTGACCTTTAATTTAGACTGTGGGAAAGCTGAGCCTATACAGTTTCTGAGGTACAGGGCATTTACTGTCAGCATGAAGCCACGATATTTTTATTAACAACACAACACTTTTTAGGAAACATACATGAAAAGAAAATCTGGGTTTCATTTTCAAACGTTAATTTTTTTTTTTTTTTTAACCATTCCTTATGCCAAATTGTGAAAATAGACTAACTCCAGCAGTCACTTAGGTAATGGAGATCAAAATAAATACAAATGTGAATTCAAAAAAGGTATTTAAATAACAAAGTGTGTTACAAAATCAACATAGCTAGAACAACAGCATAAGCATAGAATATTAGACACAATTAACAGTTAATCAAATTGATTATAACTATACATGATGAAACTTTTTTGCATATAACTTCAGTTGGTTAGGATATGTCTTGCATGATATAGCACATTTTGACGTTGTGGATCTGAACAGTTCACTATCTGTCAAAACTGTCTTTAAAAACATTGATTTCCTGCCCATATTCCAAAAGTTATTTATGACTCTGCAACGTTTTGTCTCAATACCAGCACAGTGTGAATATCTACTGAACTTACATTGCCAGTATAGTTTTCTTTATGTGAAAATTAAAATTAGTCATGATGCTCTCTTCCTGGGGGGCAATCATCATCAGATTTAAAAATACACCAGTGACAATACAACACAGAAAACCTTCAAAATAAAAGAGCCTAAACACTCTATATAACTATGCCCTTATATAAGTGCAAATAAAACAGAGCTTATTAGTGAGCAACATCTTTGGGGGATAGGGGGGTTCGCCCACATACCCTGTGACACCCCTTCACCACTACCTCTTATCAGCAGACACCACCAACCTCTCCCCACACACACACTCCCACATAAACAGACCATCAGCCATGTCACAAGGCTAATCTCGTCGCGCCTCGGAACCCAATTAAAAAACAGAGATGTGTGGCTGCCAACATCAGGAATCTAATCACATTCCAGGAAAAAGGCACGTAATTTCCCTGGCTTTCTGTTGGGGTCGAGATAGAGATTGAGAGTACAGGCAGTAGGGGTGGGTGCAGCTCATCATGGCCAGCACCCCAGAGCCAGGCCTGAAGGGAGCTCTCCCATGATGCCGACTCGTGTGTGTGCAATTGGTAAGAGTATGGGTTAATGGGAAAATGAAGGAAGCTCAGAAATAATGCAAAGTGAGAGTAAAAATACCACTCTCAAAATAATAACAATAGGATCAGTTTTGCTAAAATTATTTTAAATAGCTGAGTATGGAGGATTACTATTAAAATAGTGATTAATGCCCCAGGGTCACTGGCTAATACTCATACCTATTCACAAGCACTGAGAAATATTCAGTGCAATTTTTTTACAATATTTTTTCTTAATCTACCTTCTTCCTTTTGGCCTCACACTTCTGGGGTTATATGGGCAAGTAAAAAGCCACAGTGTGCATTTATGCACCATTAATACAAGATGCATACACAGCCCTCTCCATTTGAAAATCTGGACTTGAAATCAGCACAAACTGAAAATGATTCCACGTTGTGATGACATCAGGTGATCATCCAGGAAGTGCACCGGCATGTTTTTCAATTCCGTATTGACCTTATTTCTCACATTTTTACTGCTAAATACTACTAAACCACACATTTGTTGTGGTGGCACTTCTGGTTAAGCAGGAATCCCATTCCCAATGGAAAATTTGTGAAAAGCTATGCTGCTAAAATATGATATAAAGTATGTTGATTTGTGTAAAATGTTCTATGTTTATGTGCATCAACATGTGAACACTGCACCGATTCTCTGGTGGGATTTAAAATGGTTTTGTAGTCTCTATAGAACTTATTTACTGTCAAGATTGGCAGCCTCATGTGAAATAATACAACTTGACTGATGATGGTGGTGCCTACGACAACTTCAGGAATAAGGTGAGTACCTCTGATATTTTCGATGCTCTGTTTCCCTTAAATCTAGCATCTTATTTTTTTTAAGTGGCAAGCAGCTGTTGTTTAGAAACGGCTGTGGGGATCTCTCTTGATGTTTGTTGAATGTGGCTTGAACTTTATATCGCTTTTATTGCTGGTCGCTTGATAGAATTTCCAATGAGATCAAAATGCCTGAAAAGCATTGATAAAGCAAAAGCAGCACAGGTATAGGGGTATGTAAACTGGTTGGGGGGTTTTGAGGTAAAGGTGGTCAGTTCATGACCTGGTCAGGAATGCAGTCACCCTTTGGACGGGAGCCACAGAGACTTTACACCAGGGAGAAACTCAATACTCAAGTAGAAAGACCTGTCAATCAGCAATGGGCCTGAGTGTAGGGGAGTCCTGCCTCTCTGTTTAGCACACACACACACAGACCTGCAGACCTGCTGGAGTCAGACTTGTACACTGAAATACTGAAATTTGTGCCTATAGAAATACGCTACGTGCAGTTGTATTTCCCTACCTGTGTGAGGTTAGGGGGAGGGGGGCAGTGGTTTAGATGGAATAGCGGTAAACACGGTTGACAGCTTCCTTCCTCACAGTAAACATTGCCGCGCCACTGACCCCAGACATGGGTCAGGGACAGCAGCAGTCCTTGGACACCCCACCCATCTCCACTCACCCAACAAGAGCACCTCTCCAGTGCACATATATCCACACTCATGTCACTGGATGTGTCATATTATGTTGTAACCTCATAAATACCAGAATAGTTTTAATGATCTATTTTGAAAATTATCTGCAAGAAGCCAGGTGGTTTCCTAGTATAGATGGGATTGATGATATTCTCAGCTACTCACCACTTCCTATTCCACTGCACTGATCAGATACATTACTGACATTTCATTGCAAACTTACACATGAATCACTGTGTATAATTTGGAGAGAATTAATTGCCACTCTTTCATCTTGGTTTTCAGACAATGCTCATTTATTTAGGCTGAAAATTATGCCTGGCATGTCAATTAATTATCAGCAAATTTGTTGGTGAGATTGGGCCTGTGTGTGAATGATTGCGTGTTTATGCAGTGTGTGTGTGTGTGTGTGTGTGTGTGTAATTGACTGGCGGTGCTTCCATAGGGAGTGCTGAGGTTTGGACTGCCAGTTTTAAAGGCAGTTTTCACGTACTAATTGAAGTTGGCCGTTTGAAGTAATTAAGATAAGAGTGTGGAGACAAAATAATTGGTATTATGCGGCAGTAATTAAGCCATGGTGCTATTTTTTCAGCCTTAATTCAAGCTAGCTTTACAAACAATGCAGGCATCTTTCTGCTGTTGAATTAACTAAGCTAGTGTTTTACAAAGGTCTTCAGATCAACAAACAAGTATATGAATGCGAGACATATAATGCTTTAAAATCACAATAACATATATAAACAACTAACAGTGCAAAAATAAATAATAATAACAATAATAATAACAATAACAATAACAACAATAATAATAATAATAACAATAATAATAATAATAATAATAATAATAATAATAATAATAATAATAATAATAATAATAACATATGATAAGTGCTGCACAGATTACACAGTTAATCTAAAAATTATTAGTAGTAGTTTTTTAGAGTTCTTACTTCTGATCAAGTCACATGATCAGACCCATCACAGACCACAGACCAGACATTAATCATGCATTTGCAGTTTGAATTACTGTCTACTTGAAGCAACCTGTCTTATCATTCATTATATTTCTCACAGGGTTGTTTAGTAACCCCAGGCTGCCATCATCATACCACACAGAAACACTCCGGGATCCCACTAATGAGTGCACATTACTGCACTAACCACATCTGGCAAAAAGCTTTCCAACAATAGTACAGGCAATTGTGCAAACAAGTAGAAACAAAGAAAAAATGCCCAAGTCCCAGGAGCTGTCTGCCAATCACAGCTCGGCAAAAACATCACAGGATTGTGTAATGAGCAATAAACAGCCAGGATTTCATCTGTTATTAATGTAAGCTAGTATATCACTTTTACTTTAATCATAAATCATTTCTTAATAATGCTTCATCAGCATAAGTACAAGACAAAATAGACCCTTTTCATAGCTTTCATGTGACTAATATGGCTCCTCATAATATGGAAAAATTGTATTTATCCAGCTAAGTCCCATTTGAAAAGGAGATAATGCATCTCAAGGGGATTTCCATTCATAAAATGCAGGTGTAGAACAAACAAAAACTGGGATGATAGGTAATAAAAACAAAAATAAACTTAATTTACAGAAAATACAATACATAGTTTGCTCTCCTGCAGTCTGGAAGGAGATACAGGGTACCTTTAAGTAAAAATAAAAACTTGTTTGTGCCCCTGTCCATAAAATTGGTTAACAACATGGACTGATTGTGCAGATGTGTGAAACGTCATTATAAGTCATTATATATTGTCCAGTTCTTTATGTTTTTTGTTATGTCATGTCATGTCTGTATGTTAATGCTACTCACCCCTGCCCCAAGTCAAATTTCTTCATGAGGAGACGTAAATAAATGAAACCTAAACCTGAAAAAGAGTAAAAACTGAACTAGCAGCTGTTATGGTACACCCAAGATATTTGCTCATGGGTCATTCGATCAGTGCTAAATGCAAACACAGCTCTAAATTTGTTCAAAACTGTAAAAAGTCTGACCATGAAAGCTCAGTTGTGAAGATCTCTTAAGCCACTATTTAACCAATTTATGATATAATACAATCTTGTCAGACTATTTTGTAACTATGTAAAATGCACATTGAAAATCTGTGACTCACAAGGAAATAGAGAGTACATACAATACAGTACATGGGCACACAGTGAGACACTCTGGTCTGGTGTGTGGGGAATGAAGAAATTACAGCACTACTTAATTCCCCTCAGAAAGGTGCAATGTGTTGAAATGTAATGACTTGGCTTGCTGAACTGAAACCGAACACTGCTTTAAACCACAGAGGTGTCGTGGTTGGGAGCCGAGAGAGAAAGGGGGCATGGAGGCAAAGGTTTCTTATCCAAATTAATACAGAGCTTCGCATTTCATCAAAGCCTTTATTGAGTAATATAGACTATTTCAACTCACAATGGCTCTTTCAACACTCGACTGACAGAAGACTTGCTGCAGATTCATGCCCTCCTTTCTGACACTCTCCAAACATTTTCCTTATTTCGTACTTCTATCAGAAGCCGTTTGTACTATTCATCTATTCCCCTTGCATCTCGCCATTTTGGAGCCATCTTTTCACTGGCTCTTCATTGACAGTCTCCCAGTCCACCACCTCCATGGTCACCAGGGAGCTCATTCTTAGTTGCACAAAAAACGTCCGTCACGGATTGCCTTCCGCCAGTGCGCTTGTGAATTAGCTGTGTGATTACACTGAGCTGGTGCGGTAAAGCCCAGGCTGGATTAGGGGCCTCTGATTGGAGCAGCCCAGCAGAGTACAGAGGAGAGCCCGTCAGACAGCAGACTGCTAACTAGCCACAGAGGAGAAGCAAAGCAAGATCTGCGTGGCGTGCAGTTGTCGCTTTGGCACATCACACTGATACTGGCTGTAGGCAAAGGCCAGCCAGATAGAGTCTGTGCCAACAATCTACACAGAGCACAGTGTTTAGGCTTTGGGTTGTTATTTGGTGTTTTGGATGAATAAGAATGGGAGTGAGAGTGGTGACATTAAGTTAAGTGGAACTAGATTCCTTTGAGCAATGAAGTTTGTCAGACCCATTGCCATTGTTTACATCTTGCTGTGCAGAAATGTCAATGATGGTGAAGCTACATCAAATAAACAAGCCAGACTTTGTTCAGTTTGCATTAGTCACAGATGGAATCAAGGCCAAATACATCAAGCGCCTATACAAAACATAGTATGAGTCCAGATCTGCGCTCATGTGGTTGCTATCATGCCGTATGTGCTTGTGTGTGGATGTGTTTGGATGACTAAAATATACTTCAATGCTGATGATGATGTTTTAAATGGTGTATTCAGGAAAGTGAGGATTATCACCAATGCTGCGTGTGGCCTGTATCTGCGAACAAGGTGCGGTAAAAGCTCCACATCTAATGCTGTGTTAGAACACAACTAAGCAGTCAATTAGAAGTCTTAATTGCTTGTGTTCTGTGAGATCAATCAAATTAAACGACACAAATTATATATTTCTAGTCACATGGTGGCATTTAAATAAATACAGTCTGATTTGGGAAATTGTAATTACTACGTATTATAGTGTCAAACTCAGGTGATTTATTGGTGGTAAAATGCTCCACACATACCTTCATTATGTTTGTTTGAACTTGGCATGCAATTACACTTTCCAATTTCTTTCCATTTGCAATAAAAGAAACAAGGCTTGCACAGATGCATAAAAGCTGTATCCTCGTCTTACTCAAAGGCTTATTAGCACGTCTAAATGCTTCATATGTCAGTGGATTCATTATTGTGACTTTGGGAAGATTTATTGTTGGTAGAAGGTTGTACATGCCTTGCCACTCCTTAATGTTACTTAACTCAATATTTCGATGACTGTTGTTGAGAACAGTGCCTTGTCTTCAAGCCGCCTCTGTGAAAAACAGCCTCCCCCTCCAGCTTTGCCTTAAAACATAGCATTTTTATTATTTTTATGTGTCTGAGATATCAATAAAGGAGACAAATAAAGTTGTCTGCCTATGCCATTGCTTGTGAGCCAATAAAAACAGGAGGTTCTCACTGTGTTGAAATCTTTTGCTTGGTTGCTTCATCAGTGGCAGTGTGCCTAGGATGAAAAGAAAAGATTTATAACATTAATAGGGTCAAGGCTGTTTTCTGTATCTCAACTATTTGTTTGAGTTGTGTAAAAAAACATATTTGCAATTAATAAATTAGTTCACTGAGAAAAAGTATTATGTCAAATGTCATTCCGTCTCATTGTGGATTAATTTATGCGATTATATTTCTTGATTGTAATGAAAAAAAATTTAAATAAAAAAATCAGATTGACTGTGAGTGGGGCACAAATGGTTAAACTGTCCCTTTAACATCACTTATTAAGCCCTTTCCTGCTTTGCCAGTATAGTTAAGCCTGTGTAAGAAGTACAATAAAGATAGGGAATTATGACTGAGATGTATTTCGCCCTGCTCAGAATGGCCATGTGCGGAGTCCATTTGAAAGCTGTGTTCATTACCTTATGCAATTTGAATTTTGTGAAATCTAAGCAGAAATTTTAATGGCATCCCACACTGTTCAATAATTCCACTGATAAGAGCTGGGGAGAATGGGAGTGCAGTGGCCTGTGTAAATCTATGACTGAAGACATCGTGTGGTTATCGCTCTCCGTCCTTCTCACCCCTTCCCTTCATCCCACCGTTTCTCTTTGTACTCATCTATTACATCCGCTCTTTCCCCACACGGGCCTTTTTCTTCTCCTCTCCTCTCTTTTTATACCATTATGTCTTTACACTGTAGCATTTTACAGCATCCAACAGGTCTCTCTGCTCTCCCCATCTCTTTCCCTCGCTGATTGCTTTGTGATCGATTGTCTGTGCCTTTCAACGAGTGCATTTAAATACATTTTTATCTCAACGCGAGCTTTTCCGCTTCTTGTTGTTCCGTTTTAATAAAATGAGATAAAGCCAGGCTTCATTAAAAAGGTCAGTGTTTGTTTATACATTATTGCTGCAGAGGCTGGAGATTCACCAAGAGACCTTAGTGGTATATCAGCGCCTATCAGCCAGGGTGGCTTTCATTATGCGTCTATACTAATAATGTTACAAAACACGCACACATGGAGGAGATAAGGGTAGCCTTTTTAAAAGCGGATGCATTATTTAACATGGGCGGCTAATGGCCCAGATTGTCCCGTAACAATTGAATAACATCGTTAGATAACAGCGAGCTCCCTGCCTTTTAAAAGATGGCCCTTTGAAAAGTGTAGATAGCGGTCTTGCACCTAGCAGCAGGAGAAGGAGGAGGAGAGGGATGTTCAGAGCTGATGTCCTCCCCAAGCCAGGCCACAAAACATTTCTCCATCTGAAAATAAGATAATCAGCAGCTAAGGTCCGGCCCGGGGTGGGGGGACAAGTTAAAAAATGGATCGGAAGAAGTGGAAATCAATAACATGTTGGTCAGTATTAATCTGGCATCAATAAAGCCTATCTTTGACTTTTCATGGTAATGGCTCCAGTGATCTCCTAAAGTGCCCCTCAAGTGCTTAGAGAGTTTGTGATAGCATCTTATCACGGCCAGAGGAGAGCACTGGCCGGAGAGGGAAAGTAAGTAAAGAACAGGGGTAGGGTGCTGGACCAACAGACTGAAGAACTTAAACATTTGAACAAAAAAGGGAATAAAGAACTTCTACATGTTTTGAAATATTTTCAAAGTGCTGGTTTTCATTTAAAATCTTAAGCAAATAAATGGCTGTTTTCTAACTTTAGTATGGGTTACAGAGTTCAAATTTTGGTAAAATAATCACACTTTGTATAGTAAAAGTGCATGTAAAAATACTATCCTCTATTGCCAATAAGCATATTGGTTTAAATATTGCACAACAAATTGCCAGTAAAAGGACTGAATCCCATTTCAATATTAAAAATTGGCTTGTGCCGTTCTCGATATCTCTTCTGTAGTGATTCTTTTCCAGCAGTGCACAAAGACATATTAGTATGCACAGTGATCATCCATGTGTCAAAGATAATTCTGATGCCAGTCCTCTCATCAGATATTTGGCAAGATGAATAATGGCTGTTTATTCTTATGAAGGCACGTTGGGGAATATAAAGTGTTTTGGGGAGTTCAGTGTTTGGGGATTACCTATTCTCGGTCCAAAACAGAGGTTGAGACATTTTTCCAGCACACTTTTTGAACCTAAGAAAAAGTGTCCAAGGCTATCTTACTGTTCAATAGGTGGGCTGAACAGGGTCTGAGTATAAAAGAGTCCTTTGGGTGGGGGTGGGGCACACATGAACAGTGTGTGCCAGGCTTTGGCAAAATGCCCTTTTCACTGATCCTGTTGGATGCCTTCCATTGTCATATCCTACAAGACCCCATTCTGAGTATTTTACATTATATATGGCACTGTGCAGCCTTTTTGAGAGCTATGCACAATGTGACACGTGATTTTATGAATCTAAAAAAATACACCAACCAGGCACATTGGCAGCATCGACTTTACTGACCTCACAATAGTAAAGATATGGTTTCCAGACCTTTGCATCTTTAATGTCTTCAATTCAGGGGTAAATGCTTTTTGCTACTATAAATAAAATCAACAAAAAGACTAATGATAAGAGTAAGTGATATCTGAATTGTCTTTGTTAACCCTGTGTTTTCATAACCCAACAAAACCACAGCTATCTTCTCTATACTGTATATAACCGCCATGGTTGAGACAAAAATAAATGTCACAATTTTAAACACCACGGTTAACAGATGAATCTGTCTGTTGCATTTATCATGTTGAAAAAGGAATATTCTCCTTCTGGGTTCTTTTGTCTCGACCAGCTTACACACGGCACAGAGAGACATCTGAAATGCTCCCAGTATATCTAATGAAAATGTCCCAAATCTCTGCCCATACAAACTATTTGGGATTATCCAATATCTTTACAAATAGAGCTGATTATCCCATTAAGCTGAACTTGTACTATAAATAGTTTTTAATGCAGTAGATGTAGATTTGCGGGGGCCAGAGCAGAGGGGTGGAGGCGGATAAGTGTTTCTGGCAATGGCCTTTTATTTGATGCCCCCTCTTTATACACACGCACACGTACACACACATACACACATATGCATATACAGCCAAGGGTCCTGTCTGTACACTGTGAATATTCAACACTAATACCATTCTTCAAATGTCAGAATAAAAACCTTTATGATTTTATTTTTCACCTCCAGAGAAAAGTCCTGGGGTGTGTTCATTTTATTCCTGTTCACTCTCTCTATCCCCTTTCCATTTGCTCTGTTTGCTGCTCTCTGTCTCTCTATCCCTACTTCATTCTCTTCTATTTATTCATATTCAACAGTCAATCATTTTCTGAAAAAAGCCAGCGAGTGAGAGTGAGAGAGGGAAGCAGAGAGAAATCCGGAGATTGCAGATGGAAGTGGTATTTTTTTTCATGTTCTTATCCTTCCGCATTTGAACTGGCGATGTGGAAAAGCGCTAGGAGCACCGCTTTACATAGCAGCCTCCCTCTCATCAAAAGCCGCCAATCGGGCCTAAATCAGCATGCAAAATGCCACTCAACCCTGTAGCCTTTATTAAAGTTTGCAGGGACTCAATTTGAGATAGCGATCGTTCCTATTAAAAAGCCAAATGTAAGATAGTTTTTATATAAATCTCAGGGTGGAATGGAATTGTTAATCAGCATAGGCTGATGTGATTTCTCTGTCACAAATCCTGCCCAGGGCTCAGCGGCACACCAGCTTTACCGTAACTTCAGGCTTAGCAGTCACCACAGAAACCATGGGAGGGTGTAGGGGAGTGGGGAGGGAGGTGAGTGGATCTGATGGTCTAGTGTAGGTGTGAGTGTGTGCGTGTATATATGTTTTGTGTGTGTGTATGTATGTTGTGTGCATATGCAGATGTATGTTGTGTGTATAGGAGGTAGCGATGGGGGAGAATCAGTCAGCGTGGCCTCTGCTCACACCCCGAGTCTCCAGCATCAGGTCCATGAAGAAGGCTGAAAAGACTTCAGGATTGGGAACAATGTGTTGCAGTGTTTTTTATATAAAGCCTTGTCAGTCTTGTAGCTATTACTACAAAAAGAAAATATTTTATTTAGATGTGTCATATTGAACTGTACTTGTTAATGTTGACTTGACTAACATTTCTCCATGCTGTTGAAGAGTGTGAAATTGGGTGGCCTCCCTGGTGTGACCTGGGTGTTGAGATTTTAATGGAGAGCAATTGTTGTCCACACCATGGCTCTCTGTATCAGTATCATTCTAAACAGCAGCTTAACTTCTCCATTTACCACCAATGTACCAATATTTCCACCATGAGAAATCTTTATACCAGTGATCAGTGTCCATAAGAACTGCAGAGACACCAACACAGTAAGTGGAACACATTACAGTAAGTCAGTGCGATAATGTGTTACACTTAGAGTAAGGCTAACACATTATCAAGCATGCCTGGGACATGCTTGATAATGTGGTATATTCACACACCATTAGCCTTTCCACTTAACGCACCTTAACACAGATTTGTTGGCTGTGTATTATTGTAATGTACAATATAGGCGCCTTATTGACCTTTTGCAAATTTGCACATCTGTCTGATGTTGTGTACAATACTTTGGCCATATGTTAAACGTGTTTAAGTGCATTGTACAAAAGTTGGTATTGGTAACCATCCACAGAGTTCATCTTTAATCATACGACATGGCTACATTTCCAACCACTAATTCAGATGCAGTATGCATGTTCTGTATCCAGCAGGACATGGGTCAATGCTGCGGCAGAGGTCTTGGACCAGGCTTCACCCTCATCACAGACGGGTAAGTTCACTTGTCATGGCAGATCCCATGACAACGCGACCAAAACACTAATCTACACTAAAACTTGCTCTCATTATCTGTTTGTATACCTGTCACATGTGTTCTATTAGCAAGGCTGCTTGATCGACAACCTTTCTTGCATTATTGTAATTGAATGTGATTTTAATAGCTAGAAGCCAATGTGCTCTGTAATCCAACACCAGTGAAGAGAAGATAATGCCAGGGACTGTCAAGCTATGAGTAAGTATAGTTCAGTAATTGCTTTCAGATCATCTTATGGCAAATTTTATTCTGCATTTTCACTTGGCAGTTGACATATTACGTCCTTGTCCCATTAGAAGCCCTGTGTTGTGGGTCAACAAAAAGCTTAGCAGTTAAGAGTATTTGTAATGATGCACATTCTTTGCCTTTGTCTCTGTTATTGTAGTCTGTGGTTTGGATTAGCAGAGCGAGCTCTAACCTGGCACGTCTCACACTGATGATGTCACAAAGCTCTTAACTGATGGTTATCAGTGAGTTTGGCCGAGGCCTGCTGCGTTTTGGCTTAGCCGTGGTGTCTTGTGGTGATGTTAGCAGGCTTGTGCTGAATGGGCTGGTGATTGCACTGCCATGAGACACATTATCAAAAACTAGTGATTAGAAGAAAAAAAAGTTTGGATATGACTGTCCCGAAATGAGAAGTATCCAATGTATCCAAATCAAGGGTGCCAGACATGTATCTCACTACACAGCCCTTTGGACCTTTTTCATTCATGTGGGAATGTCGGTAACTAGAATAGTTTTTATTCAAACCATGATTCCCGCAAGTCCAGTCCAAGTCCAGTCCATGTCCAGTCCAAGTCCAGTCCATCACAACATACCATGTAGGAAAATTCACAAATAAAAATAATACAAGAAAACAGACAATATGATAGTCCCATAGTCCTTTAATATGTGTGATCACAGAAAGCAATTTCTGAATAAGTCCAATCAATTATTTTTATTTTTTATTTTTTACCCAGCTTTGAAACAATCTCTCAGTTGTGAGAGAATTCAATAACTTGTCATCTATAATAGAACACTACTTTTCTTCTACTTTCTAAGAATTAGTTGAGCTAAACTTCAAAGCTCACTATCTGCACTCTTTGCAGTAAAAGCTTCTACTTTTAACGGTTTTGGCCAATTATGAAGAAGGTCTGATGGTCAATAAAAAGGCATAGGCCATCCTTTGGTCATCCCTGCTCTAAAAAACAGTTGACCTTTAATACAAACCCACTACTCAGTGCCTGTATGATTAAAAAAAACTCAAAACAAATGTTAATCTTTATTAATGTACTCTGTGGATGTAATGCAAAATCAAAATTAAAATCTTTGAGTCTTTTGTCTGAGGGGACAAGACAGATGTACTTGCATATGGCAGCCAAACAAACATACATTACTTATGGGCGTGTTATTGCAGTACATTTCCTCTCCCTCCACTGTATGATATGTTTACCAAATACCTGTTTAGAATGCTGCGGTGGCTGTGCAGTGCTCCCCTCCGCTCCCTGAGGATGCTCGGCGGTAAATGGCGGTATTATTTGTCAGCTCTGGCAGTGTCTTGAGGCTGCTTCAGAGAGATACAAGGAGGCAACTGATAAGGAGAGCATCAGAAGGGCAGTTAATTGCCTCCAGTCTCCGGGAGCTGGGGAATATTTAAAATCTATGGGATTAAAGACAGATTAAAAACTGCAGAAGCAGTGGGCCCAATGGCGCTTAAAGATTGCAATCAGCAAGGGTAATGGTGAAGAAGAAGGGGGAGAGAGAGGAAGGGAAAACAGTGAACAAATGCAGGCAGCTATGTGGGGGGAGGACGAGAAGGAGGAAAAATGACAGATAGCAAATTCAGATCCGCTCCTAATGCCCAGGGTTCCATCTTGTAAGCACGATTCATCTACGTGTAAATCGTTTTTTCCCTGTCTGTTCGTTTTCTTTTATTTTTTTCCTGCTCATTCGATGCCTGCTTTGCTAGCATGACTGCCGCTTGTAGGGTGCTGTGGTTGGTGCTGCTTATCAGTCCATCTGTGAATTAAAAAGCGCTTCTTCCTGTGAGGATTAAGGAGGTTGATTGAAGCCTGCATAAAAAGTGGGTAATAAGTTGAAAAATGTCAGAAGTCTACTGTGTACTTTTCAGAATAAAACTGATTGGGTTGGAGGGGAAAGATTGGAGAATAAATTGTTGTTCGAATGGAGATAAAGTTTTGTCAGGTTCTTATTCTTCAAAGCAAGGTCCATGATGCTTTGACAGAGCAGCTTACAGGTATAAAATATATCAATGTTGAATATATATGAAACTCTCCATAAATGTACACATATAAAAAACCTCAATCTACAGCGGTATATCTCAGTGTTCATGTAAAACAGAGTTAAAGGCAAATAAATAAAGATAAAGACTGATCTACCATTAGCGACAGCGTAGGAAGGTAAATTTAATCTGAAGTGATAACCTTCATAATCTCGACTGCAGCTACTAGAGGGCTATAATGTTATCATTAGTCATATTAATGACACCCACAACTTATCACACGCATCTAAGAGCATCACAAATTAGGGAATAAAGGAAAACAAGTCCCACATGCACTGATACATCTTGATTTGGGTTAAAGGGACAAGATCTGCTAGATGGCCAATTGTTTTCTTATTTTATCTGCCCACTCACTTAATCCTATTAATGATTACACAAGATACCCAAAGTACCATCGAAAAATCTGCCTCTCATATCAGCAAAAATCAGGCAGTTTCTTTGTCATTTTTTTGCTCTCTATGCATGTGTCGGCAGGCCCAACATTGAAAGATTAGCCGTATTATGCGTTGGTGGCTAGTGGGGGTAATCCAAGGCACCGATATGATCATCAGTGTTAAAAGGGGCATCACAGATGCAGCACCATAATCATAAATATGAAACAGATGTTGGTTGACATTTGAGAACGTGAATCCAATCCCCTACTCTGCTCTGTACCGCAGTTTCTATGGAGAGAAGAATCTTTCCTTCTCATTCTGTCACTTCTTTGCTTTTTTCCGCACATAATCCTCTGGAACCAGCGATGCATAGATTATCCCGCTTTTTTCATCTAGAACTTTGCAACACCTTGGAACAACCTCAAGGCGTAACAGCCATCAATGGTGCCCGCAATAATGTCTAATTCACCCTGAATACGTTTTTTTTTTTTTTTTTTTTTATGGTCTTTAGACAGCGAAACACACGCTGAACACATGAAGGCATATGACGGCAATGCCTGTATATAGCAGAGATATCTGTTATATCGACAAATGCTTATCTCAAACAACCAATCAGAGCAAGACAAATATGGAGGGCTTCAACAATGCTCTCCTAATGTGTTAAGATGGGAGGTGGGCTCCTGCTGTATATGGGTGTGATTGTTTTGTAGCTGGCAGCAGCCCTGAGGACTTCTCGCCGGTGTCTTTCATGGCAGAACGGGGAAAAAAAAGAATACGCCACAATGCAAAGCGTTCTTCTCAACGTGCTTTGTCTCATCTTCTTTGCCACTTCTCACAAGCCTCAACTCAACTCCATTATGCTCGCTCCATAAAGGCTCCTGTTGTTGCTGCACATTGTCACGCATTGTTTGGTGAAGAAAATGAAGATAATGCATGTTGAGACAATGCTTAGGCTTTTGTTAGGGCTATTCTTGACGATCTTGGCGGCGGTTCTCTTGCTGAGGCTTCATAAAATATGGTACCTTGAGGGAAGGAATGGCGAGGATGAGAGTCACAGGTTAAGTTCTGGGTGTAATGATCTTCACATCTGCCACACAAACACAAAGTGGATGTGGCCAATGGGCAAAGGAAGTTGTGCCTGCATGCAGTTGTATTCAGTGTCCACACACAACACATATATAGTTCAAAACAATGGTATTAAAGTAGAGATCGACCGGTATGAGTTTTTTCAAGACTGATGCCGATACTGAATACAATACTGATACTAGAATACAGCGCAACCAATGGCCGATAAGCTCTGCTGATATTTTTGGGCAGATATGTAGGGCCAATTTTGACTATTTTCCCCAAATTTTTTTATTTAAATTTACTTTAAACTCCTCCCAAGACCTTTTTTTTTTTACCACAAACCTGTAAGAGAACTGTGTAGTTATGTTTTGTGTAGCTGTGCCTTAGTATTAACGTGTTAGTAAAGCTTTTATGTATTTTTAGGGAGCAGATTGACCAAAACAAAATATCAGTTTATGCTAGAGATTTAACACTGATAGCTAAAGTCCAAATATTAGTCTGATACGATCTCTCTCTTATCTATACTATATCTTATTTTAACTTTTAAGGAGGACACTTTGTTTAAAAAAAATAAAAAAAGATTCAGCCTAGATCAATAACAAAGAAAAACACACACACAGAAACACTCTCATACTGTATTAGTTAACAGGATTTTAATTTAATACTCCATTTAAACAAAAAGAAAATGGGCAAAATTGATGCACAGTGTTAGCATTGATAAAAGTAGACTTCTTGTGACGAAGACGATGATGCAGAGAATGATAGAGGTGGAGAGACAGACAGGCCGATGGAGCAGAGAGGCTGTGATAACGAAGCGGGGCAGGGTGATGGAGGGAGGGCTGCGTTTCTTGGGGGCTTTATGGAGCCCTCCCCACGGCCTGTCACTCAAAACCGAATGAGCAGCTCTTATCTGTTCTGCACACGTGACCCCTCACCTGACCTCCCGCTTCTCTTCCTCCTCTTTCTCGCTCACACTTTCCTCCGACCACCGAGTAATTCTCTCCATCAGTTTATAATGGAAATATCTGAATTACTTTTTAGACTGTCTAATGTAATTGGTAAATATTACTTGTTGTATACACTGGTGACCTCTGGGAGTGTACACAAGCACCTATGAGGGGGTACTTGGAACGGTTTCAGATGTAAAAGGTCAAATCAAATAGTTTTCCAATATAAATGTTTCTTTGAAGTTTTTTTTTGCATTCAGCAGGTAAAAAAATATAATAATAAAAAAATATATATGATTGTACCAAGTAACAATATACTACATCTGTCTTGCCTAAAACACAAGACAAAGCTTAGGTTGTATCAGGTATACAACAATATTTTAACATTAAGGGGAATAACAATGTTTTAGATGCAACAATACACACCTAACAAAACATATCAGTTCTCTATAATGGTCTTTAAAAAAAAAAAAAAGCTAGAATGTGTAAAAAAGCACATATATAAGACCATACACCTTACAGAGCCCTGTGCACATGCAGAAGCTAGCAGGTAACTGTTATCAGCTGTTAGATAAGGAGTAATTGGACAAGGGAGGACAGCCATTAGCTCAGTTGTGCAGCACACCCCTAGCCCCAGGGCCAGAGCTCACACTACTGTATGAACCAGTGTCAAGTTAGGGACAGGAAGGGCTGGGAACAACTGCAAATAATACTACTTTCCAAGACCGCATACACATCAGAACTAAGAAAAGCCCCTCTCATGAGTCTTACAGTCCACTATGACCAAAAAAATAAAAATAAAATAAACAAATAGGACTATTAACTTGCATCATTCTCATTTAGAGTCAAGCCATTTTCAGAGTTTTTGTTGAAGGACTTTGCCTGTCAAAGAAACCAAAGAAAAATGAGTTATTCTCCACATGTGTGAATTATGAGCACAGAAACTCAGTGGGAGTTTTCCACTGTCTCTATTCTTCCTGCTGCTGTAAAACAAACATTTGAAGGCTTTTGTGTTTCCTGTCTGTATTTTACCATTTCAAACGTTGTCTTCTTACGGGTGATCTAAACTATAATCACCTTGACATCCGTCAAGCTTGGGCATGAAACAATGCTGCCTAGCTGCTCAGAACTCAACATCAATGCGCTTAGAGGCACGCTTGCCTTTCCCTGACGCCGATTTACACTTTAATGCAAATAGAAGGCTTTGTACTTGCCATATGAAAGGTGTTATTAAATCATATTGTGCATTATTCTGGGTTTTGGGGGGATAAATCTATCAAAGGGTTCAGAATTCAATAACTTATATTTGGTTGTTTTTATTTATTCAAAATTTTAATTAAGTTTTGATCCCAATGTGTTGGGGGTAAATTGGTGGCTGGGTGGCGAGAGAGAAAAATAAACCTTGTGAAGTTTTCCTAAGACTCTCCTCCCCCTTCAGTGTGCTGTCTGCAGTAACTCAACGTCAAGAGCAGGGAGTAAAAAGAAAAATCTTTAAATTTCTATTTTCAGTGATTGGTGGTAAGAAGGACAGTATGGATAACTCTTAGGTTGTGTGTGGCAGTTTGCCCCAAGTTAGTAGCTTTGCTGCAGTTTATAAAGACTTGTGGTTTCTGCACAACAGGTCACACAAGGTCAATCCCCGAACCTGGCTCATCATGTTGTAAATTTATGGCTCTGCAGAGGCCCCACCTCCTCCAGACTACTGTAGGGATTGATCATGTGGCCTTTAGCCTTTAGCTTTGCCGCATCAGCAGCTCTCCTGTTATCAGTCCGACCACACAGGTAAGCCTGCACATTGTTGCCTAATTAAAAGTAGATACTGCGCATGCATGCAACTACTTTTGATCCAGGTTTGTTGAATAAGGACTTTTTGAGCTAATTAAAACATCTGATATTGAAATTATATACAGTAGGTAGTGTTGCAGGTTCTGTGTGTCACCTCAGGCATGTGCACACCCCCTCAGAGAAGATTTTAGAAAATTCCAGTACTCTGAACTCTGGAATTTCACATGTGCTGTCATTTTGATGCTAAACAAGCAGAAATAAATTAAATCTATTAACATTTTATGTGACAAGGAAAAGAAAAGACAAAATGATAGAAAACAATAGTTATAATAAAATGCCATACAATATTATGCTTTCAGTTCTACTCTTACACACTGAGTTCTTCTGTGTGTATGTGTGTCCTGTGGTGACTGGAGAGCTATGGGTTGCACGGTTGAAGTTTAAAGAAAGGGGGTTGGTCTGACTTGAGGTGTCAGATGTTGGCTGTGGTCTCTGAAAACAGCCCTAAAAGCCTTGTGTTTTCAATTAAAACATCCATCACGGATTACTCACACAAAAACATACCTTCAGCCTGTTAAGAGTGGTGCCTGTTACTTACAAAGGGCTTACAAATCCCACCTCACTGCCTCAGGCTGTGGCATCTCTCTAATGCACACACACATGCACAATCCCTTCTGCCTCTCCTCCTCTGTCCCTGTCCTCTTCTTTTTGGGTTTTGTAAAATTCACCAGTGGAGACCAATGGAATCAACACATATTTTCGAGAAGTTCCAAAAAATTCGATATTACCATTATTTCGGTTTGATTAAACTCACATTGCTTATCTCTTTCATTTCCATAGCCACAACAACAATTTATCTACCTCACAGCTTATAGTGAAAGTTCTTTACTTTTTCTTTATGCTGGAAGTTCATCTTAACCTCTAACTTCCTTATGTAGGCTTGGGACTGGAACAAAAAGTACAATGGGATGTTCATATAGACGTTCTAATGCTTCTAATCTAGGCTGGTCAAATCTGTGGATGATTTAACCTGATTATTTGCAGTGAGGGAGTGAAATGTTACAGTTTAATGCTTTGCTCAATGATTCTGTTGATTTCGTGAAGTCTCTCAGTTCATGTTTTTCTTTCTTTTTACTACAAATGTTATTTTATAATTTTAGCGCAATGTCATAATCCGTGAAAATGAAATAGAAAAATATTTCCTGAAGAAACATATTCCTTGTTGAAATAATAATATCATAATGTCATAATAATCTGAGGACTACTGCTTTACACTGTTTGCGTAACTATAATTTACCTTCCTTTTTATTTTTCATAGAATCCTGCAGGTGCTGATGCTGCACTACACAAACTCAGATCCTCTCGTCTGTCTGTTTAGTGTATCATATTGGTATCCTGATAAACATGCTTGGAGGCCACTGTTGGGGCTGTACAGATATACAGTCTGCTTCAAGCTTTGAGCATAAACGACTGCCGTTCTGCTCTCCCTCCTAACCTCCCTCTTCTCAGATCAACTCGTGTTTGCATGAAAAAGCGTGCCTTAATATATGATAATGCTATGTAGTGTCCCTGCCGTAATTCTGACAGGAGAAGCAACCACAAGCCCAAAGGGAGCCGCGCAGCCCCATTCCCTGCCATTGATATTCATTACAGTAGATCGACAGAGGATGAATCTGCCTCCACCCCTTGGGGACAGAGGCACTTTATGTCCTTATCAGGCGCGGGAACAAGGATTTTCTCCTCAGCTAACAACAACACTGGCTGCGGCTACACCAACTCGGCCTGTGTTTCTTTAGGCCCCAACTGTTAGTATCGCTTGGAAATGTGTTTAATCTCGCCCAATGCAGCCCACCTCTGCAGCAGATAAGGTGAGGTCTGCAGATGACCCACACCAGCCTATACGCTACACACACAAGCCCATCAGTATCCTCTATCGATGTATGCGCTGGCTACACAACACTGCACATCTCAATGGAACAGCGTCCGCAATCACACATGAATTACCTCCGGGTCCCACCAGCCTCATATTGTGTTTGGGAATTTGTACGTGTCTGGACTTGGTATAAGCGCTGACCTTAAGTGTTGAATGACAGAAATGATTTTTTATTAAAGTTCTGTAAATACATTGTGTTAAGTTACATCTTCTGTCCATTGTCATGTTGTAAGAAAGTACTAAATACATACATTACATTTCTTGTCTCCGTGGTAATATTACTGCTTTACCTAGAATATTCTACAGTACGGCGTTAAACTTCAGTCCCTGTGTTTTTGACAGATGTTTTTATAAATGAAAATACTTGTTCTTAAATGCAAAATAGATACGTTTAATGCTATCCTGCAAATGAATAACATCTTTTGACCTTTAATATATGTTTTTTATTGCATTTTCCATTTTCTTCTGTGACAACTCATCCTACGTTTACATTGGAAAGAACTACCATGCAACAAAGCAGGTTGAATGTCACTAATCCTTTGGAGCTGTAGCACTAATAGTTTACGGTGTTCAGACCTCAAGATGCAGCAGGTGGCTGTTCACCTGTTCTTGACACCCACCGGGGAGTGAGTCGGTGATCTGTCTGTGTGTGTGTGTGTGTGCATGCATGTGCGCGTGTGTATGTGTGGTTTATCAGTTAAGCCCCAAACATTGAAAGTTCATCCTCTGTATAGATCATATCAGTAGGTGTTGACAGAGGCAGGTCTTGAGTAAGCTCCAGTGTGAATGTGCCGAGCGTGCTGCTTTCACTCTGTGTTGTTCTAGACGCATTTCACAATTAATCACAGGTCTGCCGCAGATTCCACACGTGCTGAGGAGGAGAGGCCTCAGCAGTCAATGAAAGGACGCATGTGCATTTAAAAGACTTTACGGATGCCAAATTGTTCTACAACCACACATACATTTAGCTTCCCCTTTGACAAGACATGCAGAAAACATAACAGTGGATAGTTAGAGCAGAGACCAAAGAAAAGAAGTTGCAAGAGAGAGGAGAGGTTAGATCAAAACTTCACACTGGCAAAAAGGTTTCCACTAACCAATCTTCAAACATATCAAACAAAAAGTGTGCACAGGAAGAGGGACATTTGGACTAATAATAGTGATTTGCTTAGCTTAAGTGCAGTGATTATTCCTGACTCACTTATATGTCCATTTCTCTGTCCATAAATACCTGCAGGGGCCGGAAGAAACAAAAGACACAGAGGCCAGTTGTTTTAAGAGGAAGATCCCACCTTCTCATTTGAAGAGAAGACACTAGACATATGATCTCTCTGTGACAGCCAAAAATGATCGCTGGCTCCAGCTCAGTACCAGAGCTAACGCATGAATGGACAGAAACAAGTCTCTTTCTTTTTTACAGGCCTATCCTCTTGCCCGCTGCCTTTTACTCACTGATTTGAGTGTGCTGGCATCAAGACGGTGTACGGTGAGCCCTTAGACTGAAGTAACAGCAGGATGGTGGGCTTACTTCATAACTGTGCAAATGTTTAAATGGGGATTATGTATATTGGTATATTTTTTGTGTGGGTAACCTGACCCTGTTCAGCTCCAATCTGGGGTAGCCCTAATTGTCCCTAATGCTGTATCGCTCTGCACTGCTTTCATGACTATAATTAGGCTAATGGAGGGCGCTGGTGCCAGACTGAGAGCCAGACCAGCGCTGCGTGGTCGTTGGGCTGAAGATGGAGAAGTCCTGAGAGTGAAAGAACAACGATGTCTTTGGAGGGAGGCCGCGGGCTCAGTGTTCACCTCTAATGGCTCTAGTTGTGTGAGGCAGAGCTATTTTAACTGGGACTCATTCAGGGGTCTGCTGCAGCACCGGGATGACAGACATAATGTGGATGTGGTATCTGTTTTCTTCTGTCACAACATTGTAAACTTGATTTTTAACTGGCGTTTTTCTGGTTGAATGATACCGAGTGTGCTTTGTTTGACGTATGTTGCTCTAGCTAAATTGTTTGTGTAATCCCTCAGTTGGCCAGGTATGATCAATAGTAAAAGAAAAATTCAGATATGTCAACTGGAAAATGTTGTAGGAGTGAAAACGTAAGGCAGTGTCCACCAGCAATCAGACAAGAACTGAAGAAAAGGCTTGGATGAGCAGTGAAATGAAAGATTTGACTTTTTCTTTTACCACACGCTACATAGTTTATGCTGAAAATAAGAAATTATATGTATTAAATAATAAACCACAGGCCAGATTTTAAAAGTCTATACAAAAATGACAACCCTCTCTCAAATAAAACTCTCCTTTTTTAATCGTGAGCTCTTCTCTAGGTCTAATGACTCTTGTTTTGTAACAGGCTTTACGGTCCCACTTCTTTGTCACTTGCAAGCAAAAAAAAACCCAAAAAAAAAAACAATGCCACTAAATGTTCCATTCTGCAAGTCTCAGGAATGTGAAGCACTCGCCCCAACCTTTGATCACTCACTGGACTACCTGAGTGACTTTTGGTGTGGCTGTTACTCAACTAAATATTACTCAATATGATGTCCCACGTGACTAATGTTCCAATACTTCCCCATTTTTATTTATTTATTATTATGTTTTGTTCTTACATTTGAGTTGTTAGTACCAGTGCATTAGCAAAACCAAGTAGGCCAGTTTGAACCAGTGTAACCATTACTTTTTTTATATGAGACATGAAAAGAACTGATTGATTCAGTAACAAAATGTTCTCTGCTTTGCCTCTCTTCATCTTTACAATCCAAGCAGAAAAAATCAGCCATGCTTCATCAGCCATAAGAGTCGGTTTACATTTGCCGTTCAAATGTTCCAAAGCAAAAGTCAAAATGCCCACATTACTCTGAGCTTTGGTGCGTGTGTGCGTAATAAAGAGTGTGTGTTTTAGGGGCGGGAGTGCCTTCCGTTGACTGCTCGCTCACCTCGTCTATTAATAGGGTCAGTGGGAGGTAATGTTGTGGTTGAAGCATACCTGTGGGGCTGACCTGGCTAAGAACATAAATATCGGCTTTGCTCTGACACACACCTGAAATTCCACAGTCACTTCCTCACTCCCACCCCCTTCATTCTGCTTCCCTGGACTTCTTCACTTCACTATTGTCTTTTCAACATTGTAACAAAAAAATAGGAATAACCTCTATATTAACCCATTATTTGCTTATTGTTATGCTCCAGGAGACAAGGACATTATGCAATTCTGCGAGTAAGGATAAAACAGCTCAACATTAGATTAGTTTGGTTGCATTAGGATTTGGTTGGAATACTATCTGCTTTGTGCTTTAGACTTTTCTATGGCTCATTCTTTAAAGGTTAAGCTACAAATACATATTTACACATATTTATATGGTATAATTTCTCCAGTGAATCCACACAATCCAACTGTTCAAATGGACTCAAACTGCATGCTCGTTTTGGCTAAACTTGCATATAGCTTCACACAGGACAACGTGTTCATAATGATGTCTGGAGCGTAATAACAGAAGCAATTTCTCCATTGGAATTAGTTCAAACACCATGTCCTTTAAGTAATTTAATACAGTTTCAGTGTGTGTTCACCTCACACTCTTATTATTTCAGCTCCTGTTGGACCATTGAGTGAATATTAAAATGACCCATACCACTCATGTTTGCCCTTATTTAAATCCATATTACCTGGGCTCAATGTAATAGAATAACACCAGACTTTGTATTTATGTCTAAACACTGTGGCCCATAACATCAGATAGTTTTAGTCTCCAGTTGACTGTAACTGTCTGGGAGCTGATTTCATGTTATGTGTTGACAACAAGCTTCCTCTAAAAATATTATTGGGTAAATAGATTTCAGCTTAAAAACGTTGTGCCTCCATGTGTCTGGATTTTTTTTTTTTTTTTTTTCATAATACCTCAGTTTAGAGTTGCAAAACTTATCACAGACAAATTTGAATGAACCCAGCTAATCACAAAGACAGCTATTATTTAAGTAACTATTTCCCCGGCAAACAGCCAAATATCATGCCTTATTTCGTATAACCCTGGCTAACCCTGCACTTTAGCTATACCTCCTTGTCTCAGAAGCTAAACAAGGCAGGACCTGGTCAGTACTTAAATGGGAGACTGCTGGGAATTCCAGGTGCCACAGTGGGGCGCCAGTGGCAAAAGGCAAGTTGTCTAATATTAGCTTACCACTCAACGGCATTGAGCGTCTGGAAAAGTGCTAAATAAGACTAATGCATTATTATTAGGGCTGAACGCCTCAAGCTGGCGAAGGGCCCATTCATGTCATACGACTGTGCAGGTGCGCCTGAATCGTCATCCCCCAGTGAAGTTCTCGGAGTGCTTCAATCCAGTTATCGTATAGAGCCAAAAATGGGTGGAGCCCATGTGAAAGTTGTGCCTGTCAGTGATCAGAGACCCTCACCATGACACTGGAATGTGCGAGTGCTTTCCAAAAATGTATAGTTTATTAAATAAAAAAATCTGGAGCATTGTTTGCAAATTGGAATATTTAGGCCCAGCCCCACAGGGTGTATTGGTCTCTTGGTTTTGCAACAATGAGTGCATGGGTGAAGCAAAGTCGTATTGTGCACGGTGTTGCCATGGTGATGAAGCGCGTCAGCGCTTCCAATGTCTGTTGACTTTGTTTAGTGACAAGTACAGCCCAAAGCCGCAATAACACAAAGACAAGTGGCGTGTCAGCGGGATCCTTAGGGAGCACTGGGTCGACCAAGTGAGAAGCGAGGCCCGCGAGGGCCGTTCATTGCTGCTTGCAGCTTTAATATTGCTTCTTTCTTCTTCTCATTTTTTGCCCCTATTGAGCAATGATTAAAAGTTATGAAAATTTTCCCAAAATTAAAATTTTAATTCCAATTTTCAAAAAATAAAAAAAATGTTGTGTCAGCACAGCCCAACAGAAAAAAAAATAGCATGGCAAAACAAAAACAAAAATGTCTGTAGAAACATGAAATTTGACACAGAAGAAGATCATGACAAGACAAAAGTTTGCCAAGTCTCTGCAGCGAAGGTGTAAAAATTGCCCAAAAATGTTTGAAATTTGGATTTTAACAAATCACTGTGATTTTCACATATGAACTGTGATCTTGGTGAAATTTGAATCAACTCTCTACTTTAAACTCTCTACTTTAAAGCTACTTAATGTTTAAAAAAAATGCATTTGGTGCATTAGCACCAAATTTAAATTTTACAGATTATTATTATTATTTTTTTTTATTCGGAAATTTTGTGCAAAATGTTATTTTGGCATCACAGTCAAAAAAGTCAATGACACTCATGCCATATTTCTTATAGTTTTGCTATAGTGATGACAAATTGTGTGAAAATGAGGATTGGGACATCAAAAGTTATTCACATTTTTGTTCTTGTATTACAGTCTTTGTGTGGCACAGCCACATTTTTTTTTAAATTTGAAGTTGGTAAAAATGCCCCCATTTGTGGAGCAAAGAGGAAGAGAAGGCGTGGTAGCGCCTCACAATTGGCAGTGTGTGTAATATAAAGAGGGAAGTTGAGGGCACAAACCACTACTTACATGTTTGTAAATGCGCAGGAACCTTGTATTAGTTCAACAGTTCATATTTCAGGCAACAGTTTATTGTGCCTTGATAAGTTTAAATGTAAACTTGAAGCAGAATCTTATCATTAAAACGTGAATTGCAAATCTAATTGTAATTGCAATGCTTGTCAGAACCAATTAAATATTCACCTAAGCTGTTGTTCAGCCTTACTCTGGGTACAAATTACATCAGCTATAAACTGTATATAATTATACAGTTGTATCTAGAAAGAGCAAACACTCAAACCAGGGTCATGTCGTCTTATGCTTCTTCATTCAGTCTATGCCACTGCAGACTTGAATGCTAGACATGAAAAAAATGCCATGTGTACTTGTGGAAAGACAGTTAAAGAAAAGTTAAAACAGCACAAAGATTGAGTACACGATGCATGAAGTTCATCTTGTCTGAGAAACCGTGGGTCACTGAGGTGCTCTACTTGGAATGCATAACAGAGCTCAGGTGTGAGGCAAAGCTGTCATCACCTGCATTATCCAAAATGCATATGACTCTTTTGATTCCCGCTTCTTTATTTGACACTTTTTTCTGCTGGTCCATTCTGCCTGTGGCTTTAAGCGCTGCCACATGCATGTAATCTGTATTGATAGAAAGCCCAGTACAGATCTCAATGTCCCTATTCCAGGGTTTAGGGGCTGACCTGAGGCACGGTGGCCCTACCCTTCACACACACTGTCTCATTTCGATTTGAAAGTGGCTCGGATTTTCCTTCACACTCCATTCTCAGTTATCCTTGCATTTTGGCCAGTCAATCTTTGAAAGGAAATTTTCATTTTTTAATCTGAAAGTCTCTCCCTCTGTGCTAGATTTAAAAGACAGAAGGATGAAAGAGTTAGCTGCATATCTCTAACCAGCCTATACATACAGAAACAGTTTCAATTCAAGCTCTGCCGTGTGCTGTTAAAATATTTCCACTCCTATCCAAGTAGATATAAAGTCAGCGAGCCTGGTAACCAATTTTTATCAAACGCACACCTCAGACTCTGCAATAGAAAAATATAAGCAGGGGTGCAACGTAACTTAACTATAAATACTAGTTATTGTAAATGACCAATAAAAAATGCTACTAAAATTGTGAAATAATGCTAAAATAACTAGTATTTATTTACTTTTTACCATTACTTCCAGCTGTACTCGTGATTGCAGTTGCGTATAGTTGTAACCATGTAACTGTACACATTTACTGTACTCTTTCCATCACTGAACATAACCCAAACTCAAACATGAAGATCATTTAGTTTTTGAGATTAAATTCAACATAAATTCAACACATTTTTGTTTCTATTCATTATGAGAAAATGCATTTACCTCGGTTCTATCTCAAGATATGTTCAGTGCCTTGGCAGAGGTCTACACTTTTTTGCTAATTTCAAATGCGTTAAAGTTAATATTCGCCCTGATGCGTGCGTACGTGCACAGTGAGGCCTGACACAAACAAGCCAACAATAACAACAACGACGACGACGGTGATTCTCCTTCAGAACCCGAGCCAGGGCGGTCCGCTTTCACATGGTAAGTCTGTTTATGTGTCGTCTCATCGCACAAAAGGGGGAGTGGGACCCAGGCAACGAGAGCAAGGGTCCGACCCGTGATTACCTCTTAAATACATATAGATGCGGCGCTTTTCAAGGGTAGGCCTATTGAACGCAAGACTGAGTTAAATGAGATGTTAATAATTTCCGTTCTCCTGTTAGCAAACTGATAAGAGCTTCAGGACCCTCTCCACCCTCCACCCTAAAAAAAAAAAAAAGAAAAAGAAAAAAAATATCTACCTACTTTCAAATTCACACCTCTTTTGCCTTTTTTATGGTAATGTACAGCGTGTGTCCCTTAGAAAAACGCAGATCATTCACTCACTGCGTTTAATAACAAAGCAGAATGGGGAGATAAGTTTTGCAGCTCAGACTGAAAGCGGCCCAGAATTGCATTTACTTTTTTCTGCTGGTTTGAAATAGCCCAAGTTAAAGCCGTATAGAAGAGAGAGAGAGAAAGAGAAAGAGAGAGGGTGAGAGAGAAGAGGGAGAAAAAGCTCAAAAAATAAGACGGCAGTGAAAAGTGTTCTCTTGGACAGAAATTATTGTGAGCAGGGAGCTCCATTCAATGCACAATCAAGAGCTTCTGCCCCATGTAAATATGTATGGGCACCAATACGCATAATCTAAGTATATTGTGTAGAGTTGGGCGTGAATGTGGAGTCATTATATGAGTCTCCAAGTATGGGTGTGGCCGGCTCGAGTCAGTGCAGATATAGAGTGCATGGGATTATAAAATATCATTACACCACTAAGAAGAACTACAAGTATGTTCGCTCTCCATCACAATGGCTCTTATGTTGTTAATATCGCTGTGCGTTTAGAGGGATAATGTTGTATTTCTGACGCCTCTGTGCATTTAAATTTCAACATTTATTTGTGCATTGTAAAGATGTTTAAATAAAAATCAAAGATGTTCACCACAGGAAATATCTGTCAAATTTTACTGAGAGTTTGTGTGTTTGTTAAAAATACAGTTTGCAGTTGCAGTACACACTCGTAGTTGTGAGATAGCGTACTGTTTTTGGCAAATTGTTGAAGAAATCTAGATTATATTATTAAATCTATGATATTTAAAACAACATTAAAGAGCAAAAGTGTTTCAAATCTTCCAAAACAAAAAAGTTATTACGTAATAAAGATACAAACTCATATTCCTCAGATGTATTATTCTAATTTTTGTCTGATTATGTTTCTACAAATACTTACTATACTGTATATTAAAAAATCTGTGTTATGTAGAGTTTGTGTATTTCTTACGGACGCACTGATCCAGCTTTTCCAGTTCTAATCCCGATACTATAGTTTTAAGTACCTGCCGATACCCGGTATTAACAGATAACAATGCAACGACTGAAAACAGCATTTATTTCCCTAAAACAAAAATAAAATAAGACAGAACTGATCCAGATGTCGCTGTTATTGATTCCTCGAGTAATTACAGAACAGCTTTGTGTAAATAAAAGTTCAAACATTAGTTCTAGTTCAAAGTTCTAACTGGGATATCAGCTGAACCGATACTTGGAAGTCGATATCTGATCTAGCAAATTTCTCAGTAACAGCGATATCTTATACCAGTATCAGATTGGTGCTTCCTTAGTATTTCTAATTATGACACATTAAAATTGTATTGAAACATCAGGTTTTCCTCACACTGCCTCACAGTTGAAGCTTCCACTGGAGGTCTTAAGCCCGCAGCAGATGTCGTGCTCAGATGTGGAAGGGCTTGTCATTTAAAAGGTTAAAAGACCAGGCTTTTAAGGTGACTGTTACAACACACTGTATGTTCTGTATGTACTGTATACTGAGGAGCTGTGGGTGCTAACCACAGATGAAACAGTGAATAAAACACAGGTGCACAAGGCAACGAACAGCACCCACCCCCCAGAGCTGCTGCTGCTGCTGCTGCTGCTGCTGCTGCTGCTGCTGCTGCGGTGGCTCATGTTGTGGTATCAATGCATCATCTCAAGACATGATGGGAAATTAGACACGCTGGGCACATTGTCATCGAGGGTTGAACTGACAAAGTGCAGAGAAAAAAAGCAGCAAAACACTATCACTTGGTCAGTATTTTCCCTTTTTGCAATATCACTTTTTTGTAACAATGTATAAGCACTACATTTATAACAGCCTTGATAAAGCATGAACAAAGACTCACTTCATCATTAACAAATTTATTAAGAATGCTTTATTTTTTATTTATTAATTCATTAAGATGCTTCAGGCCCAACTCCTAACTCCTGACCCTAACCCCTTCAGTCAGTAGTTTCTAAGTCAGAATCATTATAATAAACAAATGCTTTTAAATATTTTTATATTTATTATTTATTATGAGTTAAGTCTTACTTCATGCTTCATTAAGGCTAATTAAGGTGTAGTTATTATATTTTGGTCCTTTTCAAATGTGTGGTATTTTAATAAATTCTGTATTAAAAATTGTACAAAAAACTCTTCTAAAAAATGCTTTAATGGTATAAAACTGAACTGAAAATAACCCTGTATTTATTTACTTATTTAAGTAGCTTTGTTTACGCTAATGACGTGAGCGATGACTTTCCCGGGCTTCTTCAGACCGCATGCTCAGCGTTTCCCCATCATCAGCTCTTTTCTCAGCAGGTTCACGCACAGACGTTTGACTGTTTCAGGTCAAAGGAAAGCAGATAAGGACAAGTGATATTTCTTACCTCACTCTCCACCCAAACAGCGAGGAGGCGGGCGGAGTGACAGACCTCCAGTCAAAGCCTTTATTTACATGTGCCATAATACTACAGGTGATCAAAACAACATGGCTATCCCACACGATTAGGGGACTAAATGCAAGATGTGTTATGACAAGCTGACTCCCACTACCAACAAACACACTGTGTACCAAAGCAGGTAATATGGAAGGTGAAGAGGTATGCTGCTGCAATCTTATGAAATCATTTCAATACATGTAATTGGTGACCTCAGTTTTGAATAAATCACAGCAAAAGTGCATACAAAAGTTTTAGACATGTGGGAAAATTATATTTTTAGTGTCAATCAACATTATTATTTAAATGTGTGTTTATGTACAGTTAGGACCACTTCAAAAATATATATATTTTGAGATAAAAAGTTTCCAAAAACACAAATTCTGGGAACATTTACCTTTACTCTCGTCTTTAAGATGTTCCTTCCAGCGCTGAATATCTTGCCATTTCATTGTACATTGAGTTTGGCTTTGTACTGGAGGGTTTTATGGGTTTTATTTAAAATGATGCTTTATTATTCCTAGTAGTAGTGAGATGTTGAAGTGCTAACCAATTTCCACTGATTAACAAAAGGTCACACTATTGAAGTAGTTTTCAGAAACTGAAGTGAAAACCACAATGAGCTATCTTTTCCACAGAAACAATATATGCGCTGCTACATATCAATTTTACGAACATTACCAAAGCATTAAAAGATAAGGGCACTTTTTACATCCCATTCATAGGGGAAGTCAAAAATAAAGCAATGAATAAGCTAAATTAAAAAGGAAAAAGAGTAGTTAATAAAGAAAGACACTTCTGAGGCTCAAATGACAAGATACCAAATTTCAATTTGAGTTTGCAGAGGCGTGGAGGAGAAGGCAGTGTTGTGAGCCTTTGATACCCAGCCCAAGCAAGTCCTTCCCCAGCTGCGCGGGCTAATTTGTTCCTTGGGTCCTATCTTACCCCCTCCTAGTCTCTGTTTAGCATTATTAATCAAATTACACCCACTAAACTTTCTTTTTCTTGTCTTATTCAAATTGTCTTTTTTCTCATTGAGTATTTCTTGAGCATGGCCTTCTCCGTATGTTTTTTATTAGAGTTTTTTTAAGCTGCTATAGCTAAGGGTAAAAATACGGTACTTATCATTCAAAAATAGTGGCATCAGGTTAATGATTTAATTTTTTCAATTAAGATAAAGAAACACTCTCCCTCCTGACCTGCGGGGCACCACTAAACATCAAAGCACCACGGATACTAATTGTTATGAAGAGTTTGTCTGTTGGTTTAGAGCCATCGTCAGTCCAGGCCTGAACATATGAATCCTTCTGCCCTCCCCTGCATTACCACTGATATGTCATTTACACCGCATTCAGCAACCCCACAGCCACTCCAGGAAATAGACACCACCATTTAGAGTTCAAAGTAGGAATCCATATGTCCAATTACATTATATTAATGCCGCCACATACTGTGCACAACTATCTACCGCTCCATCTTTTGCTCCTAGCTTTTGTCTTTAGTCTCCACGTACGAAATTACTTATTCGCTTCTATTGGAATATGCAAATGGAAGACATGTGAAAATAAGAAAAATCACGGGGAATACGCAAAAGTAAAGCACTTAAATTTCGTCCTCTTGGAATTAAAGGGTTCAATCTATGTTATGGTTAATTCTGAGACATTTAGGCTTAAAGTTTTGACCACTTGTATAGGACAATTGAACAGAGAAATAATTTTTTGCTCCAATTTTTAGACAACAAAACTAATCAAATAGAGTGAGCTGATGTTCCTCGTATTTCACAGGAAAAATAGAAGGATTCTACAATAAAATGGTCCTTTGTTACCGTAAAAGACTTAATAAAATAAAATGTAACAGTAAAATGTGTAGTATTCATTTATACTGTACGCCAGCTGAGCAACACCGCGTTAAAATAAGGGTCAAAAGTAATTCCTTGCTCTCATTTTTACATGTATATTTTTAAACTTGACAAATGTCTGTATTGATGGCCCTTTTGCCAGTGTAAAAGCAGCATCGATTTAGGATGAACTGACCTGATGCGCTTAGCTGCTGGAGGCAGTCTAACTCAGTGTGTAGCCTTGCATTGCCCCCTACTGAAACCTGACTCCTCCAGACACTCTCCACTGCTCAGGAAGATTTTAGCTCTTTATTCACTTTTACTATGTGTGAGAGTTAACAATGCACTGAATACGATGAGAGAAAATTATTGGTTTAAACAATCTAGACATACAACCATATATATATAGACAAATGTGTTGGTAATTTATGTGGATTGTACATTTGTAGGGGAATATTTCTTCTTTACTGTTATATAAATGAGGAAATGTGTAATAAACATTAATTCGAAATGTGTTAAAATAATATAAACTACACATTAACAGTACAGAATATTACAATTTTGAACAGTATAATCTAAGTCAGCACATTTAAATTGATCCACAATGAAATTCTGAAATTTTACAGCTAAATGTTAGTTTTACATTGCTATTATGTGCAGCACAAATCTTTCTTTATAAAATGCGCTGTACAAATAAACTCAGATTGGATAAAAGTGCTCATAGTATCACTGAAGTAACTATGTAATCTAAAGCATTGCGGCTAATCAATGTGTTTAATGTCAGTGAGTGTAAAATAATTAAGTGTTTTTACTGCAAAGAGTTAAAAAACATCAGATTATTTGCAGAAAACACATCTACAAAGCTTAGATCATTAGGTAAACTCCAGCTGTCGACTGTTTGCCATGTTTTTTTTTTTTTAAATGCAAGCAAGTTTACATGCAACCTACATCCAACATCATTAATGCCTGATGTTAGTATGAATATCTTGATGGGATTGTGTGCGTTGTGTTTCCGGTCTCGCTCTCCTCCCCGGGGCTGCTGGGATGCCTCTGCCTCTGCCTCTGTTATTGCCGCTGCTAGTTAAATCCTCAAAGTGTCCGGGCCTCTGTGTGCCAAAGCTGCCCGCCTCAGTCCACAAGTAATCCACAGCAAATTCCTTCAGCCTCAGTATCACAGGCCGCGCTGCCAAGGGACTGTGCTGGTGTGTGTCTGAGCCCCGTGTCAGCCCCAATATGAATGCATGTTTGCTTTTATGTATAGTGCGGCGCGAACTTCCATGCTGTGTGGAACTGTGTGGAGCTGTGTGTGTGTTGGGGAGGTGGCGTGGCTGTAGCGCGAGCCAGTTGACATTCACACTGGCTTTCCTTGCCTCTCCCGTGCCTCTCTCTGGCTGGATGCAGTCCCGGCCAGCGGTTTGGTGGCGGGCCTAGCAGAAGCAGAAGCAGCAGGAGGAGGAGGAGGAGGAAGAGGCACTCCATTTGCCTGGTTAAACATCCCCGTGTGGCTCTCCTCCGGCGGTGAAACACTGGCTTCCTTACTGCAGGGTTAACAGACACAGAAATGAAGGGAGTGATCGCTGCTGATTTAGCCCAAAAAGCTCACAGGTTTGGGCAAATGGATGATATTTTTTTGAGCTTTGAGTTTAATGCAAATGTAGGAAGAGACTAGCGATGTGCAAAATGTTAAAGATCTGAACTATCAAGAACTATTGGGGGCCCATTTAATTTCAAATTCAAAACCAATTACGTTCACCACAAAAGCTTTTTCTGCTGTTATATTTTGAGTGGACAAGCACCTCTTAAAACCAGTCTTTACTGTTGCCACTGTCACTTTAAGATGTGGTCATTAGTCCTGCAATGTGTGATTTTAGAATTGAAAAAGGGCACATTTTTAATTGACCAAAGCTATGAACAAAATGGCATTTGTAGCACACCGAGTATGGCACCATTTTTAATTTGAAGGTTGACATATAATGAGTTGCCAATGTTTGTCTTTTCGTATTTTCTGTGTTAGGGCTTAAGCTGTTTGGTGGGGATACTTTGAAGTTAAAAAAAAGAAACCTGGACATTATTGAATCCTATTTAGAAGGCCCAGGATTGAGGAAGCCTTAAAGACACACAGGAAAGAAACGCCCGGGCTTCTGTGCCTTTTAATGTTCACAGCATCCCCTCTCCTTTCATGTGTATGCTATCTGAAATTAATTGGTTTTTGAAAGTCAATGTATTCATTTGAATGTATGCAGGATGACATGCCTATGTTTGATTGTGAATGTGCACCGTTTGTCTGCACTTGTTTACCATTATTGGTGAGTTTGGCAAATGTCAAGAAAAGCTTTTACATTGAAGGGCTGTGGCTGCAGTAAACAGGGCCCCCATTAGTCATGTAACCAGATCACATTTGGGGCTTGGACTAATTTCCTTTTTCTGTATTTGATGTGAGTGGCTAAATCATTTAGACTTCCTATTTAAATTGTCAGGTCCTATAAGCAGACGGAGTGACCTCAGCACCATATGACAGTCCCTTTGGGAGGCAGACTTAGCAATCACAAGTCTGAGGGCGCAAAGGAGAACAAGTTCAACCCAAACAGTCTGGTGAGAACCCCAAATGCCGCCGCCGCTCCCCCAGACACTCCATTTTCACCATTTTTGTATAAAATGTCAACTAATGCAGCGTGGGTTGGCGCCAGCAGTGTGTATGGCTGTATGTTGGTACTGTCGGTAATGTGTTTATATAACATCCCTCACATTCCATACTAAGAGCCTTCCTCTCTCCCGAGTTCATTCAAGCAGGACACACACACACTAAGTCTGAGCACATGTGCCCTGAAATGTACAAAAGTCATGTTCCTAAACACACGCACATCCACTTTGCAATTGTAGCATTACAGAGGAGTTCCAACACGCAACATGGAACAGTGCACTGTTCATCAATGGCCTGTCAAAACTTTAGGCTTAGAGCGTCTCACTTTCTGACATCAGAAAGTGAGGCAGTGTTATATAAAGGGAGTGTGGAGGGATTTCGTCTGACCATCACATACAAAATGCCATGGAGCAATGCTATATACAAACGACATGTTAAATATTTTATCATTTTTTAAAATACACAAAAACAAAATATGTTACAGGTGTTTTATTTTACAGTGGGAAAACTTTGACATTAAAACTCTGCATCCCTCCTTTCCCTAATTTCTGACAATAAAAATGTTTTGTACCAACAGAAGTAAATTTTTTATTTAATTTTTTTATTTTTCACACCTGTCAGCATGTAGAATTTGCCCGCTATAGTCACCCCACTCAGTGATGGCATGCAGCTGTGGAGGTGTGCAACAATGCTGAACCTGTGCCACATTTCTGTGTCCTGATGCCAGGCTGGGGCACTCTTTGCAGTCCTGCCAACCTCTTCTACCTGAGACTTCCTTTATCCTCACCAGCTCCTTTTACCTTCTATTATATTACTCCATCAATATTTCATCCTCAAGTTTCTAAAGTACAGACGCGACAGACACGACAACAAGTACGTTGCTTTTTTTTTTTATATAAACCTTTAATTATTAACTGAAAAATGTTTATAACTTTTCAATAACCTCTCTGTCTTGAACCACCTTAAGTCGTCATTGAGTAACAAATGAAAAAGGTAAGTTTGACAATGGGCATGTCAAAGAGCTCATGCAGCAGGAGGGGGGGGCCAGGCCAGTCAGAAGGCATTGAGTTCCCGGTGCCATTGTGCCTGTTGACACCCTAATCCGCCTCAGCAGCCATGCAGGTGTTGTGCCGTATTCAGGGCTTTCAGCGTACGCCGTGGCACCTCTGTATTCAAGTCTGATGTCTCTACAAGGAAACAGTGGATCAGTGTTTCTGTGACTCGCCGTCAGCTGTCACGCAGAGCTACTGAACACCTGAAAGATCTCCTTAGACTGTCTTTGTCACCAATTGTGCCCGGGCGCTTTTATTTTCCTGCTACCATAATGACGACTGATTAAATCCGGTTTTGAATGCTGGGTGTCAGTAGCATTGGTAGCATTGGGGCATGGGTAAGCCCTTTACTGTCTTGCTCCACCCATCGCTCCTTCACCTGAGCAAAGCGTTCTTGATGGGGTTTTTATCGCGCTTCAGGGAGCTACGCATATGAGGAAATATGTATCCATTTATTATATTATTCACAGTGTATCTTATTGAGACAACGATATGTTGAGAATGCGTGTCAAGCGCTAGTTTGAGCTTAGGTTTTTGGGGGGATTCTTGAGAGCTTACAAAATGGATGTGTTTACCTTTTCTGCTGTGAAAGTGTCAGACTGAATACCTGCATGTCTGCGATGAGGCTTATTAAATTTGATGAGTAAAAATGTCTTAACACTTTATCTCGCCTTTGTGTTGTCCCATTGGTATCTACCTAGAGCCAGGCGCTTTTCCCAGAGGCACACAAGATAAACAAGCCCATATTTTTCCACTTTTTGCCCCATTTTCTCTGCTGCTTTCATGATACACAGTATATGGGTGTGATTGTGTAGTCAGTCAGAAATCCTAAACAGAAATGGATGAGTTTGTTGTGTTTCCCACAGTGACAACAGTGAAGCATGTTATGATATGAGTGTAGAGTTCTGACATTCATAGCTTTCTTCTGAAGGTTGAGATGATGGATGTCTACAGGTTTGACAGCGTAAAGGTGGAATCAAAGCAACACAAGCAGAGTGAATATTATACAGCAAATAATGCATCTGCCTCTATTGTGTCGCAGTGAAGTAAGTTCAATTGCATTTTACAGAAGCTTAGTCTGTGTATGTTTTTATAAACTGCTGACAGTTTGATTGCATTAGGTTATCTTTGTTTGTCCTATTCTTACTGCAGCTCTTTGGACTAACAACAGGTGAACGACATCAGACGCAACATTTAAAATCTACAGACAAATGCACAGGCTATGTTGATCTTAATGCGTAATATCACTAGCATCTGTAGGAAAAGTGTCTTTCCTGTGTGTACAAATGTATTATGTGTTACCAAGTAGTAGGAGTAGTAGTAGTAGTAGTAGTGAGTGATCAACCAGAAGGAGATCTTAATCTATTGAAAGAAAAAAAAAGTTTTGGTTTTGATAGAAGGGCATGTACTCATGAGTCTGTACTGAAATATATGTATAACATTAAGAAAACCAGCGGTTTCATAATCAAATCGAGGCCTGCAGTGTAGTGGTCAGCAAGAGCAAAGCTGGGCCTCCAGTGAATTTAAACTTTGTGTTATTCAAAGTAAATCCAAGGGCACTCAGACACAGAGACAAAGTTAGCTGTGGAGAGAGGGGGAGATCTGTGCTGTGTCAGCAGAGTGTGCTTAAACCAGCTCCAAAGATTAATCACAGGAAAACACATAGAGCGTCCAAACACACACACACAGAAGCACACACAGACACACACAGGCGCACACACACTGTTCTGCACATAGGCACACACACACTGTTCTGCACATACGCACACGCACAGTTGTATATCTCGCATTCGCAGCAGTTCAAAGTGTGGTTGGTTTGAAACAGATTAAAAACTGTCTATGAAGTGATGCATTGCAATTGTCATAGAAAGGGTGGGAGAGATCTTTTTTGCATAAAAATCCCTTCTTTCTTCCCACCGCTATCAGCAAAGAGATGGAGAACTCACTAATCCTGCTGTGGTCGCATTTGCATCGGTGGCAAATAAACAAAAGCAGACCATTTTTCATCTGTGGCTGCTATATTAAAAGGAGATGGGGGGCTGGGGTGGTGGTGGTGGGGGATGAGAATAAGGGCACCGAGCAGACCCTGTGGTGTCAGAAATTTAGAAATACTCCTGCAGTGGTTCGGTCCTGATTAATGGAAACTAGTGTGTTGTGTTCACAGCATCAATCTGTTCTTTCTCGTCCAGGTGGAGATGCCAAAGGGAAGGCACCTCAGAGGAGTACAAGGACAAGTACAAATGCATTAAGTTACTGTCACTCAAGCACAAGTCTTTAATGTAACAGGGTGTGAGAAGGCAGGTCAGTCCACTCCGAATCTGAATGTCACAGAGACATACTGAAATGTCTCACGAACCACAACAAGCTAAACGGGAAGCCCCATATTTCAAAAGAGAACCATCTGTTCTGAAACAATATAAGGGGTTAGAAACTAGAATGTGGTTTCAAAAGTCTAACAGTAGGTACTGGGTGATTATGTAAAAATATATGAATAAAATACAAAGAACTCCAAAAGCTTATCTATCCATTGTGAGTATTGTTTTGCTCAAAGTTGTTATAAAAGCTAGTGGCTATTGTTTGATTTACAATACTTTACCAAATTAGTCAATTGGATATAGTCAAATCTGCAGCCCCTGACCTGGGAGCTAGCAGATTAGCCATTTAGCGCAGGCAGGGGTGACAATCGCCACATCTGATCAATAGAACTTATCTTCAGTGTCTCTCCACATTACGCTCCCAGTACAGTAATACACCTGGAGGAACCAGTAAGTGTGTGCTGATTAGATTAGGATTTGACTGTACATAAGCGTACACAGTGATAAGAGACACTGCCGCCTGCCTGAGAAGTGGAGCGGATAAAGTCTACAAGTCCAGTGTAGTCTGCAGCTTGTGTATGAAATAATGCCAATAGTACAATTTATATATTCCTTGATTTTAGATTGCATATGTTGAGCTAAATTATATTGCTAAAGCAGTTTCATTTTGATCATGGTCCATTAATGTAAATGAATTGAGTAAAAATGATAAAAATGCACAATTCTTCTTATTCTACAGTGACAAGTCTCAATTATGTTATCTGTATTTCAGAAATGGCTGCCACAGAACAGTATTTTGGACTTGCATAGAGAGCTGAGATGAACCATTGGCTCTTGTTGTCAGGCCTGAAGATAATTAGAATTCCCGGCTGGCTGTGGTGCTCGGACACTTCTATAATTACATTGTCAGTGCAGCAGTTGATTAAGGCTGGCCTGTGAGGTATGGTATTAGCTGCACTGCGTCTGCATACTGAATAGAAAAGGTGACCCTTCCATACCTTTAGTGCGCTCTGTAGAGACACATAGTCCCTGAGATATGAGAGAATTTACAACAAACGGCACGATACTTTAATAATGAGCTTAACAATTATGAAAATATTAGCAAACACATTTTATTTATTTGGGGGCATAGCTTGCTTGGATTTTTTTATATGTCTTATGGTATTATTATGATACAGAAAACATTTGCAGCGGCAGGACTTCATATAGGGTAGAGTGTAGGACAGGCAGACACAAACAACTACTAACAACTTTGGAGCAAGTTAGCAACATCTGACTGTTTTGAAAAATTTATCTTGCAATTTTGTTATGGCATAAAAATTGCAAACTATCTCTTAATGATGGATGTTTAAATGTTACTGATCTGGCAAAAATATCCAACCTGATCTCAAATATCTCTGTAAGCTTCTGCATTGTTTATTTAAAAGTTATCAGTTATTTAAAATTCATATAAGAAAAAAACTCTATGTTATACCTTAAAATCTTCAAACTGCCCTGTTGTGATATGGACAAATGCAGGCAGTTGGGGTTGGAGGGATATGTTAAGGGTAAAGAAAGGTAGAGAACAGTGTCAGGCCCGAGCTTAAGGAGCAGTTGTAGAAAATAAACAGATGGGAGCTTTGAGGATATTCTATCTGAGGCTTAGCCCTGTTGAGTATAAATATGGTGTTGAGTAAGCCATGTAAATAGGCCTGTGTTTACCTGTCTGCATGGCCCAAATTAATCACCCATGCCGCCACAAGCTGCCAGAGGGAGGGAGCAGCAAGGCAATGGGATGTAGGGAGTTGGGAGTGTAAACACCGCTAAAAGCTACTGGTTGCAGCCATTTTGTTTTGGTTAAGATACAGAGTGAGTGATGAGGCTCTTCTTCTGTGATGAAGGGTGGGAGGAGTAACGGGAGGACCAAAAGGTGTGGAAAAATGTATGGATTTTAAGATTATATATTTGTAAGAATACACAAAGTTAATTATAATAATAGCCAGGACACTGCTGGGTGTGTGAATATAATTGTTTGAAATCATTGTGTGTTACATGTATTGTCATTAAAGAGCCCGATTGGACATGCTGCTGTAATGAGTTAGAAAGACCAGTGTCGTGTGGCATCCATGTTGAATTTGAATATGGTGCGATTTAGCATGATAATTCACTTCAGTTCTTCAAATTCAGTTCCAGGATCAAGGGGCTGTCAGGTGCAGCAGTTCGGATTAGCAGCAGCAGGATAGAACCCACAGCAGCCTTATTATCATACTATTTCCTTTTGCTAAAACTATTAGTGAGATTTTATGAACCTCTTCTTTTAAGTGCCTATGGTTTAATTTAATATATGCTCGGTATTTAATCATAAGCTCTGCGTGTGCAGAAGGACATGGACCAGAGGAACAAAGTCTTTTATGTTGCTGTTTGGGGCTCTGATTTAGTTTGTACTTTACATCCAAAATTGAGCACTTCCAGGGAGGGCAAAGCTCTCCTTTCATATTAATATTTGTAAAAACAATAAATCATGTTTTTAAAGTCACACAATGATCCGCCTATACCAGGACCAAGAGTGGATACAGGTCAAATGCCCATTGGACCAATTTAAAACTTTTTTTTTTTATTTATTGATGAGCAAATGTTCTGTTTTATATGTGGTCTCTGCTCTCATCATGAGAATGAGGGTCATCTTCAAATTCAAAACCAGTATGCAAATGACTGCACATGTTTCTTGTAATCCAAATCTAAATGAATCATAGTGGTTTTGACTTATTTGCCTTTTGAATTGAAACTACTAGTCTATGTTGGAAAGGAGACCTTTAGTTAAACGTAGCCTACAATTATATGCTATGCTTTTAAATCGAATTATCCATGTAATTTCCACTTGACTGCAAACTTTTTGGATTGCAAGACTTTCAGGACATGAACAGAGAATAATAAGATATTAGGACATGTTCAGCAAAGAAATTGCTCTTTTAGTTTTTCTGACATGTTTGTCTTGGACTAATTCCTCTCCAAACCACGACAGCTCGACCTACAAAGTCACCAGGCTCTGTCACAGCCGGATTTCTCCTGTCTTCACTATCTGCTCGCGCTTAAGGCCAAAGGGTTTTCCTCGCTTCCCCTGGTGTGAAATGCAAACTGTTATTAACCGGGAGAGGGCCAGGCAGATGGAGCTTACACAGAGCCATCAATACGACAAGAGCTGCTATGGGAAGAGGACTCATTGTGACTCAATAACTTTTAAAAGGAAACTAATCCATTCTTGCTCTTAATTGCATGCCACATCCCCCTCCGATTTGTCCATCCACCCAGCACAATGTGAAGGAAGCAATATTTAAACACGTACTTCCCATGAGTCCCATTTCAAATGCAGTAATGAGTTTTTAAAGGACATAATGGTCTATATTATAATGTACATTTTAAACAGTAGGAGGTGAAGAAGCTTCCCCTTGTAAAAGTAGGGTTTGTCTCTGGGTTTTGAGGCTGATATGTCAAAATGTGTGTGAGTGTGTGTGCGTCCGTGTGCAAGTTAGAAGAAGCAATATTATGGGGGACAGGGCGTTGAGGATTAAGGTCTAATTTCTCCTGTTCTTTCATTGAGACTGCAATCCACCACTAGATTGATTGGGACCTTTAATTACACACCAATAATTATATGGGCAGATCTGGTGTTTGAGAAGAAAGAAGTTCATTTTGTCTCGCTAATTATCAAAGCATTCCCTTGTGTGTGTGTGCGTACATGAAGTAAAGCTCCCAAAAGCTTTCTAAGACCCTGGAACACAAAGGTTAACTTACAAACTAAGAGATGAGTTTTTCAACGGTAATAATTCTGAAAAGGAATGTATTTTTTTTGCATTAAGAGCGCTCATAAAATCCAAGACTTTACAATCATCACTCCGAGCCACAACAGATTCTCAGACAGTAACTTGTCGTAATAACTGGATTGATTTTCTGCCCTTTGCTACCTTTTCTCAATAAGTGCGACCAATTTTCCCTCTCTCGTTTTCCCCCAGCCAAAGCGACACTTGCTGACATGCAGTGTAGTGGCTAGTGTGCTTCTAATTTTTACATTACATTGCATTAGCCTTACCAGGTTTTAAGGGGAAACCAATACGGGAATTATTATTTTTTTGGCGTATAGCAGTATATGGTGGACGATTTGGACTCAGGAGTCAATCATGGTGCCCGGTGATGATGGCAGTGGAGTTAGCGGGCTTGGCAGACCCTGATTAGACCGTCTTAGGCTGGGGAGTCATATATGTGCTATTTCGCTGATAGCCTGCGAATCTGGATTTCCTGCTCCAGTGCGCGCGTAGAGCTAAACCCATCCAACCGAGGAGGCTAGGCAAAGTGGGGAAGGTGATTTTCCCTCCATCTCCGCTTGCCCAAAACACACACACATAGCCACACACTTGTGCACACTGCGACAAAGAGCAAATGTATTCATTGAAGAATTCTGTGCGGAAAAAAGATCAATTTTTACCATGACTGAAGTGATGGAGCAATGGCCTTGTTCACCTCCTAAAAATATAATGTATTTTTTGGAAGTTGTCCTAACACATACTCACTCCTCTGGAACATTTTGACTAGCCTTTCAGGGAGCTCTTTCTCTATCGCCCGTCATATGAGCCTGCCCACCTGCATCCAAGACACTACAGCAACCCTTTGGAGCATTTAGCAAGAACACAATTACCGAATTGTGCAAGCAGACAAATGCGGTGTAGGACAGTTGGGGATGGGAGAGGTGGGGTAATGCTATCCGCTGCCTCCTCCTTCTCTCACTCAGTCCCACCATGGCCCCAGCCCTCAGACCTTCTCTTCCCCTTCCCTTCCTCCCTGCCATCCCAGCTTGTGCTCCTCTGCCTGACAAACACAGGGGGAAGTTGTGTATGTCAGCTCTTCCCAACAATTACCTTCAATTACGCTTGACTGCAGTGTGGCCTAGTAAAAGGCTTAGCTATTAGATGCTGTCTCTTTTCTTGCTCAGTTCTGGAGAGTGGCCAGCTTCTATGTGAAAACGACCCACCAGACCCCCTGCTCGATTTGCTCTGGCCTCAGCTCACTTTACAACACTGCCATATTACCCAGCAGCACTGTCCATTCACATCATCTGCTCTCCTCACCTGCCTCAGTCCCTGTAGCCTCCTCCTCACTGCCGTTCTTTTTACGCTGTCCGCTGAGGGCTGAACCTGTTTGTGCTACCTGGAGGGTTCAGGGGCATTAGGGAGAAACGATACCCCTTTTATGGATGCTCCCGTGAGGCTCTTGTTGTGCAGTAAATAGTTTAGTTTTATTTTAAGTTTACTGTAAATCATATAGAGCTAGTCATTATAATTAATAATACATTTTCCTGGTACTTGCATGAATATGTGAAAGTGCTTATACTTTGTGGTTCTTTAAAGTCCATGGACATAGATTACTGACAACTTTGAATGAGTTTACTTTATGTGCTCACTCCATCTGGCTCCTGTATGCTCACTGTTCTTATCTGATCCCCTGAACGGACCGGGTGCGAACCTGCAGCTTCTTATCTCAGAGTGTTGTATTTCTATTCCGCAGCTCATTAGCATAGCATTTGTCCCAAAGCAGCCATGCTGCACAGAGCTGAGAGGGAAAAGGTATGTCTTATTTTGGCCTTTGCACACAGTGTGGAACAATAGCATGTGTGAGTCCAGTTTAGCCCCTCACAGCTCTGAATGTTTGGGCTCCTGGACAACAAGGCCCAGCTCAGTACAGGACAGTCGGGTGCAGGATCACACTTCTCTGTAACAGAGAAGACTGACCACGGTAAAACGCATCTCTCTCTCTTCCTGCCTGCAGACCCAGAAAAGCCCTTCAGGGCTTCCCTGGCTGGGGCCAGACCAGGCATCACTGCTGCTGTTTGTGCCTCTCGCTTTCAAGGCCAGCCAAGAGCCTCTCCTCTCCTCCTCACTCTCAGCGCAGAGCCCTAGCACCTGGCACACCGGCCTGGCTCCTGGTCCCACTGTGGACTGCTGGCTCTGTGCTATGGTATACGCCTGCGCCTTTGTTTCACTATTGTTCATCTGCCTCCGCGCGCTCTAGAGCTGTGTGTCCACCACTGTCTGTGTTTAAAATGTAAAATGTGTGTTAATATGCCATTCTTTATGTAGATTCCAGACAATACCCCGCCCCATCCTAATAAACATGCTTCTCATACTTAAAGGGCAGGACCCTCTGCACAGTAAAAGTATGTGTAAAATGTCCAATTTCTCTGAGTCAAGAGGGATTCTATTTGGCTCTATACGTGAAGGTATGCTATTTGTTTCTTCTGACAATTAAATGTGTCTGCTCTTTCCTGTGCCTTTGGCAGGATTAAACTAGTGTAAATGTGGGGCAATTGATGGCTATTTATTTCTTTTTAATCAAACCATCCATTTGACAGCTGCAAATACACAATCAATCAATTGTTTCTAGTGATTAAAATGCAATATAAAATGCGCGCTGCCTGTCATCTCCTTTCAACTCCCTGACATGATAGTGCTGCTGCTGCCAGGCCTGTCACTCTGCTGATTTACTGCCGTTTTCTGTCTCTTTATCTAAGAACTGCTTCAAAAGATCCAAAGGGCTTTCCATGTGCACTTGGCTGTAGAACTTGGATCTTGGAAACAAATGTGATCACTCTCAGTCAATAAAATGTGTTTTGTCTGTCTAATCGCGCTATATTTTTCTCATTAAAATTATGAAAAAGAACAAGCTATTTATTTAATATGTATTATTTAGTCGCCTTTAAACTATTTCAAGGCCTGGTGTGTATCAAATTGCATTTTCTACCGACCATATTTGAATGCTGTCAGTCTAATGATCTACTTAAGGGTTTGTTTTGAGCTTATTCTGACAGTGGTTAAGGTTTTTTTCATATACTGCTTTTTGAAAAGAGTGTATGCACCATTATTGATTCTCATTTTAAATATTACAAAACCCTCATCAGCTTCTGCCAATAAAAACAGAAACTGAAAGTGAGAACTGTTGCCTGCTGCAGTGTGTGTGTGGGGGTGTGTGGGTGTGTGTGTGTGTGTGTGCTTGCTCTTTGGTCCATTTCCAAACTGTCTGTCTGTGAATTTTGTGGTTGGTGATAAAGTAGCTAGGGAGAAGTTAAGATGAGAATCTGTGTTTATTCCTATTTGTGCTGTTGTTTCAGACATGTCAGATAGGCAACAAATGCGATAGAATGGACGGGTTATCAGATCTGTAATTGTCTCGATGTTACTGATGCTTTTGAGTAAAACAAAAAAATCTACAAACATAATCCGTCGTTGACTTGATAGTTGAAAAGCAGATGCTGTGTCTCATAGTGGGAGTGTGCGTCTCCTCTATGTGTGCCGAGCATGCATCATGTCCTGATAAGATTTGAGCTGTTTTCCTAATTAGAAGTTGGTGGAATTGTGATCATTATTTTCCATTCAATTAAATGATACAGCCTGCTGCCGAATGAGAGCTTAATCACTTTGTAATTAATGCTGGGGATTTTTTTTTTTTTTTGTTTCCCCACAGAAAACGTTGTTGCACACTCTCGAAACTTACTTTAAGTGTGAAATGCTAACACAGATGACTTTGCTAAGATTACCTACCAGTAAACAATACACATATGAAGTTAGTGAGTCGTTGTTTACTTTGTCTTTTGTAGGATTGCCAGCGTTGATAAAATACATATCCAACATAACATTTCGATTTGTTTTTAGATGTTTAATGTGTTAATGAATAAATAAAGTTTACACTGTCCCATTTTAATCTATTTCTCGGGCTGTCCTGAGCAAAATGGGCACCGTCTACCTTTGTGTGGCTGTACAATCTCTACAAAAATGACACTGACACGTGCAAATATTTTAAAGTATAGGCTAGCTCTTAAGTAAATTAAACAGCACTATCCAAGTTTTTTCAGTGGTGAGATGTTACTGAATGTTATAATGTTGTTTCCTCATCAAAAACATACCACTTTTGATGACATCACAAAGTGGAACAGAGCATTTTGAGCTTGAGAAATGTAAGCAGACTAATAATGAAGGATTACTCATGTCATTACTATTACTACGTGTGCATGAAATGTGTGTTTTTGAGGAAGTAAGCACATTCTAACACAGCTTAACACAGCTCACAAGAGTCAATTTCGCGTAATATAGGATCTTTAAACTTTATTCGGATTTTTTGCGGGTTTATTACTCCAAAAGATACCTTGCAAAACATGCTTTCTAAAGGTGTATATAACATTTCAGGGAATGCAATAACATCCTCATCGACACCAGAAAAGTTACATATAGTCTAACTTTATGTAATCCACCAAATACCACCCAAGCATTCAGCAAAATACCCCGGAAAGTCATTTATCAAAAGCAGGAGCATGAAAAGCGAGTCTAGCTGTGCAGGCCTCCACACGCTGAGTCTATGCAGTCAATCAGACATTAGACAGAGCGGGATAAGATCTGGATGAGCTCAGGTGATTACACTCTTTAGGCCAATGCTAATTGCCAGGTCTCTGCTCTAAGTACTGTAAGAGTATTAATTAAAGCAGGCCATTAATCAAGGCCTTTGGCAGCTAAAGTGTGAGCAGACAGCCCGGAGGAGGCACCCAGGAAGAGAGGAATCAGACTCAAACCAGCATCAAAGTTCTCATCAAATTTACCAACATGTCCGGCTTTGTGGAAGTTACTCTTGGCGCTACATTATGGATTTATTGTACTCCTAACTAAAGGTTTACTCACTATAACTTTTGAATATATAGTAAAAATACATGTGTAGAAAAGCTCGATCTGATGCTCTTTGCTCATTCAAGTGAAATATAAAACTACTACATTGCTGCATGTGCTCAAGTCTAATGAATAATCAATATGCATGAATAACCCATGTTTGTTCCATGGGATTACATGAGCACGGCGATGGTGCCAGTTTATGAACTGGCCAAAGAGACTTCCGTTTGGATTTGAAACATACGCCATGCTTAGCTCAAAAAATAATCCTTCAGTTTAAACTATCAATTTACCCAAAGCATATGCACGTACTTAAGCTTACAATACGGAATAGACCAGTGACGTGTGCGCACAGTGAAATCCTATTACACCTATACCTGTGTGGTTCAGGATGTAACCATGAACTTCAATAATGCTACAGAAAATCCACGCAAATATAGGGTAACGGTAAAACAGGACCCAGAGCTAATGATATAAACAGCCAATTTGTTTGTGTGTTTCATGAGGCGCAAGTAGGCAATAATAATGTAAAAGGAAATACGAAAATAATAGTGTAACATGATAGAAATGGCACTGGATGTGTGTTTAATCTCTCCAGCTACAGACTTCCAGCTCGCTCTTTGTATCAGACAATCACACTTCTCTTTTCCTCCCATTATTATATTATACACTGTACATGATATACAATGACTAAGGCTGGGATTTGATGCACAATTTGTCGATGCCACGCAGAGGCAGTGAGAGGCAGACGGGAGCAGGGTGCTTGGTTACTCTAATGGCAGCGCTGGGATGGGAGCTCTGTATGGGATGGGCCCGTTAAAGGATTTTGTAAGTCAAGACAGAGACAGAGGCTTTGTCCTGAAACAGAGGGACAAAACAGAGACACAGAGAGGCAACGACAGACGAAACAGGCACGGCAAGATCTGTGGTGAAAGATGAGTGCGTGTGCAAACCGGACTGTTCAGACAAACTAAAACTCCACCAGTATTTATGTTATACGCTTATGTAACCCCAGTACTGTACTTAAGTAGAATTTTTACGTATCTGTACATTTTACAGTGGATACATTTTACTTTGCTACATTTCAGAGCAGGTATCTTTACTTTGTAGTGGAGTAGAAAGTACCGAGAGTGTTTTTTTGGGTTTTTTTTTACTGTGTGTGTGGTAACATCCTGACTAAAGTTTCAAGAATACCCAAAATTCATAAGAAAAATGATTCATATTGTTACTGTTGATCAAATTATGTATATTATTTAATCAAGACAGCTACATTTACGTTTTAATAAATGAAGAATACTTGTGCGAAATGCTATTACTTTATCTTCTTTTTTAAACGGGCACTTAAATACTTTTACTTAAGTTGATTTTTTCGTGTGATACTTTTACTTTTTACCTCAGCATCTGTACTTTTCACTAATGTATCCAGTGGAGCAGTAAAGTTTAGCATCATTTTTCAAGTTTTTCAGGAAAAGCAAACTGTCTATGTCAATAAAAGATGACGATAATCGATAAATAAATAAATAATCGATAATACTGTACAATTTTACTCCGCATTCAGCGCTACAACAAAGCATTACCCAACTACATGTAGCGTGATTACTTTATCTGTTGTGTGATTCAATAGCTGCCGGCAAATGTCAGTCTTTTCATCGCATTATAATAGCGGTAACTGTAGGAGCATTTGCAGGTTTTATTGCTGTATCTTCTTGCACCCAAAACGCACTCTACCAGCTCATAACGATTTCATAGCCTTATCTGGGCACTCTTATGAAACCTCCTTCAGAATTTTTTGTACATTAAATCCTTCCTTGCTACTTCACCATCCCTCTATTTATACTCCGGCTTTTTTTGAGTAAGCCTGGGCACCTTAGCTTCAAAAAAATGGTATGTTCGTGTTTAAAAATACCCAAGAAAATGTTTTACGGTGTGAAGTAGCACGCATACACCGCAGAGTATGCTGAAAAGTGTGAAACTACCGAGTTAATTAACACCATGTCGAAAAAATAGACATAATAGTACACGGCGGTAAAAGGCTTGACATTGAGATGGACGGATAAGTAATTAATTGGTTTTCTTATTGGTACAATGGTAGCAGGGGGAAAGGGAGCAAGGTCAGAGCGACTTTGACAGAGAGCACAACTATATTATAGGATGCAAGAGGCCCGAGTATGAAAGGGGACGCGATGCAAAGGCGATCGCAGATAAAGAAGCCAGTGAAAACAATGTAATTACACCCAAAACTCGGAGATACAAGTCATGTCCGGCTATAGCCAACCAGTGACATGCCAGATCTACCTATAGTTCCTTCCTTCCTCCCTCCTCCTCTAGCCCCTATCCTCCTCATCCTCCGGGGAAGGCTTCTCCACCTGAACCTGCATATAATTCCAGCGCTCAGATGAATGGCGATGATAGGACGAGAAGGGGGAATATGGCGGAGATAATTACGGGTGATACTTGTGATTGTGAGCGCGGCGGTGTGAAAAGGTGGGCTGCGAGATAAAACACTCATCAGAGGGGCGGGATAGAGCCACGAATAAACAAACGCAGAGATGGAACAATGGGGAGAGAAGGAGGAGATAGGGCTGGAGAATGGCAAGGTTAAAGCCGAGGGAGAGTAAGGTTAACAGGCTTGCATAGTGTTAAAACAGAGAGCGTAAGTGGTACTGGAATGTAAGTGTCCCGTTTAAAGACAAGCACAAAACAGGGGTGACGTAAAGGCGTAAAATAAATGGAGGTAATTGGTGTAGTTACTGTAGTATTTTTTTATGTAGTGTGGATATTAGACTATTAAAAATCCACGTGAATGTTGTGGCAGAGGGACTATTTTCAGAATTCATCCATTTGCAGGTGTGTGATGGGATAAACAGCAGCATAAAGAGTGGTTATCAATCAGATTCAGATAAAAAAATAACTAAATAATAACAAAAATACGTTCAAAGCTGTGCATAATCATAATCAGAACCATGCCATGTCAAAGTTAATATATATATTTATCACTTTCACAATCTACAAGCCATCAGAGCCTAGAGCGGAGTTGGCCGTGCATTTTAACTAACGCGCCTTTATTTTACTTACAAAGTGATGATGCTGTGAAAAAACTCCGCAAGACTTCACTTCATTTTCATATTTAACTGGTTGCCTGAGAATCATGTGAGTGAAGATAAGCTTGTGGGCCATCAATGAGCAGAATGTGCTTAGAAAAACCTTAGTTTGATTTTCTCTGTAACTTTTAATGGCAACGCTGCGGTGGAAGCTTCGCACATTTGTTCAGCAGGAGATAAGGCCTAGTCAGAGCGCTGGCCTTCTTTGATATGTGTGTCGATGTGGTGAGGATGCATTGCTGTCCACTGTCACAGGTTTAGGTACTTGAATGTGGCTGCAGTAGCACTAGCAGCGATTTTTATCATCTTTCATTCTTCCCCCTCTCTGTCACACTCCTTTCCTGCTTCGTGCAGAGACACAAGATAAGAGACACTGATAGAGTTTATAGAATAAATGATAAGGAGGTTCAGCTCATCTGTGCCATCAGGGGAAAAACACAGAAAAGCCAAAATGAAGCCGTCTTTATCACAAACATCTGACACTTGCAACTCCATTTTAAATACTGTGCGTGTGGACCTTGTTCTAATTGAGGCTTATTGAACATTTGGTCCGATGGAGGACTCCACTCCAGACAAATGCAAAGAAATGCCACTGTGCCAAAGTAAGGATGCAAGAGCCACTTTAAGTTTTATTGATGGGTTGGAACAAAATATAGAAAATAACTGTACAACTCTACACAATGCATGCGTTCGTTTCATAACAGGTGATGAATTTAAAACCCATCACTGTGAAAAAGTATTATCAAGAAGAGAACAACACAGTATACAATGTATTTATAAGGCACTACTTCATACACTACTGGAATATCCCACTTGCTTGTTAATCACCGATACCAAAACATTTAATACAAGATGACATGATTGTATAAGTCTGATAGAACTGGCTGCACCAGAAATGAGATGGGGGGAAAAAAGGCTTTTGGCTGTTTTGCTTCACAAAATTGAATATATTTCAAGCAAATTTGGATACGTTGGTGCCAAAAATACACTTTAATAATCTAGTAACAAACATTTATACTCACACCTGCTCCTGTTTTTAATGTTTCAAATAGACCTATGTACTTTTGTTTGTTTTTTGTTGGTATTTTTTTTGGCATTTGAACATAAAAAAGAGAGTCTAAGAGTGTAAGTAAATTCCTACCTGAGCAGTCAATGCATGTTTATACTATTAACTGTTTGGTGTATCTGATTATGTCACCTCAATCAGCAATAATAAATAAAAAATGAAAAACTACAATGTACATTTAGTCATAACTCTTTCTATATTTGTAGTATCTTAGACTTAAAGAAAAAAGGTTGATACTTGGTTGTATAGTATAAAATGTACTTCATCGCTGTTAATTTCGTAATAATATTTGTTTTTTGTGTTCAGTTCCGCTGGGACTTTCTTTGTGGTCTTCCGTGCATTTGCATGGCCACTGCCTGATAATCTGATCAGTTTTCTTGCTCAATATTTTACTATCAAGATGTTCTCAGGGTTTCATTTCATTTACATGCAACAGACAACATGAAATGCAGCAAATATATGCCGCACGGAAGGGGGTTTTATTTCATAGTAACAGAGAAATAGTTAAAGGGATAAAGTAAGATTTCTTTCCAACCACAAAGTCATTATTTGCGTGTGGGATAAAAACAGTCAAATGTATTTATCAAGGCGTTTTTAAGTGATGCCGTTGTCAGTGGAGAGTGTGCACGGTGGCAGGAGGATGAGGCAGAATTTATTAACAGTCAGCGCCTCTTTCATTGTAACTCTGCAAATGCATTCATCTTTGTGACCAGGGAATATGAGTGAGATCCCAATCAGAGCTCAAGGTGCTTTATGGGGCTTTTTTAGGTGTTTTGAGAGGAGGTGAATTCTTACAATCACAACGGCTTTCAAAAATAACTAATGGCACTGGGCCCAGATACCTCCCAGCCATTTCATATCAGGAGTACTGGCCTTATAAATCATTTTTGTTGCTCTTAAACATTTGATTATTTTTTCATGCATTGACCTTTGAGAGGGTGATGGGGCGAGATGTGTAATAATGGAGGTTTTCAAATGGATTCTGCTTCATCATGACGACTTACATTTGACAAAAACAAACAAAAATATATATTTAAAAAATCATTGTCTGCAACTGTTTAGGAGAGAATTTGAATAAACATGTAGCAGTTATTTCTATGACTGTAAATGACTATTATTTCTCTATAGCATGGGTGAAATAGTCAGTTTTAAGAATGAAATAAGATTTGAAAAAACAAAAATAATGTGTAATAATGGAGTTTTTCAAATGGATTCTGCCTCATTATGACAACTTACATTTGACCAAAAAAAAGAAAGAAAAATAAAATAAATAAATAAAAACCTATAAAAAATCTTAAAAAATAAATAAATAAAAATAAAAATTTGGAAGGATAACCATGCAGCAGTTATTTCTATGATAGTATCTGACTGTAAATGACTGTGCAATTTTCTGTAGCATGGATGAAATAGTTTGTCAGTTTTGAGAGTAAAATGAGATTTGATCAAAAAAAAAAAAAAAAAACATACAAATTTGACAAGATGTGTAATAAAGGAGTTTTTCAAATGGATTCTGCCTCATTATGACAACTTACATTTGACAAAAAAATTAATAAATTAATAAATAAATCATTGTCTGCAACTGTTTGGGGGAAAATTTTAATTTGGAAGAATAACCATGCTACAGTTATTTCTATGATAGTATCTGACTATAAATGATTATGCATTTCTCTATAGCATGGGTGAAATAGTCTCTCAATTCTGAAAGTGAAATAAGATTTGATCAAAAAATAAAAAATATAGGGAAAAAAGTCAGATTCTGCTTCATCATAACAACTTACATTTGACCAAAAAAAAAAAAGAAAAAAAAAAAAAACAACTATAAAAAATAATTTCCCGCAACTGCACAGGAGAGAGTTTACATTTAGAACAATAAACATGCAGCAGTTATTTCTATGATAGTATCTGACTTAAATGCATTTTTCTATAGCATGGGTGAAATACTCAGTTCTGAGAGTAAAATAAATTGATGAAAAAATAAATAAATAAATCATACAGATTACTGGATTTGGTCAGGGAAACTACTGCTGTACAAAGAGCGACTTAAATGTCTCAGCTAATTGTTTTATTCTGTTTACATTTTAACTGCGTATTTTCATCTTTACAAATGACATTACTTAAAATGTGCAGTGTTGGCATATTGTGGCATATTTATCGTTTGATGCTGCCCCCTTTTCCAGGCTTAGCGCTGGCACAAAGACCACGTAGAATTGTCCATGATCCATATGTAATTTGAGTTGGCTTTTGACTTTTTCTTGTGGATGTTTTGAAGCACATCTTCTATGCTGCTGAACGCTGTCTCATGTGTGTATTTATTTGGCGCATGTGTTTGCATTTTAACCACCACAAGGTTCCATTTCCAGCCCTTGGTCGCTTTGCACAACTGGAAAACTCTGATACAGATGTTTGGGGCTGCAGAGATGGTATACACACCAACTTCTGCAGACATTATCTCTCCCATCCAGGTCTTGAATGGTTGAATAAACAAGAGCCTTTTCCGAATTGTGTTTGGAGAATGAGCTGTGCCTGCTGTGCAGCCGTCGGGCCCGTGGCTGGGACTAAGAGAGTCCACTTTGTGCACCACAGCGGGAGGATATTAAGGGCAGATGTGCTGTTTGCTGCCATCCTGCTCCACACTCTTAGCACACGTCAGATCACAGAGACATGTTGGTGCATAAAAAGTCTCTTTAGAAATAGTCGTGTGTCATATTGAGTTTTGTGAGCGCTCATGAAACCCCTGATGCACAATACAACAATGTGTGTTTTTAAACCGAAGAATACTTAAAAGTGCACTATGTAACTTTTCTGGCGGACGGTTTGCTGCCTGCTCGTCTCCATGGAGATGTTATTGCTTTGCCTGGAAGTTACACAGTCATACGAAACAAGCGAGTCGCGCAACCAGGCCTAGTTACAAGACAGATCTGTGGAGAGGTGGTCCCGCTCACAGTAAGAAGCTTTTTTTTTTTTTTCAATAAACACAAATGTAATTTTACTTTCGCAGGATTAAAACAGCAAATAAGTTTAATGCCATACTGTTCAACATTCCAGGCAAACCTTTAAAAATATAGTACATATAGTTCTGGTTATTTTAAATCAACTCAAGATTTTGCTGTAGTTGGTCTTTTTCTGGGAACACACTGGGAAAGTTACTACTCAACAAAACTTTTTAAAATGGTACAAGTGAAAGGAAATTACTCTGAACCGAGTTAAGAATCTCCAGCACTTTTCTAATTACTACAGACACCATCTTTTCTCTTTTGCTTAATTAGGCGGGTTTTCTGTCCATTTGCTGCCTTTGTTTCACAACGCTGTCACCAATCCCTCTGGAGACTCTAAAGCTGCAGCCCCTTCCTTCTCTCCATCCTCAGACTCATCTCCACTACTTTTTTAGAATAATGCTGATACTATCATGGTCATAATAACGCTTATAATTGCAGTATAATTATAAGAGGTAATTCTCCCTGGTGCACAGCTAAGTCTGCTGTCAGGTTGAACTCCGAGTAGACGACGGATAGCAACAACACGCTCGGGCCAATCAGATCCCGGGAAGGAAGGATCTCTGAAGTTTTTATCTGTAAAAGTCAGTAATACAGGTCTGAATTTTGTGGTCACATACTGCAAGCGTATCTTTCCACTACAAAAAAGTGGACAGGGTCATCATGGAACTCACTGACACTTTGTATTTATCATTTATCTACGACCTATGATGCTCCAAATATACAACTTCTGCCACCTCCCATAGCAACCACAGTTTTATACTCATTATTGCTATTTGTATAAGTGTATATTTGTATTTCAAAGTATGCGTTTAGTTATAAAACACACAAAAAAGTCTATATTGTAACTGTCCCCTATGACATAAAACAAAGTTGGGGATTTTTCATATATTTCTTTATATACGTGATAAGACAATTCTTGGAGAGACTTTTGAATTTGAAACGTGTGTTACTCAGTATTGCCCCTGAAAGGCACAGCAACTCACAACGCCACATGTTTTGAGTACATCCTGGAGGAAGGAATAGGACTTTCTTCTTATGCTCCCACCTATTACTCAGAGGTATACAAATTAGTCAGTATTTACCCTCAGAGTTCAGGTAATGCAAGACAATATCAAGACACTATTTGGCTTTGATTACATTTTCATTACAAATTACATTCAAACAGACTTTATGGCAAAAAAAAAATCACTTTCTCCAGTATGCATGTTGATTTTTTTTTTTAATTGGAGATACCCTTTCGTTATTTTCCTTGTATTGATGACTGCACAATTCTTAGAGAGGCTTTTGAACCTCTTTCTTACTCACTTCTTACCCTAAAAAGGAAAGTTATTCATACAGAGAGATCGATGTGAAAAACAACGAAACTGTACCCTTTTAATCCTTACAAAAACATCCTTTCATTATGACTACGGCTGCGCGTTCAGCAGGTGTGTGTGTGCGTATATGTGTGTGTGTATGTGTGTTTTAGTGTGGGCCAATGATGATGTTGGAGGGGGGGAGGTATGGCAAAAAATTTAAGCAAAGGACAGTCTAACCCCCTTTACGTCTTATTGCCATTCTTTTTCCCACATCATTTTTTTCTTTGTGATTAATAATTTTGTCATGTTGGTGTAAAGAAAGAAAGAAAACTATCCCCTCCCCCTCAACCACAGCGAGCAGCACTTTGATCTCAAATGCACTGTGGGCTGTGTTGGCACCTTTGCAGCAAGTCTCGAGGGAAAATTAGAAGAATAGCATCCGTCAAAGTATAGTGTTTTTACATCGCAGCCTCATCTTTTCTGTTCCCATCATGTTGAGTTGAGGGACATCTTTCTAGGGGCTTTTAGCACACAATAAAGTGGTGAAGGGGAGCTAGTTTGCCAACCATAACTGTCTTGTATGTGTTTAGAAATCTGTGTCAGTTGACTGTTGTGTGTACCTCGGAGTAACCCACTTTGGGATACAACGCAGCTCCAAGAGATTTTGAATAACAGTTCTTCAATGAAAGCCGATGTTGCTGTTGGATACTGGTATAGCTCTCTACTTCATGTAATTAGAAATGCATAAGGTAAGCCCCGGGTTGTTAATAAGAAAATAGCAATTTTAAGTCTTTGTTTTCAGCACAAACTTTAAATGAGAAATATTAGATGAATAAATATGCAGGTGTTGTTTTTGTTGGTGCCTCAGGTCTCAAACTTGGATTTAGGTTGAACCAAAAATAATGTGGCAGTTTTGTACAAGTGTTTAAGTTTGTGTTCACCTTAAATATGAATAAGGATTTAGCTTAATACAATACAGTTGTAAAGATATAGACGTTTGGTAGAGACTAATAGTACAAGGCAGGTTTTGGTTGGAGAGTCTTTGGGCAGGAAATCCCACCTGACCTACTTTAACAGAGAAAGTCTCACACAGAGGAAAGGGAAGTAACTATATTACCTATCTATATCTTACAACTATTACAGTAGCACATTAACTATACGCACCATACTGTACCAGCGCAACAGCTAAAGCACCACAGTGTTTGCAATCAAGTGCTTCTCCAAATATGACATTGAGTATCTTGTTTTATTTGTATTAAAGTATTGACTCTCCATGATACAGGCGCAGAATATGTACATAAACTGCAGAGGTACTTTAGACGTAGACAAACTCAGTGAAATGACTTTGACGCAGTGACTCATACATTACAATATAACAACAAACTGCAAAAAATAAATGGTAAAAATAAAGTTTCAAAATAATTTTGTATGTATTTATTTATTTATTTATTTTAAAGTACAGTTAATAGAAACTGGTTTGACAGCCATACAGTTGCATGTGTTATGGCTTTCTAAATCTTTATTTGTATTGTTATGGATCTTTGACCTAACCTCCGTAATACCATCTGCTGTTATCTTGTGTATCTCTTGTTTGTGCGTCTCGCCACTCCAGCCACTCTGACGAGACTAAACGGGTATGATTGTTTTGATGGTATAAATACACTGTTTGTATTTTCATTTGAGAGCTGAGGGTGAGACAACACTATTAGGGACAACAACTCTTTGACTTTCTCTTTCAAGTGCGCACAAATAGATTCAATAAACCAGACGTTTTGATTCAAGACAACTTCTCTGTTGATTTTATATTTTTAAAGTTTTTACTATTAGAAATTCCACAGCACATGTAATGAGTGAAAGTTATCCTGTGCATGGGAGTAGAAGCCAAAACGTCTTTTGAAGTCACTGCTGCTAGAAAGTAAAAACAGTTATCAGTTAATCAGGATCAATGATCAAAAATAAAACAAGACAATTTACACTTTTTTTTTTTTTTTTTACATCTAACACCATCTCTCAGCTGTGATTACCACTCAAGCACAATGTCATCAGCTTAGATTTGAGTTTAGATTTGTACATCATTAAAATAGCAAAAGCCTTACAGTAAATAAACAGGATTACTAACATTGGCCAATGGTGTTGATATTTTTGATTGAATATTTCCCCTTTTTAAAGTAAATACTTTTACTGTATAGAGTGCCCTCCTGTGCTAAGTGTATGGGCCAGTGTAAGAGGGTTAAAAGATCTCATCAAAGAGATTGTACCATGAGCATTCACACTGTCGTTCTAGGTCAGGCTGCTGTCCTTGATGCTTTTTTTAGACCTTGTGCTGGTAATGGCATTACTGTGGCACTACATTGAGCATACAGTTAGATGTGTTTGTACACTGTCTGTACAGCCACTGAAACCACTCTGAGATTGTTAAGGGGCTTTTAGCTCAGTCGAACTGAAATCCGGTTGAGATGTTTCTGTCCAAAATGTGTTTATAACCCTTTGTTCAAACAGATATTGCATGGAGTAGTTTGAAGTACAGGAATATGCCAGTTTGCCAAATTATAAGCAAACAAGCAATACACATAAGTTTTGAAAATACTTCTTTAGCCTTTCCTCTAATGTTTCACAATCCTGTGTCACTCTAGTCCAAAGTTTTTGACATGCTGCTGCCTCAAGTTTAAAATGAGCTCATTGTGCTTTATTGGTAGAACCCCAAATATAAATTGTATCACTTTATTTAAATTAGAATCATACTCTGTGTTTTCATATCTGTACAGTATACAGCAGCATTACGGCATTGTACTGCGTCTACTTTTACAGAGGAACCTGTGTGTGGGCTGACAGAGAACCCTGATGAGGATCTGACATTTGTCCCATCATGCATTAAGTGTAACCGGGTCACTGGACGAGCTGCCCCAAACGGCCCGTGGATGTCCTCTGTATGGCCCTGTTATCTGTGGGATGTTTGGGGATGCTGGACTTTCCCACTTGTTTTTGTCTGAAGCTGAAACCTGCAAAATGTAATGTTTGTGTATAGAAAAGTAGAAAAATAAAACCAAAAACCAAAGTTCTGCAGTAGAAAATAAATATAGTAATATATGGCAACATTTTTATGTTTTAAAGTTAATTTTTATGCTTTATTATGCTCTTGATAATTTACATCATTATGTTTTATACAATGATTAAACATTACACATCTATATTTAGTTTATTCATTTAAATTTTTTTCCAGAAAATATAAAGCATTTTCCCTATTTAGATTTGTCCACATTACATTTAATGCCAGTACTGCATTAGCTGCTCTCCAGACCAAGCAGTTTCTTTTGCTTGTAAGAAAAAAAACAAGTACGCTTCTTTCATGCGGGCCAGAGAGTGAGAGTGTGTGAGACAGTTCAGATACACAGTGGAAAGTTGATGAGGAGATAAGAGATGGGCCTGGCGATGTGGACCCAGATCAGATGATACCCCACTCTCACCTTGTGCAATTTCTCTGCAGCAAACCAAAGAAAAGGCCAATATTTAGTGCAGATTTTGTGCATATGCAAACGACTCGAGTCCCTCTCCTCTCTGTGCAGTGTAGTGCCGCGCAGTCTTCCACGGCCCACGGTAATTGAGGGTGAAAAATCCTTGTCATTGCGGAGGGAAGCTCTTTAGGTACCAATTCACCCTGATGAATAAAACCCTAATTAATCCACTTAATCTGCTGCACGAGATTATTCCCATTTTCCTAAGCGTGCAGTGTACGCTGCCCGTCCGGAATAATAAAAGGATAGGGTTAAGAAAATTCCATCTAAACTTATATGATCTGTATTATTTTGTCTTTATTTAACTCCGCTGTTCAAAGTGTACTAGAAAAAACGACGCGAAAGGCCAGAAGAGCATCAATATTCAAGCAAGACTTAATGTGGCAGCACTGTACTGCCCTCCACCGCATGTCTCAACACTTTTTTTTTTCTTTTAAGCTCTGGGCATAGATTTTATAATTAAAATTTTTCATGTAGGTATAGAAAAAAGTGAGGATAATAAGATGTTTTTGGCCACATCAAAATCACAGAATAATATTTTAAAAGCAACTTACAAGTTTTATAGGAGCCAACATAAATACAGCTTCTGCATTTGACTTTTCACAATATATTAATCAAAATTTTACTATGTCTAGTAATTCTTGAGAGCAATTCTGAAACCTCTTACTCAACTCTGATGTCGAAGGCACATTGGAAAGAGCTGCACTGACGGTACATGGTACACAGAAGAGTGGCATTCTAAGTATGAAACAGTGATACACACTGGGGGTGTTTCTAGTGATTGTTTTTATCATTTTACTATTCATGGAAATACTCTGTGCTCACTACTCACTGTGCTCACCTGCTCAGTCACAAGAGAACTCGCTAAACACTTTTCATTTTCAGGTGAGCTTATACACATCATTTGTTTCTTTCACTGCGAGAGTTGGGTGACATCCTGGTTCAAGTCGCTAGTTATCAGGCACCATAACAGGGCTCCTTCAAGTCTTCAGATGTTGCATTTAATAGTCCCAAGTTTCAAAATTTGAAGTCTGTTTTAGTTTAAGAAGGTGTGTTTAAAATAACAGTTCTGCTGGTAAATGATTAAAGCCTGGTCTGGTGATACGGCTGTGACTGAACTAAATTAGTCATTATAATCCAGGCTGGATTAAATATTCAGCAGTGTTAACAGAGGGATAGGCTCGATAAGACCTTATCACCTCATACACAATATACACAATATACACAATATACAAGCACATCTGATAAACAAATGTAAGAGAATGACTGCACATAGATTTACACATAGCACACAAAATACAACTCATACATCATAGTATGCAGCATTACAGCAGGATTTTGGTGTGGTCAGATGACCATAAATATGTGCACTAAAGACTTATGATCAAATGTTACAGATCATTTTATACATTTCATTTGACTGGAATTTAAAATGCATTACCTGAAATAAAAGAGTGTGATATAAATACTGATCATCATATTCTATACTATAATGTTATAATGTTAATGTGAAATAAAATATTATTATCATTATTATCATTATTACTATTATTACTATTATTACTATTATATATTTGACATACTAGAGAACAAAAAAGTTCTACATAACACCAAATGAAATATAAAATATCCTAAACTTAAATATGGTTGTAGTTTGAATTGTTGTCAACATTTCAGGTATTCTATCATACATCTCTTCCTCGTGCATTGATCATAACAGTATACAGTATAAAACGGTACACTCCGCGTATGTGTATGTGTGTGTGTGTGTGTGTATGTCTGTGTGTGTGTGACTTCTGTGTCCGATTCCTCTAGTCTGCTCTCTTCGCCTGCTCAAACCACATGAAGAGACACACCGACCTTATATGGCAGCCTTCAGTAAAAGAAAAAAACTCAAGGATGTGTACTTGGAGATAAAACATTTTTTGTCTTGATCTAATCTTCGAAATCAGATGTTTTTTATTTTCAGGTCTTCAGCTGTTAATGAGACCAAAGTGTGAGAATGGAAAGATGCTATCAGGTCTAAGTTATATTGTGGTTGTTCTTACAGCAGTGCAGCACAAGTGCACAATTTAGGACAATTTAACATAGTGCATTCATAGATTTTTTATTAAAACTTCAGCTGCTTTCAGTAGAATTATTTAGAACTTGGTTTGGTCAAAAAGGGGCATCTGACATAAAATCCATGCAGAATGTAGAATACATAGATGAATATGAAAATCACAGCACATTTGGCAATTTATAATATGTGGAAATGTAAGAAAAAGGTCACTGAAGATAAAGTGCATATTAAAAAGCATTTTTCATTCTTTAAACATTTTAAACACAAATAAAAATCTGTTTGCATGTATGCAGCGTTAACATTCTTGATGCAACCTCTTTGATAAGTGGGTCTAACTAACAGGAGGCAGAGGATGGACAGTTACAGATGGAGCTCAGGTCAGGAGTCAGACCTGATGACTCAGGACATCATGAAGTGTCATTAGAACTCACTATAGTTTCATGAGTACCACAGCTTCAGCCGAGAAGTGCTGGTAACTCATATCGCATAAGTCACATATTGTGAAAGGTGAAGTGAAAATATGCATTATCAGGTAGCTGTATTATCGGGTATAACAATGTTACTAAAATAATATAAATAAGATTGTTAGTGTCAGTGTTTTTGTGAGCAAGTGAGTCTGATTTGGATACATTTTGCCATACTCCTGTAATAATACAACTCTTTGCCAACCAACTTCAAAATATGATTTTATATTGTTATCATTTCACAAGATCCACAAATCCAATAATATTCTTGGATTTTTGTATAATATTTATTCTTATTTTGAGTAAAAATGTTTAGCTTTTTAACTTAACTGAAGCTAGGTATTGTAGTCCCATTCATTAGTGCCATCTAGTGCCCACTGTGCCAAGAAGTGTTCAAGTAAAGAGCAATTAGATTTGTCTATGCCAAGTTCAGAATATCCTGTGAAAAGCCTCTCCTTATCCTGTGGTTTTAGTTACAGAGCACACACCTTCAGATAGTGACAGCAAAAGCAATTGTGATAGAGGTACCATATCTTAATTGGCTGTTGACTTATCCAGTTGTTTGATAAGCTCCTTTGTCTTGTCCTTGGTTAGATAGCCTAAGCTGATACAAAACATAGAAAAGGTAGAGCATGTTTACATGTTAACCCTCATTTGGACATGATGGAGTAGTAGACACAGGAACACTTTGTATATTTCACAATTGCCAGAATACTTGTTCACAGGGTGAGGTCTCATAGCTTCTCTATGATAACCATCATGTTTGGGATTGGACCGGGAAGCAGCTCTCATTGGTTAGAGTGGTAAGAGATAGAAGCTGAAGATCGATAAAAACATAGAAAGCAAGAACGAATGAAAAACAATAGGACATTTCTCATTTGAGTATTTGATGTATACCTGTGTCAGTGAAGATAAGGCCAAGACTGAACCTCCATGTCCACATCCCGCAAGAATTAAAGAGTATTCTTTCACTTAGTGGCATAACATACATTCGGGTTGACACTAGAACAAAGATGGTTCAAATCCCACTCAAGTAAGTTCACACCATTGTAAATGTGTAAGTGTCACAGTGTGGTTAGTGGTGACCACCGGCAGCCACTTTTACGTCATTAAGATCTAGGGCAGCTGTGGTTGCATAAATAGCATGCCACCACTAGAGTGAGAATGACTCATCCATGCAACATAAGTGTGTTTTATATATCACAATGTATTTATTTATTAGTGCTATAAATGTAACTATAACAAAAAACATACAGAGGGAATTGTTTGGTGTACTTATACTTGACAAAATTATCGAATGAAAAAAATCTATAATACAAATTCATACAGCAATGTCTGTAATGTCATGTAGCATTTCATATAACATTGTGTCCTGGCTTCTCCATCACAATGATGCATCAGTAACACATTACATAATAATGTTACATATAATGTTAGAAATGTATTAGTTCATCATATACGGATTTCATCAGGACCTGGTGCATTACCACATACAGCCTTTTACTTCATCTATCATCAATAGCACATGAAGTTTTGCAAGTAAATATCGATAGATATCATTCTTCAGAAGATATCATTCATTCTTCACTGTGAATGTGTCTGTGTGTGTGGGGGGGGGTGTATGTATGTATGTATGTGTATATATATATATATATATATATAGCTATAACTGATGGTCTTGTAGATGTTAGCTGAATTCACAATGTGGTAATGTATGAGATCATGAAATCATATTTAAATGATGTATAAATCATGATGAACTAATGCATTCATTTGTGTACCATGATTATAAAGCATTAGCAGTGTGGTAGTCCCAGTCCCCAGGCCTTGTGGTGCCGTGTATGTTAGATGTGGGGTGGGGGTGAGGTAAGAGAGGGGCTGTTGGGCTCCCTGTGCCTCTCCTTCCCTGCTGCATGGTCCCAGAGGAGCAGCCATGGCGATGGTGATTATGTCACCACTTAGTGAACTAACTGACACTGATGGGTTTGAAATGCACTCTGTATCCCAGCGGGCCCCCACCCCTCCAGCTCCCCCACCCCCTGCTCAGCCCAGGGTCTGTCAGGCCCCTCTGTGCATAGTGTTGGGTTACAACAAAGTGACAGCAAGGCCAAGTTTAACAGCGCAGCCAGCCAGCAGTCCTCCAAGGTACAGCCAAGGCAGGAGACTTCTCCACTGCACTTCTGGACCCCTTCTGGTGCAAGTCTACCCCGGTGACCCTTGACCTCTGCTATTCCCACACAAACACTCACACAAACTAGCGCTCTCCTCTTTCATCTACTGTAGTGGTCCATACAGGATAAAGGAGCTCTTAAACACAAATCCCCTTCAACAAGTGCCACCATGCAACAGAAAATAACACTTTTCAGGTATAAAACATCAAAAATGTGCATTTATCATATTTTTTAACATTTATGTGCGAAATAGGCTATGATTTTGCAACAGTGTAATAGTGTTAATAGCATTCTAGGTTATGTATAGTTCTATAATAATCTTAGACAGAACACTATTCAAATAAGATCAGAGGCCAAAGAAAGATTACGTGGAACAAGGCTTCTTTTTAGTTACCTAATCTAATATAGCATGTTATTGCAAGTTAAACATGTCAAATTTCTCATGTTAATTGACAAATTATAAGAGGCTCAGAGAAACATGTTGCTGAATGGGAACATGTAGTATTGGTCATTTTCCATTAACCATTAGAACAGTGTGACAGACTAATGATGAAGTCAGTCCACAGCCCCACCTCTTCATGTGTTGCTATAGGCAGACATATGTGTTTAGTCTATTAAAAGAGACAGCCGGCATGCTTTAGGGAGCTGACCCTGGGGCTGGATGACAGCTTCAGTTACACTAACACATCAACCATACTCCACGCACAAACCTACTGCACTGCCAACTCTCTCACTCACCTAGAGTCAATTATGTCCAACCAGACATGTCCAAAGTCTAAGGGCTGATTCACACCTGAAAGTCCGCACCAAGGTCCGAACTTAGAACTTACGAAGTGCTCTATCATTCCTCGGACTTTTGCTTTCACACTACCTCCCTCAAATCCAAACTATGGGACTTTCCTTGGCGCTGTCTCTGCTGTCGTTTTAACAACAGAAGCATGCCTCATGATTGTGGAGCATAGATGAGCTGCAAAGATGTTTTTCTTTGTTTTGGGATGTAAACGGAAACAAGACGATGCTTGAGCTTGACGGTGATTAGCCAAAATACAGATCGACAGGAAAAAAGACCAATCAGAAGCAGAGTTAGGAGGGTGTAAAGTGTTACCTAACATTTCATTGATTTAGCGCTGGCATGTGGTTTTTGTACGAGAAATTGTGCCGATACAAGTGGATTATATGGATATATATTATTTTTTGGGTACTTGCTGTGATGGGATTTAAAGCAGACGACAGCAATGGAAGTGTCGTGTGTGTGTGTGTGGAGTTTAGAGATCATTAAAATGAAGTCTGCCAGACGATAGTACACAGCCGTCTCTATGCTAAAAGTGAACAAGTTTATTTAACAAGTTATTTAGCGTGCATATTCTCATATAAGCGTGCAACGGTAAATGGGTCATTTTGGCTTATCTAACACAACAATATACACTGCGTTGATGTTGTGGTTGTGTACAGAGGCTATTTCTCGGTTTTGGTGACACTTGATGAAAACCAAGAGGTCAGACTGTCCGCTACGTCAAATCGAATATACGTGACTGTTCTCTAGTTTATAACCACTGTAGGTTTGTCTCTGCCTTTTCTCCTCACGTTTGGGCTCCATCTTCCCCACGCTCGCTCATCTTGTGTGATTGAAAGTGTGTCACTTCCTGGATTTGGTCCAACAGTCTGAACCTTTGTGTTCACAATACACAGGACATTTTTTCCCAAATCAAAGGACCCACCAAACAAGAAAGTCTGTAAGTCCAGACCAAAGGTGTGTGTATGTGTATGTGTATGTGTATGTGTATGTGTATGTGTATGTGTATGTGTATGTGTATGTGTATGTGTATGTGTATGGGGGTGTGTATGTGTATGTGTATGTGTATGTGTATGTGTATGTATATATATATGGATATAAAATGCACAATGCATAACAAGCCACATACTTAAAAGTCAAAAGTCTAGTCCTCTTGCTGAGCCCCAGCATTGGTGTCCTGTATCTGAGGTCTGGTGATTGGCAACATATTAGTGAGTCTTTTTGACCCTCAAATGGCACATGGCAGACAAAAAGAAAGAAGCAGGAAAAAGAATGACAACAATGAAAATGAAAAAGAGAGTAGTGACGGCTCCACTTTGGGAGACATCATGCATTTCTGTGGTATTTAGTGCAAAGGGCTTTAAGGGCTTAGCATTTCCGTGAGGCTGAGGCCTGCGTTTTGACTGGGACAGAGGAGACCAATTAGGCCATTAATGTGAGTGCTGACGGGTGGATTACTCCCTTGGCTTGCCGGGGCCTTTAAAACAGGCAGTAATAACAATAAGCCAGTAATATTCTAGCTCTTAAAGGGACAGCTGGAGTGAGCGAGGAGACTGTTTCTGCATTCTCATCCCAAACATAAACTGTAAGTCACTCAGTGCAGTGCTGGCGTCATCAGTAATGTCCTTCACAGCTGCCTGTTCAGAACTGAACCTGACAAACAGGCTTTTGTGGACTTCCTGATATCTGTGTGTGAACTCTCCACATAGTATTCTCAGACTATTGTTTGGTCCTCAAGGAAGTTGTGCATTTTCAATCAAGCACAAAAATGTCTTAAAAACATCTTACAGTAAGATACAAATGTCACACGCAAAGTTTGAGAAAAGTTAAGATGCTAATTCACACAGGAGCATCCCTGCTTCCGTGGTTTACATCCTGGTTTAATGTTACATGTTTACGATCAGAGGTGAGCACTCAGGGCAGGGCACTTATGCAGGTGCGCTATTCAGCTCCTGTCATCTACAAATCACTAATGTCCACCCTGTCACTCAGTTAGCAACATGCGACAACAAAACACGCATAAGTGAATGCTCTCCCGTGCACTTGTGGTCATGACCATTGCTGGACCCCATGTAGTTAGGGTATTCTTTTACGTAGCTGGGAATGGCAGTGAGGAACATGAGTAGAGCGAGCTCCTCTGGACAAAAGCTAAGGTTGCCAAGGGGCTCGGGTGAAGGAAGCTTCAGCCTCGGCCTCGAGACCCGCGGGTCCTGGAGAAGACCCCTGACATGCAGGTGTTCCAACAGCAAGCACTTTGTCCAACCAGAGCCCCACTACAGTCCATATGGTGTATGCCAGATACTGTGACTCTGTGCTGCACCACTATTAGGAATAAAGTTATTTTCAAAGTAAAAAAAAAGGTAGATATGTGCTCCATGTGCTCCAGCTATATACAAGTTAAATTCTACATTCTGCTCGTCTCTCGTGCTCCATCAATGCAGACAATTTTGTTAGTATCCTTTAAACACATTATGAGACTGTGGCACAATAGGTTCTAACCTCATCCAATTCATGCTGGGTCAAGAAACATACATCCCTAATGCCCACTCCAGTCAGGCATCTGCCAAATCACATGTGCCATACCACAGACACTTACCTTTCAATAAAACCATGTGTATATGCCATACTTGAGTGAGCTCTTTTAGTTAATGTTAGTAATTATGATAACATATAAATTCTTGTTTAAAGGATGACGTTTCGCCAATATGAAGCCCTGATCCCTTGGTGCAACAGTTGTGGCTCCTCAGCACCTGGCTCTACTAGTGTGTCATATCACAGATAATCATATTAACCTAATCAGCCCCAGATCAACACATCCACGCTGACCCCTGCACAACCCCGTGACCCAGCCACACAACCCTCATGTGGGATCACACCATCAACTTATCTTCCCTGAACGCAGCACCACCCCCAGTTACCCAAGGCTCGAGTCAACACTGAGGTAAGGCTGTGTAGCTGTGAACTCATTCCCCTGCAATTTATATATGGGTTAAATGACTATAAATGTAAACATACAAGTATGCAACATAGTAAAGAGTGTGGTCTGCATTTCTCTCCACGGTTCCAATCATACAAGCCGATGTTTATGTACATGTGCGTATGTTGTGTGTTTACCCTCTCTGAATCATATTTAAAAGCTGGTTTACAAACATTTTATATTTAAAAAAAAACATGTAATAGCTACTGTACAAGGGCAGTATTTGGACAGTGCCATGTTGATAAAAAAAACATACTAAAAGCAGTGAGGGTATCCTCTCTCATCTCACCGGCTTTCACTAGTTTTCACTTTAGCTCCATGTCTCCGTGCATGAGGTGGGGTCAGGCAGAGGTTAGTCAAATACAGTGGGCTTAGCCTTTCCACACTGCCCATTAACTATCAAAACATATTTGAACGCAAGCCAGAATGAGAGCACCCTGCTCTGGCTGAAACAGCTTTCCTCCTTGTGATAACTTTTTATTTGGAGAGGGTAATAGAAAAGAGAGCTAAAACAACACACTTTTAATGACCTTCATAGCTGTATACTTTTTAATTTATCCAAAGAGGAATTGTACACAACATCTTGTGTACCAATATATTATGCTATTTAATAATAGTATTTTGCAGCAATTCAATAAAAACATATATTTTGTCTTTAAATTAAATAACTACTACATATGGACGTAAAAGATCAAACGTCAGGTGAAATATGACATACTGACTGGATACTTCAACCTGAATGCCATGAAAGTGTAAAAGTGTAAAGTAAAATGACTGAATTACTAGTGCTTCAGCTCTCATACTGACAGCTTCTGTAAAGACTCTGTATTCACACTGAAACATGTTTCGTTTGTTCTGATGATGTAATAGGCTACATCTCTGTTTAACTTCCATGTGGTCCCAGTGAGCAGACAGACGTGCAGCTTTGTCCTCACTTCCAGTCGCTCTAATGTTTTTCAGTCATAATAAATCTGGCTCTGACTTTCTAAAGCAAACAATGCTGTGAGGACTGAGTCCTCCAATAACACTTTGTCAGTTCCAATCAGGCCTGAAATATGACTCAACTGTCTGTGCCTCCACCAGCAGTCGCCTTTACCCTTGTGCTTTCAGCTAGTATTTTACAACACTTAGCAATTAGATCAGACAACAAAGAATGGCTTTGAGTTTGAAGGAAAAGTTTAAGACCGTTAAAGATAAAATACATTTATACTGGAAATCAGAGGGTTAAGAAGTGATGAAAAGTACAAACATATATATGTGTATATTATAATACATGTAATACTTATATTTCCTATGTGCTACTAAATATATTTTGCCTATCTTTTTTATTTTGTGAAAAATAATAATAAATAACAGTGATAGTCTTTATATATATCCACATATACACAGTTCTAGTTTGAAAAGAATAGCAGTAAGAGGGCTGTAGTCATGGTGCAGGCAAAAGCTATTAGGATCATGTGCAAAAACTACAATGTATACAAAGAAGCAAGTACGTAAGAAGTTAACTGTATCTTCAGAAGTGAAAGAAATGAAACTGTCCAGTCACTCCCAAAACTCCATACCTTCTCCTCTCTGCTTGCAGAAATTCTTATAACCCTAATACAATTGGTCGACCAAGACTCCATCAACCAATTTATCAACTTAAGGACTAAAAACACTACAGCCCAAAGCAGAAGTATGTTTTCTTATAGTTTCATTCCTCCTTCTTCAGAACTTGCATGAATGGCTTGCCTTTATTTGTTGTCTGCGTCTTTTCTTTTAGTGAAGTATAGCCGCTGGCTGGAGCTGATCAGTGTTGCCATTCCCCCCCCCCCGGCCCTCAGCTCCATAGTCCCCCGTCCCACATGCGGACTGAGGGAGACCATCAGGAGCAAGCATGTTCTCTTCATGCATGATTAGCACTGTTGAGAACGGGGATAGACCACCTCAAAGAGACAGAGAGAGAGGTTATGACTTCAAAGTCCTGCCACCGCTACCCCCACACACATAAGTAATACTTGGCTGCACATGCACACGGACTACAAACTTAATATAAACGCAAGCCAACTAGGGTATAAACACACAGGAGGAAATGTAGGAGCGGCCGGAGGGCAGCTTCTGACTGGTATCACTGGTGAATGATTGACCGAGGTGGAGTGTGTGCCTATTCACTGAGAAGGTATAGCCTCGTCATGCACACTTTCATCTTAAGCTTCTGATCAGCAGATTTCTTTTTCTGTGGAGATGTGAGCAGATATAAGAGAGCGTGGGCAGTAATTAATGTTCTCACTGAGGACATATCTCCTTTATTCCTATGAAGAATATTGTGTTCTTTTTAATGACGCTACTGCATAAAGAAGGAAAGGGCAGTGAAATACTAGAATATTAAAAAAAATAAAAATAAATTCTAGTACTAAATGCACAGTATAAAATTGTATCTAACACCTTCAATCAAAAATATAAAAATGATGCACTAAATTGAGCCTCTGTCATAATAAATGCGTAACAGCTCTGTACTAAAACTCACAATATGAAAAGAAATGTAGAGGATTTACAAGAGACTTAAGACCAAACTTGCTAATATGTATTTCTGTACTGCAACACAAGCTATAAAACTACAAAAAAAACACTTGGACTCAAACACAACACAGCACTTTTTGGCGTCTTTCTTGACACAATCTAAACACAACAGACCGAGAGCCAATCACATCAGACCAGCCCACTTCCTGGATTATGAGACTCCACCTCGATGTGACAGAGTAGACAGCGCTTGTGTAACCTCTGACCCCACTAATGCATTAATTGAGAGGAAAGTATGCACAGGCCCATTTATTGTGATGGAGAGAGTTGGTAATTGCCCAGTGACCCAAACATTCACTCCAGAGTTGCCCTCTTGTGCCAATCAGCCCCAAACTTTGCGTCAGACCTGCTGCAGTTCAAGCGCGTGTCCCCGAGCTTCTCTACTGTTATAATTGAAAATATTTTAGTAACACAGTTTTCCGCTTATCTCTTGCATCAATGGACCCAAATAGGTGCATAAATGGTAATGCTCGAATCTATTTATATGATCTTTTACGGACCAGGCTGGTGAAGCATAGAGAAGTATAGCATTTCTTTACTTTTCTGTTCATAAAAAGTGTGAAAGAGTGACTTTTTATGATAATTAGTTGTGTTTAGCAAATTTCCTACATATTCCACAGTTCAATCAGAGATGCAGCGGTGAAAATAATATCAGAAAAATGTATCCTAAAGCACAGTCCTTCACTTCTATGCAAACTAAGTGGTCCCACGCGGCCTACACTTGAGGACAGCCCCCGTGGGATCCCAAATGCATTAAGAAATTAAAGCTTCACCCTGGGATCTTTCAGTGCCCAGTCTTAACCTGGAAGTCCATATGAGCGCAGAGGTTCACTGTCGAGGTCAGTAATTGATAGGCCCGGTCTTCGATCCCCCTTCCCCGCTCGGCGCCTTCTGTTGACCCCGATCCAACCCGTTACTATATGCGTCTAAAGAAAATACTTCTTAATGACTGATTCTCATCCGTTTTCCATCAAACGTTCTGACGTCAGTTCAGAAAGGTTATAAGTTGATTCTTGTGTTAAAGAGATTGCTGAGCGGAAACAATATGAACACTGAACAGAAAGTCAAGCTCGACAACAGGAAGTTTGCTTTTCGATTGGATCAGTAGATGTTGCTTTGTAGCACTCTAAATGGCAGCACTAATAATAATGGCTGGCAGTAATTTATACCAGAATGATTGCAAGTTATTTTTGTTGGATGAAGAGTAGGGTCAGCGACTGTTTTGTAATGAAGAAGGAACAAACTACTCTTGTTGGTCATTTTTTGCATAGGATTTTAGGAGTTAATATAAGGCAACTCTATATGAATCATTACACACACCTTGTTACGCTACCACAATAAGATGTGACGCTGTTAGCCATCTACAAATCGTTTACAAATGTACATAAATAATAAATACATACTTTTTTCAACAGTTTTGGGGGCTGTACTGTGTTTGCCAATGTAAAACTCTGCACCCTGTTGTGTTGACCATAGAGATAGTGTGTCATAGTGTATCAGTTTTGGTGTATTTTGCACATTACCATTTGATAGCACCTATTTGCGTGGTCTTTTTTTTCAAGAAGACAAAATTATCGCATAGTTTTTCAACTCGACATTAAGGTCTGTGCATTTGCATTTTAAAAAATATATGAAGCTTGTTTTTTTCAACGTTTTGGCCCCATCATTTCCTTTTCAAGTGCAGTCACCTATTCCATATCTGGCTAATACACTTTCCCCCATCTGTAAAGTTTATTTTTGTAACTTTATTGGTTTCCCGCAGAGCCAGGTAGAAGTGAAGGGAAGTCATTACAGCTTAGTGCCTGAGCCAGCCTGCTTCCATCTACACAGCCAGGAGAAAAGTAGAGAATGTCGGCACATATCTCTCCGTTTCCATCAGAACGCTGTCTTCTCCCGAGACGCCATTTGTGTAGTAAACATCTTAAAAGGTTCCCTTGGCTCCTCGCTCCCCTTTCTTCTACCACTATTTATTTTTATTCACTCCTTTTTTAAGATTTGGTGTGTCTCATTTTTGAAACTGCTTGACTCCTAAAATACAGATATCACAGTTGAGGCCCCATGAGTTTTTGAAAAATGAGCATATTACTTCCGACATCTCCCTTTCCTTATTTTCTTTTCTTTCTTTTTTTGTCACAATAAATATTTCCATTTATATGCAAATTATTATCTACTGACCAAGAATGGATAAAAAGTGGCCATGTTTTCATTGTGATGGAGGCAAGAAGTATATGCAGAGCAGCCAAAGCAGCTCCTCATTTAAAGAGTAAATAATCTCCCATTGCATTCTATTATTTATACCCCTGGCTTGAAAGAAACTGTATTAACTTATAAGTTATAAGTAGTTAGAAGTTACTTACTTTAAACTGCGGGGGGAGTGGTGAGCCAGCGACGCACTGCTTAGCTGACTTCCCCCCAAATTGCTGACATAATTACATGAATGTAATTTTTTATGACTCACAGAAAATCTTGGCATTTTCACTGAAGCAGATAATTAGACTTGGAATAAAGCAGGGGCGGAATAATTAATACATCAAAACTAGATGAACTTTTTCTAATTATTTTTATTTAATCTCCATTCTAATTATTGTTCTAGTCGGCTGAGCGAGATTGCCTCTCTCATTCAGGGTGTGAAATGCACCCGTAGCGCTCAATCCTCACCCAGTGAAATATCAACTAAGCGTGGAGACAGGAAATCACAGGGCGCCCACCACTCTCTCCCCCTACACCGCTCTGCTCCTGCACCACTCTCCCCCTGCACCACCCTCTCCCCCCGCACCACTCTCCCCTCTCCTCTGATTGAACTGTAATTTAAATTTCTCCCATTGCCAACAAACAATTTACATGCACCTGCCAGGCGCTTAAATAATTATTTATTTATGACTTCTCCCCATCTGCAAAAAGTGTGTGGCAGTAAATATTTCTGTAGTTTTTAAATGAGTTTGTTAATTAGTTTAATGTGGTTTGGATAGCGCTTGTGATTCCCTCTCCTTATCGCAGCGCATTAAAGAGCAACATTGGGCTCAAAATAACTCAAGGAAATCAAGTGGGTGTGTGGAAGGAGCTGCTGACCACAGAGTAAATTTTCCCACTTATCTGTGGTGTCACTCTACCGAGAAGCTGTCTCTGAAAAGGAATAGTACATCTGATAAAGCTGCGTTTAATGCTGATGTAAACAGAATTAATGCTCACGCACACACGCACACACTCGTGTGCGCGCACGCATACACACATGGATGCACGCACACACACACACACGCATGCTGGAGGCTTGTGCGTGTAAAAGGTGCGTTTATTTTTAATATGTAAAATACATTATAGTTAATTTTACTTTTAACTTTGCACACTGCTTCATTGCTCAAGACGATCGATGTTTTTACAGCAACTTGTTCATTTTGAAGTTTTGTTTTGTGGATAAAAAACAAACAAAAAAAACACATTTATTTATGAATTGAGGTAAAATCAGTGTGTGAGCAATGCATTTGGTCAAGTCCAATTTGTGTTTATGCACAACTTATACTTGGGTGTAAGAGCTAATAGAAAGAGGAAATGTTACGTCATTATCACAATTAATTCCAAACATTCTCAAACCATATAATATTATCTCAGCAAATATAATGTAACACAACCAACACCAGACGACAACACCTGCGCTCCATTATGGAAGATCACACCCACACACACACCCACACACCCCCGCGCGCACACACACACACACACACTCACACACACAGAGAAGCCTTACTTATGGGTATTTGTGACTTACTATGACTAAAACCAATACTTTTATCTCTTTTGCCTGTGCATTTGAAAATGATTCACTTATCTACAAAAGAAAGGTAACATAAAAACAAAATGTTTTTTCCAGGAGCGATTTCAAAAGGTTCAAAACTGATACCATATATGGTTGACATAATGCAGGTAAGAGAAGGACAGTCAAGTGAAAACCTAAACTTTTTATCCAAGTATAAATAAAGTGTCATGAACAAAAGAGTAAAATGAGATGAATAACTCACCAGTTCCCCCTGACAGCTCATTAAAAGCGGCCTATTGGAGCACGCTGCTCCTTCTCTTTGTACAGACGCTCAGCACACGATGAATCTGATGCAGATTGCATGAAGAAAAAAGGAAGAAGCAGAGAGATTAGGAACTAATGCAAGTCAGCTAAATAAAATATAATAATAATTTACAAAAAAAAATCTGTATTCATCAGGAGCATGAAATGGAAATAATTCTTGCCTTCCGTCTAAGTCCACATTTCTTATTAGACTGTGCATATTCACTAGATTAAAATTGCCGCTTGATTAATACACAAAACAAGATCAGATTTAATTAACATCAGATTTAATTGAAGCCCAACAATTCTTTTTCCACACTCCCTGTTCAGACAGACGCCACTCTGAGCTGCAATAATTAATCAAATGTAAAGCGCTGTCTTTCACCAAAATAAAACTGATGTGTATTTCACGCAGCCAAATCTCCCCATTTAGGACAAATATATTAAAGTTATTATTATTCCTTTATATAGATTACAAATTCAACAGAGAAATAATTTGGGAATAATTTAATTAAAGAGATAATAATGTTTGAATAAAGACCAAAATGCCTGTGTATTTTGACCCTGTTTGAATAGATTTCACGACTGGGGTGTGTGTGTAATTTGCTTGATTCTTGCAACATCTATTTGTGAATATCCAGACGAGAACCTTAATCTAGATTAGCAGCCATCGGAAAAGAGAGCTCATATCCGGTTTAATGAAATCATATTTGCTCGCACACAGCCTCAAAGCCTCTTAAAACTGCTCTATTTACATGGTTTCACACAGAGAAGCTCAAACCAGCGCTATGCAAAAATTCAAAGTCATTTCCACAGCGTTTTTTTCTGATGTGAGTGGAAAGCTGTCGGTTTTATTCTGTGTGATGTGAGTCTAAGTTTCTTATTTCTTGTTTGTGCAACTTGATATTCTGTTCACATTTAGTTGTGAGATCATGATGAAAACCTGATAGCATCCTCTTATCGCTGTGTTGTATTATTTCTATGGGCCAATATTTTTGGTATTATCAATGTAATCTGGAGTATCAGCTAGGTGTATGATGTGTGCCGAGTTTGCTGGCTCCTGTTTTGCTCTGTAGAACCACATGTTCAAGGCAAGGATAAATAGGAACAGAGGCAGCATTCTCTCTACTGGGTCAATACTGCCACCATGTGCTAAGAGGAAGAAATGTTGAGCTTAAAGGTTAATACACAAATGATAATCAAACGTGTTATCCAAAGTACTACAGAAGATAAGTGGGAGTCCATGATGGTTTCTGTTTTAACCAAATTGTGTCAGGTGTCCTTTTGGTTAGGAAATAAAAAATGCATTGAGAATTATCAGCCTCTCTCAACATTACAATAAGCTTAAAGCAAAATACTAATAACTAATAACTATCCAGATTGTTATTGCAGTCATGCCACGAGCACCCGCCCAGACTGTGAGATACACTGGCCGCTGACTGGTATTTGACCAGTATGCGCCAAACTGGTACAATTATTTGTCACATAACCTTTAATCAGAGGTCCTCCAACACAGAAAAATGTGGATATTTAACTTGAATGGATCTGACCACTATTTAGACATTGTGAAGTGTACAAACAGATTAACAGATGTTACATTTATTTTATTTTTGTCCATTTCTGATTTGTTTGCATGAATGTGTTTGTTGTTAGCAAAAGAATTTGTATTGGTATTGGGAGCTTTTTTCTGTTAGCGCTCTGGCATTAAGCCGCTCCTGGCGCCATCAGGATGAAGGCTGCACGGTTGGTCTGACATTACCTGTGCGGGCTTCCTGTGTGGCTGCTTTATGAATTAGCTTTTTTGTTCTGATTTTCTGCTCCGTTCATGTCTTTGAGTACAGGTCCTGGCCTAAAGTGAGATGGTGCTGTGGGGGGTTGGAGCCACACCTCGCCGTACACCCCTCACCTGGACATGACCTACAGGTTGTTTTTAGAGCACTCCTTTATCTCCATGGTGATACGGCACACTGCTACGACTGTGGAATGAAAACAGGTTGGCAGAGCAGACAGACAGGAGTCAAGGATGTAACGTAACACACCGAGCCTGAGCAGCCAAGTAGCCAAACCAGTGACCTGCAACATCTCATCTAGAAAAGCACAATTCAAAAGAAACTCAGATCATTCCACAGTCGTCTCATGCCGTTAGGATCATTTACAGTGCATTTTTTAAATAATGCTAAAAGATGTTTTTATGTCATTTGTGATGTGGGAGGAGGGGAGGTGTTGTTTATCCACTGCCCTATGAGCGAATGCATTAACTGACTTTATCCTGACATCCATGCAGATGAATTTGAGATTTGAGAGTTAATTCATTTTAGGATCTTTTTGGACAAGTGAACCTTCTCACCTGTCTCAGCCACACCTTGATTCCAACTCGCGGGCAGTGAGTCAATCCTTTGTTTGTACTCAGGAGTACCACTCAACCAAAACGTTCAACTATTCCAAGCATGTGTTCAACTCAAGTGTTGGGCCATTGTGTGGAGTGGAGAGGCTGTTGTTCCAGTCACTAATCTGACAATGACATGATCCAGTGGGTTTTAACATGAGGTATAGGGAATGATCTGATGCAGTGGTAGAACACCACATTTCTGCACCAGCCTGGTCCATCTTCTACTCTCTGTTTTATCATCCCTATAGGCTGGCCCCAAACCATGGGTTCAATTACCCATCATGCCCTTGACCTTGGAGGTCAGCTGCTTTGGAGGATAAAGCCTTAGATGTCCGGAGAGAGAGAGGAATAGAAAGTGTGAGGGCGGATGGGAAAAAGGGATTGGGAGTTGGAAGGATTGAGGTGCAGAGATGGATTGTGGGTAGGAGAGAGTGATGTGAGTGAGGCAGAGTGAGGCCTCAGCCCTGCTCTCTTATCTCTCTAGCTTGGTGGAGTTTTAAATTATTCATTCCCTGCTGCTCCCGCCGACTTACACATCTCCATCACACGGCTGCCCGCATCCGCCCAGGGAACAGGCGGTCGCCACGGCAACCTTATCGCAGATCGCAGATTTCGGCTCCAGAAATGAAATAAAAGAGGAAATTGGCTGTATTAGCATAAGAGGAGTCAGCCCGGAGTTGAATACACACATCAGCCCTCCCCATCCCCTCTTTCCCCCCCACCCCTCACTGCCCCCTCTCCCCCCCCAAGAGCTCACAGCGTGCCCCCCGCCTCTCCTTATCAGCAATGTATGATCGCTACTCTCTCTTTCTATATTTTTTTTTTCTAATTCCACTCCCTTGACAACCCCCCTCCACCACCCACCACCCGTCACTGGCGCGGCTGCCTCTCCCACCTCTCCATCTCTCTTTGTTCCTTCTTGTGCTCGGAAAAGAATGGGGCGTTAAAAAGGGGAGGGAAAAAAGAAAAAAAATATATGGTGGTGGCATTGACCTTTGACCTTTATAGAGAGGCGTAAACAATAAGCAATAACCTGGGAGATGTGACTCAGGCGACTGACTGACAGCGCACTTTATTTCCTGTCCAATAGGGTCCTTTTCCTCTCCTCGTCGTGTTTTATTATTGCATTTTTTTTCAGTTTTTCTTTTGACTGCCTGACGAGTCCGCAGGTACCTCGATCAGTTTTGACCTTAAAGAAGACCGATTGTACTATGTCTGTTCTAAACTTATAATCTATGACACCCGCGGATCATCCTGTTATAATTTGCACATTTTAAATTGCAATATTCATCTAAAACAACTTAAAAGAAACAAGTTTGCTGACTTCCACATTAGAAAACTGCGGTGCACAATGGGAGCTGACGTTGCCGTAAACATTAGCGCAACAAAGAGCCTGCAAAGTCGTCGGAACCTCCCATGGATAGCTGCGTATAACGTTAGCGAATAGCTAAACTGACGAATCCTACGTGTATCATCAATTAAGAAAATGGACAAAGTAAGTAGAGAGCAGTGGGCGTATGAAAACGGGGATTGATAAGCAACATGGCATCTTGAAAATAAGCATTTAAAGATTGCTCAAACATACACAAATCACTAAAAAAACAACTTCGACAGGGTAAATAAGAAGGAGAAACAACTAAAATATGGTAAAAAGCTCTGAAAAGTCAATTTTGCAGAATAGGTCTGCTTTAACAAACTCCATAAGAAATGTGTTGGTCTTTCTGTCTGTGCAAACGAACCAGAAAATACAGCAACGCTCACATTAGTCAATACACAATCTCCTATAGCCATCAGCAATCTTCTATCAATGTGAAGCTGCAAAGAGCCGTGGACAATGCAGACTCTTTAGGGGACACCCATAAATGTTTTTCACTAAAGCAGTTATTCTACAGCTAACAAGTTCACCATCAAACTCCTCCTGCGCCTCCCCCTTCCCCTTTTACTAATTGAAGTTAAACAGCTGAGAAATCGTCACCATGTCGGCCCACATATGGTTATAAATGTCAACATAGACTGACACTCCCCCGGGGAATAAAGAGCCTGTTTGTTATGATAATCATCTTCCTCCCTCTCAAAGATCCTCTGCAAATCAAACCATTAGGGGGGCATAAAGGGACAATAACGCCTACCATAATCGCTGCTGGCACTATTGTCATCATTATAGGAACTGACGTTGTTTAGCAAAACCAATGTGTTATTTAAAGTCTCCAGTGGCCACACCGTACACCGAGACCAACACATGAGGAACTAGTCAATGGAGATTTCAAACAAACATCATGAAGATTATTCAGCCATTTACTTCTGAAATGAAGACAATGCATTTTGTTTGTTGTTCTAAAAAGTTTAAATGACAATCTTTATTCCTGCTTTTGTTTTCTTTTCATCTGTTCATCACAACATAACATTGAGGGGATAGTGATTTCTTCTTGGGGTGTTATCTCTGAAAGGCCTCCTTCTGCCGTGTGTGTCCCCACTTTGTATTTGTTCCCCCAAGCCCGTAATCTGTTTTAGGTGCTGAATACTTTGGAACAGTGAAGAAAAGGGCCTTAACATGAACATAGGCCAGGCACACTGCGCTCTGCTCCTATCCTAGGTGGTCCTGTAAAGCTTTGCCTTTCCAAGTTATTGTGCTGGTATGGTTAGAGGCTCATCACAGCCTACATGTAATTTCACATGAGCTATAGAAACACTTGGCGCCTGTGGCTCTGTCCCTCCTACACAGTCTGCTCAATCCGCTGTGTAGGTTTGCTCCAGAGCTGATACATAGAGTTTGTGAGAGCGGGAGCATGCAGTGTATGCACATAAAATACACAGGGTGTCACCAACTGACTTGGTAATACTAAGTGACAGGCTGAGACTGAAGACAAAGATAATCCATCTCCATTCTAAAACCAATAAGTGTTGCCCCCTCCGCCTAGCCCTACCCCATTTCTCCAGAGCACGAATCTGCTCCCTGGCCCAGAGCAGATAACCAGCGAGGAAACAGGAGCGGGACAGAACCAATCCCAAAGGGTGTCCCGGAACAGTCGCTCCACTGCAGCCCATGAAGAGTGGGTGCAGAGGGCCTCATTCCCCTCTGCTTTGTGAGCAGCAGCACTGCACTCTGTTCCAGCCCTTAGGGCCCAGGCAGGAGGGGACACCATCTTTTCTTGTCCGCTTGGACACTATTGGTCACACTGGATTTCAGGAGCAGGCCGAGCAAAAGTACCCAATCCTACAGCCTTTTAAAAAGTGAAGAAGCCAACCATTTAAAGTCCTGTTTGGAAAGACCTGGTATGTGGAGAGCAGCAGATACAGACATCAGAACAAAGAGGATTGAGAAAAAATAGCAGTATAAACCACAGCTGTTTGCTTTAGGCCTAATTGTTAGATTATTTCTTTCAATTGTCACAAAAAATAAATAAATACATTTTGACAGATGGCAGACCTCTTTTAGATTTAAGTTTACAAAATTTCCCACCTGTTAAGCTGCAGGGTTTATTTGAAGTAATATTAGCCTTGTGAACATTACAAAACAACTGGAAACATTTGAAGTGTGCTCTCCATCAGGGGGAGGAGGGGGGCTTGTTGTTTATATGTTGAAAGTGTAGGTCTAATTGTTGTGTCATAGGCAAACAATTAATGAATGAATTAATGTACTATGCCACTCTAGAACAAAGCCAACATTCACTCAGTGTTCAAGTGTGGTAAATGAGCAGGTCATAGATAGAAAAGCATGTGGCATGGTGTGTGGACTTGTTAAAACAAACAAGTGTCTAGAGCCATAAATTGTGCCACTATCTGTGCTCCAGTCTAGGGCACCATTGTGTTGTGTTATCAAAGGTTATTGTTGCTGGACAGCCTCTTGGAAGATATTTCCTGGTCAGAAATCAAAATCACATTGTCTGGATGGAGGTTGGGGTTTGAACAGAGGGATTATGGGAAGAAAAACAATGACGAATGGACAGTGTAAGAGGGGAAGAAGCTGAGATAAGACTAGAGTGGGTGGACACTGGCAATACTTTAAAAAGACATGAGGGCGATTTTCAACTTGAAGTTAGCAGCTTTAAGTGGAGATGTTCTGTGGATTGAGCCTCATCCTTTGTCTTATTCAATCAAAAACAGACAATTCCACACACCATGCTGTGATTGGTCAGAAAGTTAAACTGTCCCTTTTGTAGAAGAGTTTGACAAGAATAACTATTCACATGAGCAATGTGAAACTATTCTCACCCATTAGCCCAGAAAGAAAGCAAATACACTAATAGTAAACAGCGTACCCAGCCCAGGGTGCCACATCAACACCAGTGATGCACATCTGTGGTTGGAATCTGCAGTTGTACTTGCAGTTGTCATTCATATTTCTTAAAAATGTTAAACACAACAGGACCACTGCATATGGGACATCAGGCAAGTCAAAGAACATATCCATTAAAAATACTTTCTTATAATCTTCCTTCAAATTTTAAAGTCAACCAAGGGGGAAAAGGTACCTTTTAGTATTTTCACACTGTATCAATGAAGTAAGATGTATGGCATTATGAAAAAAAAAGTTAAATAATAACTTTATGATGAAATCACCTGAAATGGTTTTCACTTCACAGGTGAACTCTGTCAGAGTTCATTCGTGTTCAGGACTGTTCGAAGCAGTGAATTAGCAGTGAATTATCTAAAATATAAGACATTTTAGCCTCAATTGAACTGACAGGACAATACACTAAATTGTACTGAATGACCATAAGTTGTTGCCTTTTTTAAAAATAATTTCCTTTTACCTTTTGTTCAGTTGAGATTGCCACAGAAAGTCTAAAATATCTTCTGGTACACCGAGAAGTGAAGAGGTTTTAACAAGGCTAAAACAATAAATGCAGCTTCACAAGGGCTGCAAATTATTCAAATGATTCTAGTAAGGATCACAACTTAATAACATTACAAAGTGGAGTATTTACAGGGAGAAAAAGACAGCTTAAATATGCAGGATTTGTGTGTTAAACGCGAATGAACATAGTAACATAGATCACACATTTTGCATAATACAGGCCCTTTAAATGAAAAAGTGTATTCAAACTTTGGAAAGGTATTCAACAGTCAATAGAGATAAATGCAAACTTCTGCTTTGTAGCACTTACATTTTCTTGAGTGCACACAATGCTTCATGTACTTTGTCAGCCAAACATAAGTGCACAACACAACAGCATGTAGGCGTGATGTTTTGGACTAGCCTGTGGCCTCTCTCTCCTTGCTCTTAATTACTGTGGGCATTGTGGGACGGCAGAGACAGAGTGGACCCCAGAGATTGTGGTTCCACTGGTGCCTCCCAACTGGCTTTTCCCTGTATGCAGCCTCATGCCAAGCTCCTCCAAATGGCCTCTTTTGCCACCCTGCCACCCTACACCGTGTCAGGGTAATAGAATCAAAAACGAGTGCAAACACAGAAACACCGACTCAAAGTAACAATTACAAGCCACACAAGCTGGTTTGTCCGTAACATGCGTGACTATGTGCAAGAAACTTCTACTACTATACTTTGTCTCTGATGTTTTCTTATCATTAGCATTTTAAGGCCTTTTATTTTGTCCATCTCATTTCCTCAGCTCTGGCAGCCTTAAACAGCTGCTCTATCTGGGCAGAGCACTGGAGGCAGATAAGGCTTATTTAGGGTTTGGAATCCGCTCCATGACACTGGCCCTACCAGTGTACGAGATGAGCAGGGCTGATATATGACAGGATGTTTTTTTGTGAATAAAAAACTCAAATTTGATATCTCCTTGATGCCAGAGGAAAAAAAAACGCAGCTACATGGTTATATTTATTTATACTGTATATTCATTTGAATTTGCCAGATGCATCACTTCAATTAGTCTTTGATCAACTAGGCCTATTTTAACCCTGATCACATACTTCAGAGTGTTAATCTCATTTCAAATGTATAGACTTTATGTCTTTTAACACTGAAATGCTCTTATATGTGATGGTTTATCTGTGGTAAAAGGGAGAAACATTACTCATCCTTGTGACTTTGCAGTGCATTTCAGTACCCGTACCAGGAGACAATCTAAATCTGTCGTTTCTATGATTTAAGCACTGTTTTAGTGCTTTAGAAAGCTTGAGTGATAGACCAGTGCTTATGCAGATGATCCACTCGAGCCCTCCTTCTACCATTCCTATTCTCCTCCAAAGCCAACATGTTGGATCTGTGTCTGGCTGCTGAGCCCCTCTACCTCAGGGAGGTCTGCTCTGATAAGCATTTAAAAACACTAATCTCCAGTCACTATCACTCACAGATAACCCAGCTCCTTGGCAGTGATCAACATGGAGATTATGATGTGATCTGCAGTTGATCACTCCCTGTGATACCACATGGTAGTGTCAAACATGTATGTTCCAACACAAATTTACTCTCTGAAAAAGAAAAAAAAAATCTATCCATAAAGAATGTGTTTTCATGCAAACTGGTCATAAGGTCCTATTCCAAAAAGGGTACAGAGGCTGACCACAAAACTATGTGCCTCTGGTCTGAAGGCAAACTAGAGAACACAAACTCACATCCATCTCTGGTCCAACTGCGTCTATTCCTCCTGTGGATCAGATGCTGAGGGTGAAAAGATGTGTTCCATTGAAATAACTTTTTTTTTTTACTAAGTATGGTATCATTTACACTTTTCCACAACATTTTTTACTATTCGATAGGCTTATTCCAGTGTCACTGTTTATGGCACACTCCATAAAAAAATCATAACTCTGGTAAGTTGAAGAAAACTGTACGCTTGGAGCAGGATTATTGCCAAAATGTTAAAATTTACAATAGAGTTGTCATGATCCTTTGATGCCGCAAATAGTGCATTTTATGATTACTCTTTTAGCGGTGCGCCCCCAATTTAAACACTAAACATTAAGGTCAGGTGCAGAAATCGATTTGTGGGCTGCCCAAGATTTGGTTCATACTTGATTTAGCCAATTTCTGATTTACTATTGGTCATTATGTTATGGGTATGCCGCTGCTGCGCACACACTCAAGTCCTGTTTTGTATTTCTCTCTCATGTCTGAGTTAGCCTGGTGTAATGGAGCAGACAAAACATAAGTCTAAAGCAGCTCTACATCAAAGCTCCTGCCTTCTTTATCACGTCTTAAACCTCAACCGATGTCCTTTCTTCGACCTTGTATCTCCCTTTTATCCGGTGATTACCAGTGACCATGACTGCTCCGCCCTCACTTTTCCTTTGCTCCGCCCCCTTGTACTTTCTTTTCCTCTCAGTGTGTGGGCTACCAAACAACTCAACAGGAGGTCATCTACAGGTAACTCACGGCGGCATTAATCCAACGAGTAACAAGACGACCAAAAGGATAAACGAAAAATGGTATTAAGATGTGTGTCGGAGGGTGCTTACTTATGGGGCGGAGTCCAACCAAACCATCATCATCATCTTCACTATCTTCATCACTGCAGCCTTAATCAAGCACAGTTAAATCTCCAGCCTTGAATGTTTGCCACTTGTAATAATGTGCACCTTCTGTCTAATTTGGCCATTATTCAGGCCTGTCAGACCGCAATTATTTAGAGCTTATCTCCCTCGCACACAAGATGACGCGTTTGTCATGCTTTTGCACCACACACAAACACACACACAAAACACACACACATTGGGACACCGGGGCACGTTTAGAGCTTTAGAAATCCCATCGATGACTGGCTGCGATACAACCTGCCTCACCCTTCACCCCCCGTGTCATTGCCCCATTGATTACCTTGCTTTTCTTATCATCCACATTTTCAGTCTCATCAAGCAAATAGATACACACATATTGTTTTCATGTAGATAGAGATTGCTTTGTTGTTTTTTTGCCCCGAGTTTGTTTATTCTATTGGCTGATTTGTTTAGTAATGCCATCTATCCCCCTCTGGATTTTGAGCCAAGCTGTGGATAAAGAAGTGGAACTCAATCACTCCATTCAAAGTGTAGTGAAAATAGGACGCGTGATATTGGGTTTCTATGATCTTTTATCGGCGGAAATTTGATGCCACATAAAGTGTTTGGTGGAACAAATATAAAAAACATTGTTAAATTGTATCTTACATTAATGATCAGGATGGAGCGACAGGGAAATATATACCTGCGGCTGTGTATTTAGACTGCGGACTGGGTTACATTGTTTTAAAAGTGTCAACATTTTAAACAGATAAAATGTAATATAATCTACTTTATTTCAATCATTTCAATAACTTTAAGGTTGGAGTGGTAAAAGGCTCGGGTGTATCTGATATTAGAGGGCATACAGTCCTAGTTTCTTCCCTTTGAAGACAAGAAAATTGGGCAATGAATAAAAGTAGGCATCAGATCTTGCGCCTTCTTAATTCTCTCATCCCGTTTATAATATCATTATCACGGCCTAATGACGACAGTGCAGCAGCACTGGTGGAATAAGCCGATTAGGACAGAGACAAACAGCAGTGGGCCAGGCTCACAGTGAGGCCATTTAGCACTTCTTACAGGACAAATGAGAACGTCACTACCATCTTTCCTTTGCCCTTTCTCGGTCCATCTCCCTCACCCCCTCCGTACACTCCTCCCATCTATTTCTTTTTAATACAAGGCCATCATGAAGTATTTGATTTCCTCTCCTTTCTCCTCTGCCTCCTTCCCTCTCTCCGTAACCCCACAGCCCCCCGCAGCCCCCCACCGCCCGAGCCTGTCTCCTTTGTGCCGAGGTAATCGTAGATGCAAAGGGAAGGGGCTGCACGGCTCTTATCAGCCCATAACATCTGTTGGCGTGTCAGGTGATGAGATGGAGCGCTGGCGGCCTGCAGGCAGCCTGGACGGCTCCTTTAATGCAGAGTAGGGAGTGTGCAAACAAACAGCAGCTGATAGGGTCTATGCTTGTCACAATCACTCAGGACCATGATCTATCTTCTCTGTGCGTTTTTCACTCTCTCCATCTTTCCCCTAGCGCCTTCTGTCCCCATCCTCTGCCCTCTTATTTCAGAGCCTATGTTCCTCTTCTCTATGTGATGATGGTTAGATATACAAGGATTCCAGTGTCAAGCACTTGGACAAAATAAAAATTGATATGATTTGATTTTACATCAGCTCGGTTTTGTAATCCCGACAGAGACAATTCCAATCAAATATCGAACAGCTCCTGGCATGGCAAAATTATACATAATATAAAATGGTTTTAGAGCTATATCATCAGTATTTAAATGAATCCACATACATTCCTACCCAAATAACATAGCTGCACAAGAATGTAAGCCAGCTACGGAAGGAAAAATCTGAAAAACACAGTTCACATGCACTCTGTTCCACAAAATACAGTCAATTTCTGTAATTCTACATTAGACACCTCAGACTTCCTGTTCATAGTGAGTGTGCTGTTCCAGGTAAAATCAAGTTTTATACTCTGCAGTTTAGTTTGGTGCATATTTGGTGCTCTTTGGAGGCCACACATCTTTCTCCTGTAGTTTCTTTGTTCACACATGTATCAATTCAGTATATGTCAGTCTCCTGGGGGTAAACTGACAGGGCTGTCAATCTGCCCTCTCCGACCATCACCGAGCACTCACAGATTGCATCTAAACACAGTCGATGTGGGTGGAGGGTCCTGCCCAGTGACACAATGGCAAAATGGTGGAGCAGAGTTTGAACCACCAGCCTTGAGGTTGGTGAATGAGCACTGTAACCATAAGTTACTGCGCCTTGACATGTTAAATGTTGCAAAGATGAACTTAAGTGTTATACCGGAAGACGCTCTATGATTTTTACAACAAAATCAATCCAAATTTTGTAAAAGGTGAAAGATAATGCATCTTGCAAGATCTTCTTCAGCTCACAGAACAAGGAGTATTAAAGCTGGGACACCTCGGTTTCACACCACAGTACAAAGAAGTAGGTATTTAATTCTGTCTAACTTGTCCCTAGCTCCAAATGCATATATTTACCGGATGCATGGTCACAAGTGCAGCCTGTCACTGCTTACAGCCAGGTTCAATAAAATATAGAATTTTACAATATACTCTTTGGAGGAAAACATTATAGTACTACAAAAAAAAAAAAGCTAAATACTGCAGCTTTAAATTGGCACACAATGTCAATTTACAATATCATCATGCCAAACATTTTTTGAAAATCCTTAATAATTTATTGTAAATTTGAGGACTAACCAAACATAGGCTTCATTGACCCAGTTTATGTTGTGTTAACATGTGATTTGTGTTTTTGTTGACTAAAGTAAAGAACACGTAATTTAAATTTTTATTACCCCATTGAGGGCTGGCATTTAGTAACGCAGCCACGAACCACGAGGAAAAATGTGGCACTATTGTCCTAATTGTTTTGTAAAGGAGGAAATGGTTGTGGATGGCCACTGGTCAGTGTCCTGGTCTGGTCCACTGGACTCTTATCAGAAGTGATGCATGCTCAAAGAAAATGTGTCTTATCTAGACACTCATTTCCACTGGTATCCGCAGCGCAGCCGTCTTCACTGTAAAACACCATTATCACTCATATCTGTCTTCATCACTGTCCCTATTAACAGCATTGGCCTAGTCACAGGGAAAAACATCATGTCATTATGGTCCTATCATAGTCACACATCTGTAAATGATCGACACATTGCTGATCGCTCTGATAATCCCAATGATATTTCAAAACTGTGCAGCTCATTCAAGATGCATTACAGAAACTACAACACATCTGATATGTACAACTGCTTTGGAAAATACCAGTAAAAATGCCACAAAAAGAGTTTTCTGAAGAGTCAGGTCATCAGGTCATCCCTAACCCCTGACCCCTCAAGTTAATGCCAAGAGAGAACCCCAAAGTCGAATATGTAAACCCATGATTTAATACCTCAGAATGTTTACTTAGACAATCTACAACAAGAGAAACTAATCCAAGCGTTTTTCTCTTAAAAATACCAACTATGCAAAAAATGTGGTGATATTTGATTACAATTCAAGAGCAACTCCGTAAAGACAGCTCGTAACCTAAAGCAATGTCTTTTTGTTTCAGTGAGATCTGAAAACACCTCGTTATATCTTAAATGCAACTTGCAGGCTCTGTTGGTGAATCCTCTCTGTCTGATATCAAATAAAGAGTATTTTATTGCCTGGAGTAAGTACATTGCAGAGACCATATCAGACTGCGCTGACTATAACAAAGCAGCACTATAACTAAAATGTTATTGTCAGACGGCTTGTGGCAGCTGGATCAATAGTTAGTAATTCCTTGGCTGGGGGTCTGGGAGTCTTGTGCCTGCTCTTACTGTCTGTCCCCCTCTGAGCTAGAATGTCCTCTAATGGAGCAGGGCAGATCTAATCACTGCAGTAATTGAAGTTTACTTTGAAGCTTTCAATCTAAGGGAATATTTAAAGCCAAAGCCACCATGAAACACTATCTACTGTCCCAGACCCGATGCCATCTCAATATCGGGGCCCGCTCAATAATAGATGAGTGTCTCAAACATACTTTTATGCTTGTATGTTGAGTCGGTATTATTTGACTTAAAATTTCTCAAATGACTCATATTAGACTCCTCAGTGTCTGGTGGAAGAAATTCATTCATCAGATATTGTCATGATGTGCCATAACTCCAACAGTATGGCTTGTAAAAATTGACGCCATGATACTAAGCAATACTGAAATGATTCAAGGTAAATATCTGAACAAGTTTCTGAAAAATCACATAAATAAGACAATGGGCCTTCTTTCCTGAATAGTATTAGAATGATCTTGAACTACAGTATATCAAACTTAATTTATCACCACATAATATTTAAGAGACTACCATCATTTTGTCTTGACATTTACATTGTATAGTTTAAATTAAGTGTTTCATTATCATTGTGGTCGCTATTTAAGATTGATGACGGAACATTTAATACCAAATCACATAACTGCATAAGGTTAAGGTCTAGCTTCACCAAAACTGAGACGGAAAAGAGGCTTCACAAAAATGGACACTCCAAGGAAAACTGGACACTTTGGTTACACAATCACAATTAAACAACCTGGTAACAAACTTTTACACATGCTCCTGTTTTTAATGTTTTATATGGACCTGTATAGTTATTTGTTTTGGTTGCTTGTTTTAAATAAGGCATCCATGAAAAAGAAATCCCAAGTGCTCTCACTGAAATTGTGTTTTATTATCATTGTAGTGTCAAATTGGTATCAAATATCAACCCTTTCCTCTAGTATCAAAATCAAGTTTGAAATTTTTGTCATTTTGTCTGTCAACATTATTTGCAATATTTAGGTGTTGTCCAAAATTGATTTTTTTGAGCTTTCCACAATGATACAAAGTTGTTCCCACATCAAAAACATGGCTGAGAAAGTTTCCACGCATGTTTCAGTAATTTAGCGATCTATCCCAGGTCCTATTTGAACCTTTCTTATGGTTTCTTATGTTCCCACACGACGATTGTCCCAAAATACACAAAAGCATGATATATATTTATACACACATGCATACACACATGCATACAATACATACTTACACACATATACAGGATGTCCATAAACTCTTTTTTACAATTTTTTTATTTACTTACAAAGGCAATTGATAAGATATATTAATTAGATTTGTTCTATTGTACTGTAGTGGTTATAAAAGTTTTTAATGATGTTGCATTTTTGTTTGTCAGACATCCTGTTGGTTAATGAGACGTCCTTTTGAATGAACCCCTGCGATGTCTACTCCTTAAGAAAAGGCACAATGTGTGTCATGGTTTAATGAGACATGGATACGCAAACTCAACGAAACTACAGAACAAAGAATGGAAGAGACCCACCATCACACCCATCAATTTGAGCATGGCACAAGAAATGTATGGAGACAGGGACAGTGTTAGATAGAAAGAGAAGTGAGTGACCAAGAACATCTGAGGAAAAACAACTGGATTTCGTTCTATGGGGTTATGTCAAAGATATCACGTATTGAACAAAGATACAGGACATTACTGAACTAAAGCAAAAGATAATAGATGCAACTGTAACTACTGATGAGGGTACGCTACAGTGAACAAGGCAAGAAATTGAGTACCGTCTTGATGTGCTTCATGCGACTAATGGTGCCCATATAGAGGCGTATTAAATGAGGTAAAAATAACTTTGGACACCACAGAGTTTATTGATTAAGACATGTTATCAATTTTATTTTATATTGTACAGAGACTTTATGGACACCCTGTTTATATAAATATATAAAATCAGCAATGTATCGCACTTCAAAATGAATAACTGTGACAGGTCTAGTCAGAGGTCCAGCCAGAAGATGTTAAACCCGGCTTCATAGACCAACAGTTGCAATATGAATTTGGGTTGTGTGAAGTGGTCAGGCTGAGTAGAAGTGAGGCGCCGGTTGTGGTAGTGGCTCTCTGATTGATAGGCCTGAGCACAGAGGGGCAGGGTGAGATGAAAAGAGAGCCGATAGCAGGCCGTACATACTCCCTGAATCACTGTGTGTCAGATACTGATAACACCTCCACTCAGAGAAGCAACGCCGCAAAGTGTCGCCCAGACGTGGGGAGAGAAATAAGGCCATAAAAGAATAGGAAGAATGAGCCGCGCTGGGGAGAAATGCGTTAGATGCCACGTTACTGACAGTGGGTAAAGCCGATGCTTATTTCATCAAAGTGACAAACCCACGTGTCCAGGTTGACAGCATGATCTAGTTTTGGACTTGCCATTGTTCGGTCCAATTTATTTCCCTTCTGTCTCGTGAGTTAGTTCTGCGTCGCGGTAACAGAGATAAGTACGTGAAATATGGGGATTTTCATGTTTGCTGGAATTGGGTTGTACAATTAACTTATAATATTTGCGTGATTGTCTGAGGGAGTGTGAACAATTGCCTTTGCTCTAGAAAATGGAAATGCATGTATGTAGAAAAGAAATGTATCTCGATTTTCTTACTAATTAGAGAATTCTAACTCCAAGATCAAGGCCAAGACACTGCAGACGTATTGTATATGTCAGGGGTGTCCAAACCCTTCTCATTAAGGGCCACATATAAAAACACAGACAAAGTTGAGGGCCGATTGAGCTCCATGGACTGGTTGCCAATACAGAGAATACTTCAAATCTGCGTTATTATTACAAGTTAGACTATTATATACTATTATTATTAAGTTAGACTGAACCACTAAACCTTTATTCATACTTAAATCCTCAATTGGACACATTAAATATTTGCCATGGGCTTGTTAAAGTAGAAACAAATGTACAGTAAAAAATACTGGAAGCTTGAGGGCCCAGAAAAATTGGTCTGAGGGCCGCGTTTGGTCCCTGGGCCGCAGTTTGGGTATGCCCGCAGTATGTGGTTCATACTGCTGTGTAAGGTTCTACATGAATAAATGTTGCACTGGTGGAAGTAGAAGGAAATTTAATAGCACAGGAGCAAGGTCAGTTTGCCATAGATGTTTTTTTGGTGAATCATACTGAGTAAATTTAACTAATTAGCTGAAACATACTGTGCAAGGAAGAATTATTTGATTAGTGGTTCCCTTGCACATTTGTATATATATCAGCAACACGCCCTCTCCATTTCCGCTTCTGTTTTTTTTTCTGACTTGCAGTAATACCACTACTTACCTTCACTTGTCACTCATTCTTCAGTGGCTAGATGTTTCAGCACAAAGACACATACATTACACTGTCCCTTATGGTCACAACTCATTTGATGTTCAAAGAGTTGGGCATTTTTAAAGCATACTGTTGTGTCACCGTGATGGTCGCTCAAAGATATCTGATCGGTGATATGAAGTCATACGGTTGTGTCTGCATTTTAAACATACCTGTCATAGCAGAGTCGTTCGCTGCGTGCCAAACACCTGCATCAGAGAGGGCCTGCCGTACATGCTGTCCCCGTGTGACAGAACCTTGTCACGTCACAGTCAGCGTATGTCATCAGCCTAAACTCTAAATGAACTTTTATTAAACCAGACAAAACAAAAACAAAAAAGAATCCTTATTGACGCAGATATGACATAGAAAATACGCAGATGTGACACAACAAATACACAGAACGTCTGAAAATGTGCACTAAATCACACTACCACTACTAAACTGCAGGAATCAGGTATAATTATATCTGAACAGAAACCTAAAACAAGTTTGAAACAGGTGAATTGCAATAAACATTCTGAGGATGAAGGTAAATGCAATTCCTTATTCATCCAGAAGTATTCCATAGTAACAATCATCTGAGGAGATCATCTGGACTAGTATTTACATCTAAGTGACAGCGGAAACCTACTCCAGATGACTTTCAAAACTTTCTATTTTAGTACAAGATCTCCAGTAGCATAAAGTATTTCTGCCCCCAATTAATACAATAACAGTATCATCACTTGTTCATGCCCAAAAAAATCCCATATTATCTTAGTACTGGAACATGCTGTAAAATTGAATATTGTGTTGTTTTGGCAATTATTATTTTTTCTATCCTAATGCCCGGTGTGCCCTGGATTGCAACTCCTTTCTATTTTACAGTCACCAAATTTATCTCGCCCACTTTTGTTTCCCCAACCAACCGTTTACACACTAGAGAGCCATTTCAAACGTAAGCGATGCCGGTTCTTTTAGAAAGTGCTCAGGGTCAATGAATAAATATTATATTACAGGTATTTATTTACATATAGATTGTTGACTAAAAAGAAAATAAATACTTCAAAGCTTTTATGTATCTATTAAGAAACAGGAACAGTGTGGTCTGAGCTCCTGAAATCTCATCTAATGACCGACCAGCTAAGATTACAGTTTTATATTTATCACACAGGAAGCGTTGTCCAGAGCTTAACTGCTTCACAGACTTAAAAATGATACCAAATATTATCCCCTTAAAGATTCCACTTCTGTAATCATTATATGGATTGGGTTACACTCGTGGGATTTGAGGATATGCATTCAGACTACTGCTTAAACCGCATAATATCCTTACCACTTAAAGCACCTCATATCCTCAGCACTTAACTGAGCCGCAGGTCCATGCTAAAAGTATCGCTTTGCCAATATGTTTGAATGATGCCGTGTAAATACTTTTGAATAATTGATCAAAACTCCTTTCTAATAACTATCTCCTTAAAAAAGAAATAGAAGTTGTTTAAAGGGACATATGCAAAATGGACTTTAATGTGCTTTTAACCATAATATAACAGTGTTCCCTCAGCTCACGCAAACTTATTGGCCCGAATCAGTGACAAAGAAACTGGCTATTATTATTATTATTATTATTGTTATGCCAGAGCCAAGGACACTGTCCAGACGAGGGACTAATTAAAACCCCGCCCAGAGCTACTAAGCAGTAGACAAGTCCAAACATGCCAGTGACAGCTCATGTGTTTAGTGACAAAGCCGAGAAAAAAATGATCAAAGACAACTCAGTAGCGCCATCTTTAAAAAATCGATTTTCAAGTGGCCAATGAGAAAAAAAAAGTAAAAATCTGAAACTTTGCATGGAAAATAGAACATATCAGGACATGCAAATATGATATCATGGCCTGAGCACAAAAAGTGCACACTGTTATACTTTTGGCATCTCCTTGAACAGTTTTCTTTGAAATCACTTCACATTTTCGACAAAAGACACACACCCCTTTTTTTTTTTTTTTTTTGTTTTGATTGGAAAACCCCAATAGAGCATGTGTGCAGATTTGTGAGCTGAATGCAATGATATGCAAATCAGTTTATTTTGAAAAAAATCAGCGCGTGCGGCTGGGGAAGAATGTCTCGGACACTCGGACTATCAGCACAGGATCTCCACAGGGCTGTGTACTTTCTCCCCTGCTCTTCTCTCTGTACACCAACTGCTGCACCTCCAGCCATGACTCCGTCAAAGTGGTTAATTTTGCGGATGACACCACCCTCATTGGACTCATCTCGGACAGCGATGAGTCTGCCTACAGGAGGGAGGTGGACCGGCTGGTGTCCTGGTGCAGCAGCAACAACCTGGAGCTTAACGCCCAGAAGACAGTGGAGACGATTGTGGACTTCAGGAAAGTCACAGCCCCCCTGCCTCCCCTCACCCTGACGGACTCCCTCATCAGTATTTTATTTGATTTTTTTAAACATATCTTTTTTAACTTCGTGCATGCCCTTATTTGTATTTATTCAGTGTGTTTTATGTTGCACTTTATCACCGAAGTAAGTTCCTAGTTTGAGAACTGTGTTCACAAACAATGGCAATAAAAGGATTCTGATTCTGATTCTGATTCTGAAAACACACCTGGACTTGTGAAAAAATGTATGTGCGAAATCTTATTTATGGTGGGGCACAATGTGACAAAGTTACATGACTCTAGTTATTTCCCTTATAGGAGAAAAATAATGGGCGAAAAATAAGGACAATGTCCCGGTGACGGACTGATTAAAACAGCGTCCGGAGCCCAGAAAAATCACAAAAAAACAAGTAGTAAACAAGTTCGAACATGCCAGTGACTAGTATTTAAAATTTGAACTCGATGAGCTCAAATTTTGCTTGAAGAAAAAAAATTAAAGATGGCTCAGTAGCGCCACCTCAAAAATCGATTTACATGGGGCCAATAGTAGTACCACCACCGCCTAAAATCAATGTTTCCCCAAAGAAGGAATAATCAAAAAGCACTTTTAAAAAAAGAGTAAAAATGTCACTGTGGCCCCTTAAAAAAATCTTAATAGGCTATATTGCGCTAAATGAAAGAAGAGTCCTTTTTTTTTTTTTTTTTTTTTTTAAGCACAGAAAGATGAAACATTACATCAAAATAGTCCATGCCATGACAAGTAAAAAATATGATTATGACCCCAGCCTAAACCCAACAGGACATCAGTAATATTCGGGGGACTTGTTTTTTTGCAAAATGATGCCGCTCATACTTTGAGTATCTCCACCTTGGATTTTCATTTAAAAAGCTTGAAAAGTGGACAAAATAACCTAGACCCATGTGCTATTAAAGATTATTGTTTACATTTTTGATTCATTCTAAAACATGGGTGTGGCTAACCCAAAACTTATGCATTTCTCAGCTGATTTCAAATAGAGTCAGACTCAGTGGAATATTTTTTGCGCACTGACATCACATGACCACAAATTTTAGTTTGTTGTAGATAATTGAAATTTGGCACAGATAAAAAGCCAATTACGACATACCTCTATTTGCAACTGTGTTGCCATGGCAACAACCAACATTTGTCATAGTTGGTTAACTGGGATTAAAAAATGTGATTGTCATAAACCATTGAAATTTGGTGCACATATTCCACACATCATACTGAACAAAAAAGCCAATGAGGACGTACCTCAATCTTCAACCGTGCGACCGTGACAATGTCAGAAAATGTCTGATTGGACTGAATGGAGTAGTATGTATATACAGTTTTATGGAGGAGGAGGATGTAGATGGGAAAGGCAGAAGGACCAGAAGCAGGCTCTTCACAGTGGCATGTACCTGACTGTCTGAAAAACTATTCACTTATTTACTGTTTCAAAATGACTCAAAAGTGCCAACTCAATATTATGACCCCACCCTAAACTGAACAGAAAGTTATCCACTGTGGGTGGATGTGTGTGGGTTTTTGGCAAAATTTTACCTCTCATGCTACCTCTGAAACTTTTAAATAAAAATCCATTGTGTAAAAAATGTGTCAACATTTTAAAAAGTATTAAATCTCGTGTTACTCTGACATGCAGTTTCCTCTTGCCCAGCATTAACACACATTTTATGCATAAAGAAGACCTGAATGCAATGATATACAATTTATGTAATACTTTAATTTCCTGTTTATTTGATAACTTCTCAGGACCACAGGCATTGGCCTAGAGACCTAAAATTGAAATATAGCGCCCCCTACCACAGCCATGAAACATCAACATTATAACATTTCATGGTTGGCCAGGAGGGGCGCAATGACTCCTATTTTGTTTGTTTTTTTAAATCATACATGCACATGCTTAGTCCAACCATGTTTAAATTGTAATCACTTACACAATGGCTGCCACTGATTACATTGATATGTTAAACACACTGATCAGTGCTAGAGCACCTCCTATAGGAACGCACAAAGTTTACAATGGGGCCAAAAACTATTATTTGGCACTAATTAGTGAAACTTTGCATAAAATTCTGTTACGTGTCCCTGATCAAAAAGCCAATGAGACCCAAGCCCGATTTTGTACAGTTCAGGGTCCTTCAAAGCCCCACTGTACGTGAATAGCACTCTGACACAATAGAGGGGGAAACACCCACTAAACATGAACAGAAATGTACCAATGTTGGCAGAGTGAACCAGCTTTGTGCAAAATTCATTTTCATAACAATATTTTACATGGTACACACAAATTGGCTCTACAGTGCCACCTTTTAAGTGACACCTAGGAGATGGGAAACACATACTGTCTTTGGCCAATAAAAATAATAGGCGATAGGACACACGAGGACAACCAAGTCAGCCATATTGGATGGCATTTCTGACCCCCGCTGTGACATACGTTTATATAAAATCTATCCAGTCCTGGGTTTTTGATCCAAATGAGCTCACTCCCCAAATGTCACATCTAGTGACATTGATAATCAACAGTTACCCATTTTTCTTGGATATTCATTATGATTTTTGTGTAACACACCATGAAAAAGCCTAGAGCTAAAAGGTTAACCAGCGGTGCAAAATCAAAGGCTGAACAGAGCAGAGTATTGAGCACGTACCCAATGGTGACTGGTGACACCCTGTAACATACATTAAAAACATGTAATTATCACAAAACCTGGGGGATTAATTGTATTCACCATAACATGCAAGTCAACTGGACCAACATCATAGTCTCTATTTTTTATATGAGAGTTATGTATGTGACTATGTTTCTATGAATCACAGATGGAAGGTGCAAAATGATTGAAAATTGACACTATTTCAGTCACTCCAGTCAAAAAAGGAAATTACACCATAGGAACCTTGTGTATTATGCACAAGGTTGCTGGTTCAATCCCCTGGACCAGACCAGTAGAAGTCAATTGGCACACTTTATGGAAAGGTACAAATAGTGGCTTGGGAAGCTGTCGGGAAGGGAGGATGGAATGGCAGGCAATCACATACAGAAGCAGTCACGATTCAGGGCGGTCACGATTCAGGGGAGGTTGCAATTCAAGGATGATCGCGATTAAGAGGCGATCACGAGTTCAAGTTGGGGGGGCAAGTCCACAGTGGGTGCAAGTCCATGGGGGGGATGTGTGCACAGTGGCAAGAGCAGACATTGCCGCTTGTGGCTTTAATATTTTTGATTGATTCATGCGTGTTTGAATAATCCTACATTCAAGGCTTGAGTGCTCAAAAGTTTTCAGCCTTCACCTACCCCCTACCTCCCCCCACTTTTCTGTATTTACCTGTGATGAGTCCAAAAAATTCAGGCTTCGGGCAATGCATGCAAGGTTAAAAAATGTCACACAGCCACTTTTCACTAATATAAAACACATACATGAATGAAAATCTGCTACTTATGGTGAAATGCCACTATGAAGAGACAGATCTTATCAATTCTGTATATCATTATAGTTGTTTACAATTAACAGAATATATAAAAATGATCCATGTATATTACAGTTTAGTACTAAGGCTTCCTTAAAGAATGAAAGCATACGTTACTAGTAGTAGACCATCCCTATACTACTACAATACTTTGCTTTTTGACAAATGTAAAGGGGAGAGCTGGAAAGGATGTAGTGTGTGTTTAGTATTGATCTTTAGGACACGGGGGTCTGACCAGCCTGGTGTGGTGGTGACCTGCTCTAATTGATGTAATGAATGTGATTAGGCGTTATCTGCAGCATCACAGGACCAGTCCCTCCGCCCCTTTGGTCTTATCTCCACATACTTCCTGGGCCCTGTAGGAACCCATAATGCATCAGTATTGAAAGAGACAGGTGGGAGACCACAAGATGGAGGCAGAAGGATGTACGATTTTCTATAGTCTCCAATCAGGACTCATAACTGATAAGTAGAAAAACTAAAGTATGCTAAATCCAAGTCCACCGTACACATGATCATTTTATTAATAATAATTGACAAAAAAACATCCATCCTTGGGTCTAGTGGATAGTATGCTCTCTCTGGAGAAACCACAAATCAGCGCGCTCAATAAGTAGCCCAACACTGCCCTTGTGTGGATGAATGGGGTTCTGCAGAAGATGCAACTAAATTATTTGGCTTTTTTTTCTTTTTTTTTTTTGTAAATTAAAAACAAAAATGTACAGGTTAAGTGAATACCTCTATACAGTTTTCTTTCACCAGTTAAAACAAGTGACAAATATTTCTACATTGTGTGACATATTTGTATAATTCAGAAAATAATATGTTAAATAATAATAGAAATTATCTTTGCTATACAACTATTATATATTTTTTCATTATTGACCCCACTAAAAATACTTTCCATTTGTTTTAATCAACAGAAATACACCCTGTCAACCAGCAGATGGCACAGTAATCACTCCAAACATTCTCCAAGCTTTAGTCTGGAGAGTGAGCCAATGGTGGAGTTTTTCCACGCTACAGTGAGTGTTACTGGAGGCTGGTCCTTGTGGGTATTAAACCTATATATAGATAATGAGACTATTACAACAAAAGACCCCCAATAGTACAAGAAAAAAGCAATGAAATGTTGTTGCATCTATAATTGATTGAACATTAAGTCGATATAATAATTATGGGGCAGGCCTAAATAGAACATGAACTAGAGTGTTTGTTTTCTTTTCACTCAAAATTGTGGTTTTATGTATAAAAAAACAAACAAAAAAACAACAACAACACACAAGTCCCATGACTGTCGATTGAAAGAGGTTTAAGTATATTAATATGACTAATAAGTGAAACCAATTCCCAACAAACTGTGGACTGTCTCTGGATATTTCTTTCAAAATCTGATTCAACCACAGAGCTGAGGTCTCCATTTGAGATTATGACATAACAAGTAAACAAGTAAAGAACGCTGTGAACACAACCTATGGAATGCATTTTATTTTCCACATAATATCCAAAATTAAAATGTTAAATTTGTGAAAGTAAAAGAACACAAAAAATCTGCCTCTCAGATAATCGATAGACCAATATAAACCATTGTGAGGCCTTTTGAAACACAGTTATTGTTTTATTGTTTGGATTAATACTGTCAAATATTTTTTTTTTCTTTTGAGTTTGCGATTTAATCTTATCCAACTAATGTTTTTATTAATGAACTTTTGATGCACAAATGTAGCTGGATCACGCAATTGTAACCAGTATTTTACATTGTTTAATCCACTTTGTAGTGTCTGTGTAGACCCTCAGTCGTCCAGGTCTGATCCATAGCAAAAAAATGAAGTTAAATCTGTCAACTGGACAAATCTTTGCTCATCCAAGCCGCTTCTTCAGTTCTGGTCAGAATGCTGGTGGCCACTGCCTTTAAATCTAACTGAGGGGAGGGGCTAACTACACTGAAACTGTAAACAGCCATTGTTCTCATTGTTCTGGGTCTGAGGATGGAGTTGTAGATGGAGGAGAGATTATGTTTCAGGCCCCCATTTCTGTTTAAGGAAGGATTCTCTTTCCTAACAAAAATAGCTTCCTTAACTCCTCTCTCAAACCATTTCTTTTCTCTGGCTAAGATCTGAACTTCACTATCTTCAAAGGAGTGGTTAGTGGCTTTAAGATGGAGATGCACGGCGGACTGGGGTCCAGAGGAATTCTGCCACCGGTGTTGGTACATTCTCTTATGGAGCAGCTGTTTAGTTTCTGGGGGGCCTGAAACATAATCTCCCCCCCATCTACAACTCCATCCTCAGACCCAGAACAATGAGAACAATAGCAGGGTCATTAAGGGCTGAATAGGGTAGTTTCAGCTGAAACTGGAGACAATGGCTGTTTACAGTTTCAGTGTAGTTAGCCCCTCCCCTCAGTTAGATTTAAAGGCAGTGGCCACCAGCATTCTAACCAGAACTGAAGAAGCGGCTTGGATGAGCAGCGAAACGTCCTCATTCCTCCAAGATTTGTCCATTTGACAGATTTAACTTCGTTGTTTGCCACTTTGTAGTAACATTTATTTAAATCATTCAACCTAATTTGAGAAGCCCTTACATCTCCTGAAAGAATCATATGAGATTATTAGGATTTTACATCTGCTTTTATCTGCAGATACCAGTAATGTCATGTGATGCATCTATAGGACGAACCTTCGACAGCAGCTTTACGGAAACACAATCATAAAGTAAGAAAAAACCTGTTAATGAGGCGTCACTGGACACGGCTGAGGCTGAAACCAACAGTGTCAATGAGCGCTGTGGGGTTAGCACATGTCTCCTGTCAAAAGACACGCAGACAAGCAGCTGTACGGACCGTAACAAGCTCCTACAACATCACCTCTCCCACCTCCAAGTTCCCCTTTGCCCGAGATCTGCCGAGTGTCTGGGTGCCTGAGATCCCGGTAATAACACCAGCATTGATTGGTGGCTGGGACGGCCAATTACAGCTTCCATGGAATCAAATGAGGAGCAATCGGGCCCAGGGGCAATTACTACTATATAGTTTCATATAGCACCTCGCAAGTAAGGCAAAGAGCAAGAAACCCAAGTAAGAACAAGAACAAGTACGATAAATAAGGGTGAATGGGCCTACGTCTACACCTATGGCACCAGTAAAACAGCATCACTTACTCAAATAAGAACACATTTAGTCTGAAAATAGTAAAATAAAGTTATACGAGCGTGTGTATGTACTGCCTATATTGTATAACCAACATGCAAAACAGAAAATGAAATATGAATGCAAAAAAATGGTGGAGGAAATGTTACAGCTGATGGCATCTGCCTCACGAACCTCCGAAGATGTGTTGCAAAAAGCACAAAAACAACTAAAGACAATCAAAACGAAATAGAGTTTACACAAATATCTATCACGGGACATATACCACTACTTTAAATTCTGTTTTCTCCCGCTCTGGCTTTGCTGTTTACAGATCAAACCCTAACTTTGTCTTAGCTGTTGGATGTCTGATTTTCAGAAAATATGTCTTCAAATCTCAAACACCTTCCCCTATCATGTTGTTCTGATTTGTGCCGATCCTTTCTTGTCCTCACCAGCTGTCTTTAGCGCTGTCTCACTTTAATATCCATTTTTAGAACAAAGGACAGAGGCAGCAGTTCAGTGGCAGAGAGACACAGGGCTTCAGCACCAACAGTCTTCAAACAGCTGTTTTATGTAGCGTCGGATGAGACAGAGGCGGTGGCACATACACTGGATCATAAAAGACATGATCGTGTCTTTGGTAGGAATGTGGCAGAGGAGACTGGGAGCTTTCATTAGACCAAACACACCCACATACACAGACTTTATTAGATGAGAAAAAGTGGAAAGAGTTGAGCGGAGGATCTAGATATTATAGAGGCTACATCATTAAACCTATACAAATAGATATACCCATTTAGTCCTCACCAGAGCTTGGCACAAAAGGGACACAGACTAAACAGCACAGTGTGAGGCATGCATGGGGAAGAGCAGATTAAGAGGACTGCTTCATCACTAGTAGAATCTGAAGATAAAGCTCTGGGATAAAGCACATAACGGGTCCTTCTTGAAGCAAATGATCCGATTCAAAGCATATGCCTGCCCCTTAGCACAAAACTAATGCAGAAAATGGTAGCACTTCTGTGGCTTAACTGTTACTGATTTACATCCAACAAAATTAAGTAAAAAACAGCAATGCCATAATCACCACCAAATGTATTTTACCGACATTAGAGTCAGAAAGGTGATCCCAAAAGCTGTGGCCTCCACAGTGTATTCTACAAATGTGTGACACTTTTTGTCCTGTTTGCTGGTGCAGAATGTGCTCCAGTTGGCTCCATTATCGTGTAAAATAGGCCCATGTCAGTAACCTTCAACAGCCCACTGTGGCTGCAGAATTCAATAGAACAACAGTTAAATAGTTAAAAGGAATAGTTAAGATTTTGATTTTACATTTCATAAACTTGATCTTTTTGTGTCAACCAGATACAACAAAGACATAATAAAATAAAATATAGCTTTTACTGATAACAAATGTAATGCTGCTTTATTCTTAATTTCTCCATCTATTTTGTTATAATTTGGTGTTTGGGTTCTCAAGACGATTATCCAATCAGAAAGCAGAGTCTCACATGAACTCTCAATCAGGTTGCCAGTTTCGGTGCTGAAATCCAGTTGGTATAAACCCTAAAAAGACTCTCTCTGGTTTGAATCCTCACTACAGAAACACCAGCCCCAGCAGCCAATCATTTATCACTGCCAGGCAGCCAGGCTGAACTCTGGAGGTTCTGAGCTTTGACGTGAGACATGGCCTGGCCACATACTGAGAAGAAGTGTACATCTCAATCTGCAGGTTTAAGCACTGGCAACCCACTTTCTGTTTGGGATTGTGCCTTTAAAAAACTATAAGGGCAGGCTACATACAGCTCCTTTAAAGCATTTTGTCATGGGTTCACCGTGACCAGCGCTTCTTTTTAGGACATATTATTTTGACATTTTGTCTAAAGGCTAAAACCTTCAGATTGGATCACTGGCGGACATATGGCATTTTGTAAATACGCACTTAGTGTTCCACCACCTCGCTCTCAAGTCATCACTCGTCCAGTAGATAGATGAGAACGACAGGTGTTTTTACAGCCACTACCAGCAGTGCCAACTTAATAACAGGAGCAACCTGTAACATGCACATAAAAGCCAATAAAGAAACACAGCCTGACTCACCACCGTGTCAGCGCGTCGCTCAGGAGCTTCTTTAAGCTTCACTGTTTTATCCTGGCATTTTCATTGGCCTGAAGTTCAATCATGACATATTTCGAAACCTTTCTCAAAGGTCCGTCTGTCCTAGCTGCATTGTCCAGCGTTTTAGATGACTTTTAGTTCAATAACTTTATTTAACGTGTAAAGTGCACGTCCAAATGTTCCTCCGCCGCCTCGAGCAGCGTGCACTCACCTCACAGGAAGGGCCCCTGCCTCGGTGTAAACACGAGGCCTCCCACACCTGTGCCTGGGTTTGGTTCTGATTGATTAACGCCCAAAAACAAATGGTTCGAAAACAAATGTATGCATTCACTAAAAGTGAATGATCACAGTGATCACTGTAAAACACATATGCGGTGTACGATCCTCTCTAAAAATAACAAAATAAATACATCCATAAATAAATACAAATAAATTGCATATAACCAATATTTGCCATAAACACGTAGGTGCTCTTGGGGGCCCTCTGGTGGCCATGGTCCCTACTTCAGTGTCAGACAAAATAAAGGCCAGTGAAGACCTCGAGGACCAAACACCTGAGGAGGTAAAGGAGGAGGTCCTGCTCTAACTGCGTCATTGGCATCGTATTTACTGATATTTAATATGATACAAGGCAAAATAAAGTAGCTTATGAAAATGTGTGGAAATACTGTGTTTGCCCCTGAAATATCATTTTTGTCCTTAAGATGGCAGCAGCATGCCGCTCCATCTCAAAGAGTCCTGTTTCAAACATGTGAGCAGAGCTGTGAGCTCAAACTCACACGAGCAGTTTAGTGATGATGAACGGATCAGTATCGATAGACTATGTGTTCAGAATCAAAAGAAAGTCAAAGATAATATTGATCTTATTTTGATCAGATCAGAGCTCACTTTATTTATAATAGTGATACATTTCCATTATAACATTCCACATTTAAGATGGTTTTGAGTGCATTTTTATTATGTTGGTGACTCTCAATACTAAATTATTATAGCCCTATTAGTTGATAATGGATTGAAATACAAATCTGTGGATTGCTGAACACACACACATACACACACACTCCCACCCCTACACACCCCTACACACACACTCACACACACACTGTTATCTCATATCAAATAAAACAAATATGTCACAGTGATTTCACATTTTGTTATTTGTTTTTTGTGCATGAACTGTGATCATTGTGTTGAAGTAATGTCACATTTTTATTTCTGTTGGTATGCACAAAATTTACTATTTTTAATCAGTGTTTTTTTTCCCAACAATTTGTACCCCCCTAAACTGGCTAGAATGTGTTCTGTGTGGGTTTTGTGCACACACTGCTGTTGTTTTTAGATTCTAATTGTGGTCAGTTTATTTGAAGGATTATTTAAACACATTCGGGTCTATTAAGATTACAATTAATTCATAAACAGTTTTAATAAATAAATTAAAAAAACCTTGCCAGCTGCATACAGTATGTTTGATTGTGAAAGTTCCCCTAAGTCCTTGGACACTACACCTTGCATGGAGGAAAATGAAAGGAGCACAACGTAAAGGGCGAGAATAGAGAAACACCTATGAACTTAATTACCCACTGAATAATTAATGTTTGATTGCTGCGTTCCCCCAGGCTGTCAACACAAGATAATTTGTCATAAGATTATAATTTATCACTAATTGCTTTGGCACAAGGTTTACGTTTAGAATAATTTGCTTATTAAATGCACAAAATTTATCAAGCAAGCAAACTTTTGTGTAAACTGTGTATCTATTTGAACGACGCCCACACCTTTAGAAACCACGCCACTAAATAGTGTTTAATCAAATTTCATGTTGGGGATTAAAAATAGTTGTTTGCTCAGTCATAATGCAGTCCTGTTTTCCATAATTTCTTTAAACAAAGCAAGGTGACAAATGCTGTGAGACACCCAAGGATCAGGTCAGGCTTTGAGCAGCTCAGTGATAAACAACAAAATTATAAAGCTTTTTGAATCCTGGTCTACGCTGTTGCTTTACCTGGAATGTCCCATAATATTTCATTACATATATACTGCATTTATTCAGCTGCTGATATTTTACTGCTTGAAAACACCTCGAAAAAGTGCGTTCTTGTGTCTCACCGTTGTCCGTCTGACCTGTCGCTAGACCTGATCGCACCACCTGCTTGTCTCCATGGAGATAATTAACGCACCGGAGTTAATTTTAATGCCATACTGAGAAAACATTCAGATAAAACAATAACTCCGCAAGCAGGTGGCAGCCCCCCCGCCGAAAGATACATAGTGCGTATTTATACATCAGACTTTGATGAAGAGGTGCTGAAAAATGCACTTATTAATCATGTACTTTTACTTAAAACAATAGAATTAATTTGTTATACTTACTACAAGCCATATGAGGTTAGAGGCTCTTAACAGTTGAACGCTGACTAGTTCTGAATCTTTAGAAAATTGACTTTTTAACGCACGCTGTGTCCTGACATTAACATTTACTTTGAGTGGAGTGGCTGATAGAAGCTTTGTGTTCTCCATACCGCTGTGCAATCAATACGAGACTGGAATGTTTAGTATATTTGAATGGCCAAAGTAACCTGTTTAAGCTACCCTCTTCGCTCCCTATCACTTTATATACTCAACCATGTTCAAATTTGAAGATAACACATGCAGCCTCGCCTTATCTTGGTCCTAGAATAATATGTAAATGAACTGAAGACCGTTTGACTGCGGCCTCTGTTGCTGATAGGTGTGATGGTTTGTAAGAAAGGCTTTTTAGCGGTCAAAGAGCATTTAAAGGTGGAGGGTCTGCCAGATCCTTGTCTCTGGGGTGATGTTATTGCTTTGCCTTGAATGTCTTTTTCCATGGAGACAAGCAGGCAAAATTAGAACAGATCTTCGAAGTCAGATTTGTGCAGAATAAACCCCACTCGCAGTATGAACGCATGATTTTCAAGGTTTTTATTTAAGCAATACGAATACCTGATATTAAATAAGCGCTTATGTTTAATGCCACACTGTATATTCTAAGCAAAGCAATTAAATCTCCATGGAGACAACCAGAAAAGAACCGGATGAACCAGATGCGCTACTGTCTTTCTCCTTTCCTCTTCATACTGTGTTATAAACTTATCTATATTGCTCACAAGTTAAATATTGTGCATTTCTTTACGTAACAAGTCTGACCGAGTTCTTTAAAGTGCATGGTTTGAGCTGGTTATGGTGAGATCTTTGCCAGGCGTGTTGATACCATCACACAGCCAATCAGGGGATCGATGACAGCTGTGACTCGACCAATGACCCACACTCTTATCTCTCCTGGCTGTCCTCCATCTCTCTCACCCCTTCGCACCAAATCCATTTTTAGCTCCAATGATTCATAAAAAAACAACAACTTTTTTGTACTTTTTGTCTTTTCACGCAGTTAGGTTTCTAGTCTAATGAACCTGGGGGGTCTCAGGGCGGCCTCCCTTTGGCTTGATTAGAATCCTCATTAAAAAGCCGAGCGACCGCACTGCCGTTCGCTTCTTTACCCATCCCCCCCACTCCCGCACACCCTTCGCCCCTCCCCCCACCTTGTCACACGGAGTGGCATTTTTAATTACTGCCTCTTGTCATGAAAAAAAAAGAAACCTCATATTGCGGCGGTTGTGCAGTCCAGCTTTTACCCAATCTCTGAACGAACCTCGCAGTCGTGACTAATGTTGATGTTGTT